>NC_139704.1:28595167-28877667 GCF_964188405.1 Protomyctophum parallelum
ATCTCTGTGGTAGTAGTGGGACTAGCCGGACATTCCTCACCTTCCTGGACAACAGCGTCCTCATGATCTGGATGCTCCGCTCAGACCTCACCTACACCCTCATGCTCCCGCAGCTCGTCTGTGTCCTGTTCATTGAAATGTCCAATGGCTACGGGGCCGTCCTGGGATGTTTCACGGGCGTGCTCTTGAGAGCGCTTAGTGGAGAGCCGTCGATAGGGCTGCAGCCCATCCTCCGTTTCCCAGGAGCATTCTGGTGGACGGCGTTTATATCCAACGTTCTCCAATCAGGACCATTTGCATGGTCAGCACGATTATTGCCATTGTGCTGTTTTCTTACTTGGCTTCGCTATTGTTCAACAAAGGGCTGCTTCCTGAGATGTGGGACGTGTTCGGAGTGAAATCCCACAGGCTGTCTCACCAAAATCTCACCCCTGACACACCAGCGCGTGCCAAAGGAGAAAACGATGACGAGAACTTTAAAGCAGTGAATGAAATTGAGCAGGTTTCACAGCCCATGTTAGATTCAACATCATGTTAGCGATAATTGAACAAAAAATTTGAGCACTTTAAATTTTTTGCCTTATTTATATAGGAGAGTATAGAGAGACACAGGTCTCCTGTGGGAATTGAATCGGGATGTTGTGATTATTGAGCACGTTTCGGTCATCTACCGATGTGCCCATCTATTTTGTATTCAGTTGGTTCATGTCGTCATGAAATGCTTTTCATTACATTTTTTATGTAGTTTTGTATCTGACATCAATGTAGAAAATTAATTAACATCACCAAAAATGATTTGGCAATCATGCTTTCCCCGTTTCCTCTGGTATTTGACAGATTTAATAGCTTTGTGTATTTTTCCATTTTTCAGTCCATCTTTTAATTTCTAATAACATTTTTTTTATATACTTTGAATGCTTTCTTTTAATTATTTGGATATTAAAGATGCTAGGACTACACTTTAAGCTTTATTGCAAAGTTAGGCTTAAGATAGGTTTGTTTGTTTTTCCTTTTTGGTACTACTTCCGTGGGGATTTATTATGGAATGATAAACTAATAACACTGGTAGTTATGTACTTTATTATGGAATGATAAACTAATAACACTGGTAGTTATGTACTGGTAGTCCAATGATGACTACTCTCAAGGTTCATGATTGATTGGTTGTACTATTCACTCAGGGAAAGCCTATCAATCAAATGCAATTAAAAGAAGGCATATAAATAAGAGAATAATATTTTCTGTGCAGTAACTCAACAGATTATGTTCTGTTTCAACAGTAGCAGGAAAAAAAGCAAGGGCCATTGTGTGGTCTGTTATTGTATTGCTGAGCTATGCAACCTGTGAAGAAGATATAGCGCTATAGTCTTTATTACTGTATGCTTTCATTCTACAAAATCCCTTTCACAAAGCAGACATAAAGAACTCCAAAGCTGGCGTTTTGAAATGATGGAAATTCTAATAGCATGCAGTTACTGTATGTATTGTTCACCCATAGGGAGTCTTACATACAAGCCCTACAGTAGATATCGGATATGCCTCTGTCTGTCTGTAGAAATATATCTAATCTGTCTTTGTGTGTTATCTGTCTTTCTCTAGCTATCAATCCATCTGTAGACAATGTCTGTGTACTTGTGTGTTTATATATAGTATTCATGTCTGTCTGTCTATAGATTCATCCCTTTGTCTATCTGCAGAAATATATATGTCTGTCTGTCTGTCTGTCTGTCTTGGCGTGTTTATCTCTATCTCAAGTTAAATTGACACAAATACAAGTAAAACAGGATTTACACCCCTAGTTAATGTGTTAAAAAACTAAAGTGGAGTTGCAACTATAATCAGGTCTGCTCTGTGCCATGGTTCTTCAATTTCCTGTACAGTGCATTGTGTTTAACATATAGGTTTTTGAGAAGAGTGCATTTTGTATTCTCCCCAATTAATATATGGTCTGGCAATGTGCATTTCACGAATGGACGGATTTCATTCTGTAATGTTTGGATGTCCATGGGACAACAAGGACAGATACTGGATTAACACTCCCCTGTGGTTTGTGGTTTGCAAGACTTCAACCACAACTGGTCCTAAGCAGCCATATTCTCTCCTTTTCACTGTCATGGCATCAAGTACTGTGTGAATGAATGAACTTATTCTACCTCCTTGCTGCTTTGAGACTATTTCCAGAAGAAAAGAAAGGAAAGGACATTTTTGGTATGACAGTTTCGATAATGATTAGATACAGTGGCCTAATATGAATAATGCTTAATTTATGCTCCATTGTATGATGGTGCCACATGCCGAAAATAGCCAATCTACAAGCTCATTGTACCTGTAGTTTGGCTATTTTTTGTGTAACACCGTCGTACAACAAAGTATAAATCAGGCTTAAGGTGTCAGCCTTAAGCCTCAAACCCACAATCTGTCAGATTGTGGGTTTGAGTCCCATCTTGATTGACCTCTTCAAGTGTGATCCCTTCTGTTTGATCTTGATGTCTGACCACTCTGCGGAAATGTGTCACCACAAGTACACCTCATAGAGCTATATTAATTTGTGAAAGCAATATGAGATTGCAAGTGTAGCTATGTCTTGCATGTACTGTATTTGTAGCATCTTAGGAGGTTCCTGCTGATAACTGCAATAACAACTGCCCCATGCTTTATCTTCCTGCATTTGGGAGTTTGTTTTTTTGCATGGTAGCAGTGACATTGTCCTGATTACCCGCCCCTGATGGGACTGACAGTACATGTGATGAAGTGAAGGTCAAAAATATATCACCCGCGTGTTAAATGCAGTGGTGCATTGCTCCTCACTTGTCAGAGTGCCAAAGGTGTATTGGAACAATGGGCATGGAAATATCTATAATAAGCCGTGCTAGTGTTGTCATGATGTGTGCCCCATTTCAGAAGATCAAGTTCCCGTACACTGCAGTATTTTAATGACTAGAGAGAGACAGACAATACGATGGATATGGATAGTACCGGGGGCTGTATAAATACTGTCTGCAGTTGGTCGTTTTCCAAATCACCTCTGATCTCCATTTCTAAAATTGTCTCTCTTATGAATCCAAACTGTTTTGGTGTATGATTGTGCACGACTGCACGCCATTTTAGCAACGGTTTGAGCAAGGTCATACTGTAAATCTCCAGTGTTTCGCATCCAGTGAGCCAGTACTAACAAATGTTCTGTGAGATGTATACTGACTGGGTTGCAGACATACAGGTATCACTTGAATATGGGAATATGAAGTAACTTAATAAATTGGGTCTTAACTTTATCGGCTATGAAAGGTTCATGCCCCAGTATACATAACTCACTGGGAGTCGCTGTCATGGCCTAGAATGTTTCACTGAGCCAATTTGCATTGTTATGATAATGTTGCCTTTGGTTAGGCTGACTCTGTTTCTATTCAGCTGAGTGACATAATGGAACCAACAACAAATATTTTATTATTGTAATGATTAATTCATACATGTGCCTGCTTTCTTTTAATTTTGAGCCCTTTCTAGTGTCTTGTTGTTCTTTATAACAATAATCCATTATAATCTTCTGACCCAACATTTGGCCCCGGACATTTTTTTTAACTACTGGGTCATGCGGTGCAAATGTAATATAACTGACTTCACTCAACTTGATGGATAGAACAAAGTAGTTATAATTAACCAAATAGGGGTCAGCCAAGTTACATATTTTCTTGTACAGTACACTGTAATTCAGAAGTATAAAGATAATGCAACTGTTAATCAATTCGTTTTTCTCAGTAAGTAATAGCCACCACTATACAGCATGTGCTGCAAAGCGTTATCAGTTCAGTTGTGAGAATGTTGTGTTATGTTGTGATCGAGTAAAATATTTTTTATAATAACATCCACTCAAAGATTTAGGACATGGTGGACATTGCTTTGTCTTACTAGCACTAGTAGAACCATTACCAATACTATTAGTATTACTATACTATTAGTAATGGCACTTTTGACCCAGCAACAGATTTTGCCACAGGTGCAGCTTGTAAATGGCATTGGCAATTGAGTGACATCTGATGATGGCCAGAGAAATTACAGTCACAAAGTCAGCTTTTACACCAACTGCACTTTTGACCAGCTGACAGCGAGGATAAGAACCAATACAATACATATTAAACTATTCTTGCATTAAAAATGTATTTATCTGTCAGAACATCTCATACTACGCTACTTTTTATTTATATCCTTGCATTGGTTCAGAAACACCATCATAAATGCTGAGATGAGTTGTCAAGGTATGACCTAACTTTATCTAACCCTTAACCTACAATGGTTGAATCATTAGTTGTTTAAGTGGACAGTTTTTCGCCAGAATACATCTCTTATTTGTCTTACTTGTTTGTCATGATATTTCTAACTTTTATACCACTGACATTTTGATTGATCTGAATGATTCTGTACTGACTGGATGACTGCAACAATCAAATTCCTACAGGCAAATCAACAAGATCCAAGCAATCGCTGAAGGTGAGCAGAGCATGTTCAGAGCATGAAAATAGGTTTATTTATTTTGTATGTATTTATTAATTATTAGGTTTATTTTGTTGTTAGTTTGACTTTTATTGAGTTGATTCGGACTTGCCATTAAATGCAGCTAGGCAGGGTCAGAATAATCAGAGACAGTGGATTAGTCTAAAGAAAATCACACCTGTGTGAACTGAGTGGTGCAACTCCATGTGGGGGTCGCCGGAACTTCCAGGCCCACAGGAACGTGCCCACGGTGCCGGCCCGGTTCTGGGATGCCGCCCCACTAAAAACAAACATTAAACCTGTATATAGGAAGGTCTGGCGCCTCTCAAAAATATACAAAAATATACAAAAACTCGATTGAGTTGTGAAATCTATATATATAATCCAATCCCTCTGAAAAAGGTTTAGATATATCCAGACTTGCGTATCACAGCATTTTAGAAGGGTCAGAATAAAGATGAAGATAGAAAATGTCTATTCATGAAGAAAAGTTAAAAAACAGTTAAGGTGTGTTGCAAGTATAGGCCCATCAAGCCCAACAAACCCTTCTCTCGCAACAACTCACCCAGCTCTATTACAGGACATTTTTCATGTAGATGAAAAAGTACTTCTAACAGAAACATGCACAATAAAAGTAAGATAAGGAGGCCCGGACCACTGGACTAACGGTCCGGACACGTAGGCTCAATGTAGCCTGGCTACATCACAGGTTCGAGTCCAGAACACGGCGGCCTTTGCGGCAAGTCATTTCCTGTGTCTGCCTCACCGTTTCCTGTCTCTCTTCACTAATATTATGTTCCAATGATGGTGAAAAAATAAAATAAGTAAATAGGAATAAGAAACAACATACTGTATAGCGGATCAATAGATGGATCAATAGAAATAATGCATATAGGCCTACACTGGGTGACGGCAGACTGCCGGGCGAGCACTGGCGCTTTGGCATGGGGGATGGCATGTCTTGAGTGTACAGGGTTTGATGATTGAATGTCAGAACATAAAGACGGGTGGGGGTGGATCAATATATATGGATTGTCAGAACAGGTCAGCTCCATATATGGAGATCTAAGGGTTTGAGGTCAGATGTAGAGTTGCTGGCTGCTGCAGAATAGATCTAGGTGATGATCCAGTCTTCTCCATGTATGGTATTGGGTATCCAGGGTTAGATGAGGTCAGTGTCGTGATCTTCATATATGGAGATGGCCATATATAGATGGCATGACAGGACAGGCTGTCCTTTAGCGGCTGCTGGAGAATATCAGAGGACTGACAGAAAGGATGTAGTTGCTGAAGATATCTTGTAGTCCTCCCACCTCACATTTTGAACGGCAGATAAAACCTTAGCTTCCACAGTTTGGCAGTCTCACAGATCATGTAGACTAGAGGTCCACCTTTGGAAGTCGCAAAAGTCCACTGTTGCCTTCACACATCCATGTTGTCAGGTGTCTCTGAGTCCAGAGATCTGGTGGTAGATTATTTGTCTTTTGTGAGCTAATTCTTCATTCTGCCAAATAAATTGTACTGACACAGGGAACAAATTCAGTCCAAAACAGTATCAACATATTTTGGACAATGATTAAGCAACAGATCCAAGCTACATCTATAGATGAAGGTGACACATGTGTCCAGCTGAATTACTACTACTACTACTACTACTACTACTACTACAACACAGCATTTATGTGATACTATAAGTTTGTGCAGTCAACAGGGGATACCAAAAAGCAATTTCTCTTCATTCCAGTAGAGGGCACTCCAGGTTTGCATTTTACATTCTGCAAGCTCATGCACAGCTGAATGACACAAGATGGCACTGTTATTTGTTTACATAAAAAGTGTTGTAGTAAGCTGATCAGCATGACAGTGATTGTTTTCTGCAAAAGGTGATATGCCTATAAAATATATTATATGCTGCTCACTGTCACTAATTTAACATATAACCTGATGTTAAAACATTTCTTTGTTGCCTGCCATGACGTGTTGTTAACTTGACAAAATTATGATTGACATAGGCCTACTGTATTTTGTTGCCATGATGTTTATATTGTGCAATACCTTTGCCACCCTATGGAGTTCTTATAAATAACAACACATTGCCTTGTTTCCATTTAGGATATAATAGCCTAAGATTTCCTATAATGTTAATGTTCAGTGTGATAATAGATGTTGACAAGACCTGGGTGGGCAGACAATAAAAGGTGCTGTTCTTTATGCTAGTAGTACTTCAAGTTTTTTGTTGATTGGCACATGAGGGTCAGCCCCCAACTGTGATGTAATGATAATATATGTAAATGGCTTGGCCTGCCACGACCAGACAGAACAAGATTTAGCCAGCCTAATCCTGAGCGAGGTTACTCACATCCAAACCTCACACATGCATGTGTAACAATGAATTCCAGCACCGAAGCAAGACAGAAACTCAGCTTTCTTGACAGATGCATCTCACTCTTTTCATGAAAGAGTGAGATTCACATTCACAATTTTCAGATTGACACATTCACAATTTTTTAGCCATGTCTAGATTGCTTTGACTAACATCACATTTTCTAATGGTCTATTATGAAAACATTATAGTGACTTTAGTTTAGGGACCTGGCCAAGTCCACAAATAGTTGTACGGAGTTCACAGGTCCAACAATATGGCTAAACATTGGCTAAAATAGATTACTCTCAGCATGTTGCACTTACAATAGTTGTTCTGCATTTAATAATTGTAATTAAATTTCACATGCAAACAGTCCAAAATGTCATGCAGCATGTGGTTCTTGTTGCACTGATTATGAATGCTAAGAAAGTCACCTTCATAATGACCTAATAGTTAATGGATTACAAGAGAAGAGATGCAACTTCAACTGCATACATTCCGTATTGTATATAGTATACAGTGGCCTATGAAAGCCTTAAAATATAATTAAAAAAACACCACTGCACTATCAGTGTGGAATGTATGGTGAATAATGCTTTTATTATATTCTTCTACTAGCTGTATCTGTTGACTTGAACCTAGCAGAGGTCATTCAAAGACTATTAAAGTTCCTGAGAAGTGTGCTGACCTGTTTTGGTCTGAGTTGTGAATGATTTTCTTGGAGCAGACTGCAGAGATAGGGAATGCAGCAGTTACCAAGGTTAAACCAAGCATTTATGAATCAATACAATATTATGATTATATTATTACTATAGGCTATTATATGATTTACAACATAATAGGTCTACTGTATATGGGGAGACAATTCCCATTGTTTTGATAGAGAAAGCCGGGGTTTACACACACAAGGGAAAAAACAATATAGCCTTGCTTAATTTTTAATATTGTCATTCCAAAATGCACTTTGACATATCTCTATAGCTGTCTATTCCAAACTACTGAATGCATATGTTGTGCAATGCAGTGCACTAAAAACAAACACAAAAAACAATTGCCCAAATGACTTTGAAACAATGCAATCAATACCGTTTCAAACATGTAAGGATCGAGGAACTGCAATTGTTTCTAATATAAAATGAAAGTGCAAGACATAAAATTAGAGGTGTGTGTGAGTGTGTTGCTGGGTAAAGTATAAACGCCCTTCGAAAATCTCCCCTGAATGACTTTACTAGGGTTGTCTACTGTCTCCACTACACACCAAATCCAGTATTTTTCCATCAAGTAGCGCGCTTGGTCACGTGACGGCAGTAAAAAAAACGCTGTCATGTTTGCATCCTCTCAACTGACAGTGACAGCGGCACATTACTCTAATTAATACGCCCGACAATAATGCGATGTTACACCAAAGTGACAACTGCCACGCCGCAATGTGCTGATGTCCGACTGTCTGTATACTTTATTTAACATTATATGGACACCAATTCTACTTGCAGGTCGTTTTTCTAACCTCGTGCGTTCATGATCATAACCACTCCCACTCGTGGCTGGTGGAAAATTACCAGCTTACAAGCGCAACAGGCAAAAAGCAAATGCTTAAGTTTGCATTATTGTTTGTATCTTTAAATGCTGCACACACAACAACGTGGCTTATTTCGCGTTAACATTTTACCACCATAAACCAATATAAATGCAATACATTCAAAATGTGCAAAAACACGAATGTGTCTGACTGTCTGTAATAAAGTGCATTAAAGTGTAATTACATTGTTGTGTTATGTACATTCATCAATAATGGAACATTTTAGCATGGATAGCGCCATTGCATTTATTATGAGCTTTAAAGGAGCAGCAAGCAACGGTGTAGCGGGCTATTCTATCTGTTCACTTCACTGGAGTCACCGAAGTCCATTCTCTGCACGGGAGTCTGCCCTCTTTTTTTCCACGGGCGGAGTAGTCGCGTGGGCGCTTGAGCGAATTGAAATTAATTGACAGCCGAATTATCCAATGGGACCCCGATGCGGAAGTAAACAGCGAACGCGGAGCCAATCGCGCCCCAGGGTGGGCGTGACTCCAGTCCAAACTTTACGCGGCGCCATCGGCTGAAAACTAAACCGAGATGGAATCTCCCAGTCTGAACCGGTTTCAACCGGTTACGAGTTAGTTGCTTGAGAGAGGAGAGGAGGCGCAGGCACAGCCATCTCTCTATTCCGCCCGCTGCAAAATTACTTCATTAAAGAATTAATTTTGTGAATCAAGGTTTATTTTATTTCGAAAAATGTATCGGAGTGACATAGTCCTGAGCTTGCCGTGGTAACAGTTTTGGAATCCACATCACTGGTCCTTATCAACCAGTCATCACTCAATACTGGAATTGGAGCACTAGTCACCGTTGCAGAGATATTAGGACATTTTCTAATCTACAGTGATACAGTTTATCACTAGATCTGGTAGCTTCTTGGGGCAAAAGCCTTGGACTTTAGGTAGGTAACTGGGGTTGCAACACGAATCAACCATGCTGTAATTGTTTTGACTTTGGTTTAACGGGGTTCACAAGTAACTAAGTTTGATTAAAGTAGGCTAAGTAACAAATACTGTTTCATCTTACTTAGAATTATATTGTTGATGCAGCGTCAGCAGCATCAATCAATGGCCTTGAGCGAATGGCTAACGATAACGTTAACAACACTGCTAGCTAGCACACAGCGCCATCGTAACGTTGGCTACACTTTTAAAGGATTAGGCGAAGCACTTGTCAGGAGAGAGAGTGTAACGCTGTCTAAATACACAACTCTGCGACGCTGCACCTTCAAAGCGTACGTGGTCCTGCTGATGAATGGAAATCCAACGCTGTGTTGCAAATCCGTGCCTCTTCGTCCCCCTGTGCAAAATCACGGGCTGGCTGCATGTGTGTGTGTGTTGATAGCGGATGTCAAGTTGGTGGTGTTGCTGGGTGCTCTGCGTCAGATAATCTTTCAACTTTATGATTTCCAGTACAGTCTCGAGAAGTGTTGCAATGGGATATAAAATAACTAAACTGTGATGCATCATGTACCGTGTCGGCGTGTCCATGGATAGTTTTATTCTGAGCAATCGTATGATCGAGAAGTTTTTTATTTTTGTAATGGCACTTGTGCATTTTGTTTTGGTAGATGATGCGTATATTGTCAATGTTTTTTTTTTAAGTTCTCCTCCGCCTTCTTGGTGGGAGTGGTTGGAGCGTTGCCTGGTTGCCAAGGTGATCAGCGAGGAAGGACCACTGTTGAACTGGCGTTGTTGCTGGGAAGTTGGAACGTTATTAACATAACAAAACAAGATGCATTGCGACGGGGAAATTACACGAATTGTTTGCTAATCTCTAGGTAGTCAGGATTCTAGTCGGCATTAAAGTGTTGTACTGTGTTTATATTTAACTTAACGGGTAATATTTAAGGTTGTTGAAATGTGTATGAACTACAATGGTGTCTGCTCATTGTTTTAGTTTGTTTATATTCAGTTAATGTGTGACCACACCAGCCTACTTGTGGTCACATTTTGAGAGGAGTGCACGGATGTTTGCGGATGTAAACAATGTGACGTGACGTAGCCCTGCCCGGCACGTGGTTGCGTTCACGTTAAACGACATTGGTCGTGTGTTGTGTGTGTGTGTGTGTGTGTGTGTGTGTGTGTCTGTGTGGGGGTGGGGGGGGGGGGGGTGAAACCACCTTAATTAACGATACCACGTATCATTACTATGTGTATCATATCGGTACTACTTGTGGTGGTGTTTGGTTTGTTTAATTAAAGGGACATTGTAATTGGCACTGTGTGTACATAATATATATAACTGTTGTGGTGGTGGTGGGGTAGTAGTAGCCTAGTAATACTACATTGAGTATTATATTTTTTGTCATTGCAACAGCAGACCCGGCTGGTTCCAAGTCCCAACATCACATGATTGATCAAAGTAAACAGTCTCAACCACAGCTCTCTTGCATTTGTTTTGGCTTATTTTGAACACTGTTGGGTTTGTGACAACACAGCCATAACTAATTAGAATAACAGGAGGGTCGGTGATGTAGGAAGGGGGGGGCACAGAGTGCAAGGTTTGAACTAAGGTAGTCAGCTGTTTGGAATTGTGCACCGTCCTAAACACGCAGTTCACATGACTTTGCCTGTTGAATGTTTCCTGCTATCATAACCCCCGTCCCTCCCCCTGTCCTTGCAGAGCTCTATGCCAGCAATTATGACAATGTTAGCAGACCATGCAGCGCAACAGCTGCTGGACTTCAACCAGAAACTGGATATCAACCTGCTGGATAATGTGGTGAACTGTGTGTATCATGGGGTGGGACCACAGGTAGGTAGAGCACGATTGATAATTGAGGTCATAATTTTGTGATCGAAGTTATAAATGTCATAATAAGAGTGGAATCTTAGGACATTGGCAAAGAAAAAAAAAACCCTGCACACAGGATTCAACCACTCAATGTAAGGATGTGCAATAGTTCAGCTCTTTTTTGGTCACATTTTAAGCAGCAAATGTTGTCTGGCAGCAGTGACACATTGACTGAGCAGCTTTAATTAAAAAAAAAAAAAGTCTTCTATTTGGATGTTTGACAGTAAAACCGGCAACACAAATAATTACTTTTAAAGGAGCATTCGGGTGATTTGGGTGATTTGGAAAACCCCCCGGTAACAAGATCACTGATCGCTGCCCGCACAGAATACAAGACTCTGATGCTGGCTTTCAAAGCAACCAAAGGCATGGCTCCCCCATATCTCACAAGTATGATCGTACCCTACAAACCCTCTCGCGCACTCAGATCAGCCAACGCAGGGAAGCTGGAGGTACTTTCACTAAAAACGCTGGGACAACGCTCCACACGTCCCAAACTCTTTTCCCTTCTGGCTCCAAAACTATGGGATGCACTTCCCATCACAGTCAGAACTGCAGCCTCACTCCCAATCTTCCGCCGTAGTCTGAAAACCCACCTCTTCAGACTCCACCATGGCCCGTAGCACTTGCCCTAGCCTAGCCCCTTAGATAGCACTTTATGTAGACTTGGATAGTATTTTAAACTGACTTATAGCTTGTTACGTAGACAGCACTAGAGTTGCATTTTATGTAGTCATAGCATTTTATAGTACACATGTATAATATATAATATAGTATAGTATGTATAGTTTACATAGATACTCCACTGTTACGTTTTTATATATGTGATGTATGCCATGCTTTTTGTTATTGCTTAATGTAAATCGCTCTGGATTAAGAGTGTCTGCTAAATGCCTAAATTGTAAATTGATGTGCACATGCACGCACTACAGTGGGGGGACACGCAACAGGCCAAAAACACGCACACCAAGTCCTGCCACCGTTTCGATCATGATTGGAGGAAGGCCCCTCTCTATCCTGATTGGATGAAGGCTGGGCCACCTAGCCAAAAACGAAACCTACCTTTTTTTTGACCCCAGGGGTTAACTGGGGACAGGGAGGAACTCCTTATAGTCAGCACACTCTATAGTAAGGAGGATTATCACAACAAAAGTGATATTTGAATTAAGTGAAATCACTGAATATACCTTTTAATTTCTAAAATGTTATTGTTGTATGAACTGTCCTGTACTTTGTTCTGTGCCTTAAATCTGACAATATATCGCCCTGCTTTACAGCAAAGAATGGCACAAGAGGTGCTGACACACTTGAAAGAGCACCCAGATGCCTGGACGAGAGTGGACACCATACTGGAGTTCTCCCAGAACATGAACACCAAAGTAAGCCAGCTCCATTCCCATATGACAATCTGTGCTTTGAGGAAGTGCTGCATACTCTTGTATTACTATGTAGACACAATTCTTCACACTATGACATGGCATTTTCTTGTGAAACCTGCTTCACACCACTGCCAGTGATGCGAGCGAACAATTAAATCTCATTCGAGAATACATGTTTTTCAATGACTCTCCTGACGTACCACGAGCGTGCAGTGACGTCGTCCACCCCTCCTATATTCGCTTGCAGAGTCTCTATTTGAGCAAGGTTCCGCGGCCCCAAACACTTTTATTGGTTGAGATCTTCACGCTACTATTTATTTGTTATTTAATTGGCAACGCTCCATATTAGGACAGTGTTTTGCGTGATATCGCCGTCGGAACGCTCGCTCCTTGCCTGTGCAGATGAGGTGTCATGCAGTAAATGCAGTGGTTTCTTTGATCGAAGGTGCCATGTGCAAGAGTGTGCGTGTAAACTGACTGGAACTTAAACCCCTAATCCTGGTGGTGTTAGTTTATTGCTCATTGCGCCCATTAAAATAAACATGACTGTACTCTCCCTTTTTCACAAATGCTGATGCCTGAATGGATCTGAATCTGTCGGAGTGACAGTGGACTTTGCCTATTAACTCCTGGTGGTGCTGACTACAATAAACTCAGACAGACGTCTTAATTATTCTGCCCTGTTTGAGTCTGGGTGGGAATTCTTTATGCCATTTCTGCCCATCATTCATACGCATAAGGAATACAGAAAAACACCATAATACACCGCCCAGCACCTTTTTAAGTGGAACCTGAATTTGAACTTTTTGAAGTTGAATAAATTTCAATTTGGATATTTAAAGACAGGCCTGTAGCAATGATCAAGGCTTCAGTTCTCTTCTTTCTTTCATGTGTTATCCCTGATGTCCTCAGTTGAGCGTCCTTTCCTCTGTCCGCAGTTAAAATATTCACTGTGCCGTGCTTGCCGTTTATACAGCTGATGAAACAGACTGCTTGCATACTGAAAGCCCAGTGATCGTGTGTTCAACAGTAGTCAGGAAGGGGGGTTCACCACTCTATTAACAAAACAAAAAGAATATGTCATTAGAATGGCAAAGCCACTCAGGCCAGGGCAGTTAAGTGGAGTCTCATCCAGTAGCCTAATATAATGTGCCATCATGGAAAGTGTTGCTATGTACTTCATCACAAATAATGAAAGTGTAATGCATCTAAATCTTCCTCAGAGTGATGGTAACATTTGCCTCTTCTTTTTTTCTTTTGCTTTCCTGTAAGATTGCTCTTAACACTGACATTCATTACTAATGTCTGAGTTGATCTATCAACAGTATCTATTATAGTTTCAAATTCATTTCTTGGTAAAAAATGAGGGCTTTAGAGGAAAAGAGAGGAAACCTAAAAGGTAAACACCTCTTGAATTATGCATTCACTTTTCTTTTCTCCATTTTTAAGTGCATACTTTAAAAGCACTTTCCAGAACATTTGGCCTTTTTATTTAATCGATAAGTTGCTAAATATGTAAATTTAATTCATGTGATGAATTCAAGCTGCTGACTTTATTTGATATTAATCACGATGTTCCATTATGTTTATGGCTTGTAATAGGAAGAAAAGAGATGTGTCACCCTGTGCATCTTGACACAGCTAGGCTTTGACGGCAGGCCTCCACAAGGTCTACCCCTTTTTTAAATTCCCTTTGACTGAATTCTGTTCATCCGTTTCTATTGCATCTTATTCCATTGGACAAGAGGGAGGGCGCAGGCTGCAGTCAGTGGGCTCCATTGTAGAGAGAGACTGTCTATTTTCGACTCTAATTTCACCTGTAGGGATCATGGCTCCGCCTACCTAACCCTCCACTCCCCTTCTTTTTGTAGTGTATCTGCCACCCTGTACCTCTTCTCTCTGATCCTCTCAAGGCTTCCCCTAAGACCTGTTTAAGGTTATGCTTTTGGCAGCAAGAACAAGTTAGTTGCTAGGCCTTTTTGGCAATTGCCCTGTCAATTGCTTGTCTCTTCTTTCCTTTTCTTTTTATTTATAATTTTTTTGTTTATGTTTTTGCGCACGGTGTGTGTGTCAAAAGGCGAAAATAAGTTCTGAAATGGTTTGCTAAGGCAATGAGTGACACCTGTTGTTGGTGTGCAGTCAGTGTGCCTTCATTCCGCCTTGAATCCTCCTACCATTCATCGTCTGCAACACATTATTGATCCTCCCCTCCCCATCCCCTAGCTTTAATAACACCCTCTAATGCACCTCATTTTTTTTTTTTTTAAACCATCGTTCTTTTGAACCGATGATCCCTACAGCTGAAACACAAGTCATTCGACAATAACAATAGATCAATAAGATCACTAACTTAAAAAACAAGTTATTTTGGTTTTTCATGCTTGTTTGTAGAGCTCCCAGGAATTAACCCAAGGACTTAAAAAAAACCTGTGGTTGGTCTTGCTGTTCTTTGAGAGACACACCAGGGGAAGGGGCAGTAGCTCCTAACATCATTTTAGCTCTGACCTTTGTTGTTGTGGCGGAATTCGCTGGATCATAATGTGTATTTGAGTATTATGAAAATTTAGTCCGATGTTTCTACCAAGCCTGCTAAAGGGAACATCTATACTGTAAGCAGGTTAGCTGGTTTGTTTATTTCTCTGCTGTCATTTCCATTCTGGTGTGATGCTGAAAGAAACAGCAGGACTTCTGCAGTATTTTTCAGCTTAATATCACTTGTAGAGACTAGAGAGATGTGCAAAGGGACAAAAAGCCATTGTTTTGCCTAGTACAAATTTTGCATGAAATATCGACTCAGTCCGTTTGAATTACATATAAAAATGACAAAGTTAACTCAAACACTTTTATCAGAACAAAGTGATTTTCTTTAGTTTAGCTTTTGGTTTGTATGATGGAAATACACAATGCTTATCATTCATTATTGTCTTGGTGGTGCCTGACCCTAATGCTCCTCTCTCCTTGTACATTACAGTACTATGCTCTTCAGATTCTGGAAACCGTTATTAAAACAAGATGGAAGATTCTGCCGCGGAATCAATGTGAAGGTAGGATCACTATTTCTTCGTTTGTCCCCTTCACGGTCTGTCCGCGTATTCATATGTAGTACAAGATGCCTTTGTGGTTTACGTTGTGGCAGTGATGCAACTCTGTCCTTAAAAAACTGTCATGACGTGCGGTTGCCAAGTTGAGCAGTATTCCCTCACTAAGCACGCCGGTTTGTTTTCTGCCCGACTGGCTCCCACTGACTGCTACAGAATGGCTGGATTCTGCACTGTGGCAGTTTTTTCTAAGGGGAGAGGAAACGACAAAAACATGTCAACACTGTGATTTCAAAGCTCTCTGTTGCACTGCATCTGTGGAGAGGAACTCTGTTCTTTTTTACAATTTTATTTATACATTTTCAGGTTTAAAGACAAGACATATTTTACAAACATTCACATCACATACACAAATACACACAAACCCTTCCCACCCCCCCCATTCAAAGGAAAGAAAAAGAAAAAAAAGGAAAAAAAATAATACACTTGCACAGAAACAAAAACAAAACATACACAAATGAAAATAATACTATACAATAGAACTCTGTTCTTTTAAGTTGTCCTGTTTTCTCTTGGTTTACAGAGCTTGCTTTGTCAGGTCAAAGCAAATGTAGAAAATTGTTGTCGTGAAATACTTCCATGATAACAAACAGTGATTTACCTACATTTTCTTCCAGAGTAGACTAAAAGAGAATCCAGCTTTTGGATAGATTTGTGGTGTAGTTGAAGACCATGCTCAGTGCATAGCAGTACACGGTTCTACTGTGTATGCCGTGTGATGTAAGGTGAATGATAATTGGTCACTGTCAGAGTTATTCTTACTGCTGCTAACCAGTCATATAAAAACTCTTACATCTTTCCAATTAAAGAGTTTGTCCTTTGTTGCCACCTGCTGTTTAAGGTTTACATTTCTGTTTAGGGTTTACAACAGAAAGACACATTTCAACAAAAAAATAGCCTCACAGTATTTGTTATTGATCTAAGACTTACTCACTTCTGACCGTAGATGCCTGACTTTTGTTCAAGTGGCAAACCCAGGGCAGGGCGACTGGCAAGTATGTTTTTTACCTTATGTACTCAGAGAGAGCCTTGCTTCCGGCTCCGCCCGCTACACCCAAGCACATCAGATATTTCACAGAGTGTCAGAGTGAATGTACAGGACTAGAACGAGAACTTAGTTGAACCTGTTTTAAAGGTGCTCTTCAAACACTCATCTGCTTGACTTTTCGGTTTGAAAACAATTGACCATTTAATTTGACATCCAATGAGCTCAGCTGAGATTCTGTGGCAGCTTTAAAGGCCAGGTGGTTGCACCACCAGAACGTAAGTTCTGTCTTAAGTTGTGGAGTAAAGTCCTTACTAGAGGCTTAGTAACTACTAGTTAGTTTGTAACTAGTGGCTTACTAAAGTGTGTTGCACCACGACTGTTTAAGGCATAACGTAACTAGTAGTGCCTAGACTAAAATAATGTGTAGTCGTATAAAATGACGTCATAGCTCCCGGATCCAATGAAAACGAGCGGTTTCCACTAGGAAGTAAACGTTATCTTGTCAATGTATGTATTTATGTATTGTCAATGTACACGCATTTATCAGATGTTGATATTTTATGCGTGTGACATCATCGTACCTGGAAGTTATGCGGGAACACCCACTGACTGAGTGGCAAAAAACTACTTTCTGGCCATGACAGCCCATTCATCCAAACATAAAAGTCCTGTCTGATTTCATTAAACAATGTTAGACTCACCAACATTGCAGCTCAACGAAAAGCTTGAATTATCCTCTTTCTATCTGCAAAGTTTTTGTTTCATGAAAATCCACCATAGAAACGTTATGAGCTACTTTCTGTCAAGAAATGCCCTGCATTTGTTTATAAGTGTCAGAATTTGGAAGTGCTTGTTTTCAATAACACAGCATTTTCCTGCCTCCTGAATTATGTGACATTTAGAAACAGGTGGTACGCAGGACGGTTGAGTGATATCCAACGAGCGCTTCCAAACTCTCAATGTTTTGCCACTCAGTCTAGATGAGGGGGGCGTGTCCTGATGGGAAAATCATACATGTGCATACTCTCACATTTGTAAATTATTGACATCCATATGAATATATTTTACTGACTAAATGTTCTTTAAATGTATATCAATTAACAGTTAATTTGGAACATATACATATACAGATGTAAATATAAGGGGCCCCCCTTATTTTTACATCTGTATATGTATATGTTCCATGAAAGATGTGTACACCACTCTGGTGCATTGTCCAATAACCCAAAGCAAGGAGGCCCGCTCTAAATAAATAAAAGTAAATTGTCGATGAAATCAACCCGGTCAGCCACGATAACAAAGTTAGACTGCTCCTAGGACTTGCTGGCACATGGTTTGCGTAAATATTTAGTTGTTACTTAGAGATACGTTATAACTAATTTGTGTGGTGCAACAGCTTAAATTTTAATAATGCATAAGTCTTGACGTAAAGGCCATTTACGCAATTACTAGGCTACGTTTGAACTTAGTGCGAGGTGGTGCAACCTGGGACCGGGTAGGCAGATTCAGCTAGTTTGGAGCCAGTTGAATTGGTTTTGGATCACTGAGTAACCTGCCCCAGGCAGCTCACCATGTCAGGTTGTGTTATTTAAGTGTCTTCTCATCACAGGCATACAAATAATTCTCATGTTGCCTTTAATTTTTTCTGTTTGTAGGAATTAAAAAGTATGTTGTCGGTCTCATTATCAAGACATCATCAGATGCATCAAATGTGGAGGTGAGTCTGTCTGTTTGCTTAATAATTAACTGCCTTAAAAAAATTAGATGATGGGATGATGTGGAGTATATCAACATTTTATGCCAGCAGAAAAAGTTTTTACTCTATAATTTCCAGCAGAATTCCGGGAGTGTTAATGGTGTCATATCGGGAATTGTGACCATCTATCTATCTATCTGTCTATCTGTCTATCTGTCTATGTCTATGTCTATGTCTATGTCTATGTCTATGTCTATGTCTATGTCTATGTCTATCTATCTATCTATCTATCTATCTATCTATCTATCTATCTATCTATCTATCTATCTATCTATCTATCTATCTATCTATCTATCTGTCTATCTATCTATCTATCTATCTATCTATCTATCTATCTATCTATCTATCTATCTATCAATCATTGCACTCAAGTCTCTTGTCTGTCTGTGTGTACTGTTGTAATCCACGTAACTCGAGAACCGTTCGCTCAACCGACTTCAGGCCCTGTCCAGGCCTCTGCCCGGGCTCTGGACAGGGCCCCTGCCCGGGGTCCATATATGGAGCTGGCCCGGAGCTGGCCTGGTCTGACATCATTCTGACATCTGCATAGACTCCATATTTGGGCATGCCTGACAAAGAACTCCATATATGGGCATAAAAGGGACACAGACATGTGTAGGTGTAGGGTATGCATTTCCAACTTGCATCGTTCCAAATAGGCCAGTGTCCAACGAGCGGGGCCAAAAAAAGCATAGACTCCACATGGCATGACATTTTTCACCGTGATTGCTCCTGCTTCAATTGATTTATTTTACTGGTTGTTCAGGATAAATTATAAAGGAACTTAAATGTAGATGTTTATAATGATGTATTGTTTTTACTGTATTTGTGAATTGTAACCTCGGCTACATTGAAAATGAGGGCTTGCCCTCAATTGTATTTCCGAGTATAAATAAAGGTGATGATGATGATGAAGAACTCCATATATATGATGCAGACATAATAACTGGGGGCATTCATTTCCAACTTGCATCGTTCCAACTTCCAAGTAGGCCTTACCCCACAGGCACCGCCCTAGTTTTGACTAAAATGTGTAAAAATGTCTAAAGATATTTGTTGTAAAACTTTGTCAGGGTACAGATATAGGGAAATCGTGAGTTGCAAGATTTATTTCTAAGTTGGCTGTTTCTCCTTTTACTTACTTTAGAAAGAAAAGGTGTACATTGGGAAGCTGAACATGATCCTCGTCCAGGTAAGACTAACTTTTATGCCTTATAAGGCTTGTGTTCCAAATATGATGTATTGCTGTTTGTTAACATTATTGGAATTAATCTGGAATTAAAAGTTGAGCATGGCTGTGCGTACAGTAAGCATATCCTACTGTGCAGTGTAGTCAGTCAAGTCAGTTTTGATACCAATAATTAAAAACAGAAACCAAACCAGAAATAAAGTGACCCATAAAAATGTGTACGCGACCCACAAATGGGTCCCGACCCAGTGTTTGGGAACCAGTGGTCTAGTGAAGTCTACATAACCATAGGCATGAAAGCACACACCACACTAAGTACTACTCGGGCATAATAATAATAATAATGGATTTTATTTATAATGCACTTTACATTTGTAAGAATCTCAAAGTGCTACAGCAAATGAACACAAACAGAAGAAACATCACACCATTAAAAACATCTAAGAAAACTGGAACACATTTAAAACATAAGGGCAAGGCTATAAAAATGCTTTGTTAAAAAGGAAAGTCTTTAGTCCTCTCTTGAAAGTGCTCTCAGGTGGGCGGGGAGAGCGCTCCACAGTTCTGTGGCGCTCTCAGGTGGGCGGGGAGAGCGTTCCACAGATCTGTGGTGCTCTCAGGTGGGCGGGGAGAGCGCTCCACAGTTCTGTGGCGCTCTCAGGTGGGCGGGGAGAGCGTTCCACAGATCTGTGGTGCTCTCAGGTGGGCGGGGAGAGCGTTCCACAGATCTGTGGTGCTCTCAGGTGGGCGGGGAGAGCGCTCCACAGTTCTGTGGCGCTCTCAGGTGGGCGGGGAGAGCGTTCCACAGATCTGTGGTGCTCTCAGGTGGGCGGGGAGAGCGCTCCACAGTTCTGTGGCGCTCTCAGGTGGGCGGGGAGAGCGTTCCACAGATCTGTGGTGCTCTCAGGTGGGCGGGGAGAGCGTTCCACAGATCTGTGGTGCTCTCAGGTGGGCGGGGAGAGCGCTCCACAGTTCTGTGGCGCTCTCAGGTGGGCGGGGAGAGCGTTCCACAGTTCTGTGGCGCTCTCAGGTGGGCGGGGAGAGCGTTCCACAGTTCTGTGGCGCTCTCAGGTGGGCGGGGAGAGCGTTCCACAGTTCTGTGGCGCTCTCAGGTGGGCGGGGAGAGCGTTCCACAGTTCGGGGGGCGAGCGAGCAGAAGGCCCGGTGGTCACCCACGGTGCACAGGTTAGTCTTGATGGGTTTGAGTGCCTCTCAAGGCATGACTGTACTTGAACCCTATGACACAAGTGTTTTCCTTTCTTTCGCCCACCACCTCTGCAGATCCTGAAGCAGGAGTGGCCAAAGCACTGGCCCACGTTCATCAGTGACATCGTGGGGGCCAGTCGGACCAGCGAGAGCCTCTGTCAGAACAACATGATCATCCTCAAACTGCTCAGCGAGGAGGTCTTTGACTTCTCCAGTGGTCAGATGACCCAGGTCAAGGCCAAGCACCTCAAAGACAGGTCAGATAGAATGAGAAGTCATTTTGGTTTGAAGTAGCAATGGTCATTATAATGGTGATAATGATAACAGTTAAGATAATATCAATAGTAATCATACTAATTAAGGTTTCACCCTGATCTGAGCCCCCTTGATAAAAACTTAAAATTAAACTATGGCACTGCCCGTTGAGATTGTCGCAGTGCTTAGTGCAGTACCCATTATCATAGTACTTGGAGGCCACAGACAGACTTATATCCATCCTGCAGAGTTGTGCTGTAATTATCATTATCATAATATCAATAATCAATAATAATTGATGATGCATTTTTCTAACTTTTATATTTTTTCTAACGCATTTAATTAAAAAGCTACTGGACCTCTAGTATCAGTAGGGATGGAGCTCGTTATTTTCTATTGATCATTTAGTGAGCAGGCTTATCAAGCCGGGTTTTTATCGAGCCCACTATTGAGTATGTTTAAAAGTGTAATGTATATGTCAATTGTACGACGGTGTCACGCACCAAAAATAGCCAACCTACAAGCTCTGCTCGCACCGCGTTGTTGGCTTGTAGATCTGCTTTTTTCGGCAACGATAGACTGAGAAGAAGTCGCACATTGAATACGTCAGGGCTAGGCGACACTATTCATTCATTCGCAAGGGAGATATTGATATATATTAGATATAACTTTATTGGCAGGGAGTTTTAAGTTTCCCCAATCGTATTGTTATCAATTGGATTATAAATAATGGAAATGGAGAGCCGCTGCAGCAGCTGATGGCGCTGCCGTGCCGGTGTTGTTTCGACACAACCCGTCGCAGACATGCAAAAAGTATTACAACAATGATGACGCATCACACAACCATCTGTCCCGGCCTGTATAGTGGGGCCGTTATACCCGATAATAGGCTCGACAAGCCAAAAGTTTATTGTCTCCACCAGCCGAAGGCATGGGGAGAGTATGTTTTGCACTCCGTCCGTCCGTGTGTCCGTGTGTCCGTCCGTCCGTGACCAGCTAATCTCAGCCACCGTTAACCCGGTCGATGCCAAATTTTCCACACACACTCCCTGGATGCCAACCATGAACCTCTGCCCCAAACTTTCCAGAACGGCCTGTTATAGCGCCACCAGGAGGCCGCTTTGTGCAAAACAAGTTTTTTCACAGTACACCTACAGATTTTGTCCAAACATCACGCAAATTAGTACACAGTCTCTCTAGAGCCATTCAACGAAACGGGTCTTTCAGATTTCTCAGACTCCATCCTGATTGGTTAAGATTGGCTTCCAAAGTTCACAGGAGTGCTCAGTTTCAAACAAAATGCTGCAAATCATGAACACATCGCGTGATTTCCCTGAAATTGTGCACGCACATTCCCACTAGGCCGAGGACGAAATGCCACATGAACAATTTCAACTCAGCCTCAAGGTGGCGCTATAACTGGCCCAAAAGGGTTTTTACCTCTAACTGCACGGATCTGTGGATAACCTGGTGGAGACCTGTGCCCAGAAGGGCACTTTTTCTAGTTGATACTCAAGTCTCGATAAATTCAGAACAGGGTTTGTAATGTACCCGATTTTCGGGCTCCATCCCTAGTCAGTGTCAGAGACTTCCGTTTATTAGTACAATCCATGTCCAGAAAGTGATGTTTGTGCAGGGACAAGCTCATCTGTGCTTTGAGGTTTACAGACATCACATCATCACCCAGTTTCACACAGCCACATGAGCTTACACACGGATAATAAAATAACATTCATCAGGGGAGCTGTATTGTCTTCTGAAAGCAGATGCATTGCTTCTTAAATGTGCTGCTTTGGATAATGTGTCTGGGGATTTCCTTGTCTTTCAGCATGTGCAACGAATTCTCCCAGATATTCCAGCTCTGTCAGTTTGTAATGGTATGTGAATCCCATCTTTCTTCTCTCTCAAAACCTTAATTGATTGTACAGATCTTCATTGAGACTTCGGAATGTATGCCCGATGATTTGAAATGACATGTTGGACATGGACATCATAATATGGCAATGTCAAATACACCGTAGACATGGGGTATTTCTTTACACTATATCATTGTTCTCCTTAATGGTATTTACCAGTAGGGTCGAAATTGGCAAAGGTTTCCTTTAACAACATCAAATAGGCCTCAATTTTCATCATCTGACTTTTTCCTGGTTGTATTTGGCCATTAACTGTTCTGTCGTTGCGATTGGCTGAACCCTTAGGAGAATTCCCAGAATGCACCTCTGGTCCACGCCACTCTGGAGACCCTGTTACGGTTTCTCAACTGGATTCCATTGGGGTATATCTTCGAGACCAAACTCATCAGCACACTGGTGTACAAGGTGCACACACATACACACACACGCACGCACGCACGCACACTCTTGAATGTGACATGTTAGCTTAGACTGTATTAATCTACCGTAAAGTCTGAATTGCTGGTAATGTACTTTCATGGCTGAACCCAGCCCCAACTCACACAACTCACTTTATTTTATTAAATCTTTTATCCCACAATTTTTGCAACCCATTTTTTCACCCAGTGTCAATTATCTAATGTAATCTTGGGCGCTACACTTCCTCTGCCAACCTGGAGAGGACAGCAGACTGACCTCATGCTTCCTTCTATGCATGAAAAGTCCAAGCCGCTTTTTTTCACCTGACGGGGGAGTTTCCCCAGCCGGACGTAGCGTGTGGCACACATCTCTAACCTAATCACTGTTTCTGTCTCTTGCCTGCCTCAGTTCTTGAATGTGCCGATGTTCCGCAACGTGACACTAAAGTGCCTGACGGAGATCGCCGGCGTGAGCGTCAGCCAGTACGAGGAGCAGTTCGTCACCCTCTTCACCTTGACCATGTGTCAGCTCAAACAGGTGGGAGGGGGCATACACTACAGAGCTCAGTGGCAACCATGCTCATATGATCTCTGTCACATACATCAGAGCCGGATTTACCTTGCTGAGGTAAAAAATATAAATAATATATATATATTATTTCCCAATATTATTTGGGGGCCCCCCTAGTCGGGGGCCCCCGGGCTGCAGCCCACCCTAGCCCAACGGTAAGTCTGGCTCTGACACACATACAAAACAGAACATCAGATAAATGTTTTAAATTTGAATGACGCTAAAGGTGCCTCACTGGCCTTATAAAATTGTATGGTGCATTTATATAGCACCTTTATCCAAGTTTCTTTACATAGAGCATTCACCCATTCACACACACATTCATAGTTCATACACGGATGGCAGAGGAAACCATGCAAGGCACCAACCTGCTCATTAGGGGTTCAGCGTCTTGATTGATTAAACCGATGAACCCAGTTATGCAATCTTTGCCTGTAAAAGTAGCAGTTCACAAACATGAACTTCCCTCTATTTGTACTTGTTGGTAGCTGTTACCAGAGACATAATGGTCTCACGTTGACACTTGTCATCGCACCATGGCAACGCAGCACTGAACGACCAAAGACACTTATGACAAACCAATTATCGATGATGATACAGATGATAAACATGAAATGCAAACGTGTTTCTACTATGTTTCATCTCACTTAAAACAGGAACAATACACTCTTGATGAATGTAAAATGTAAACGTTCACTTTCAAACCCAGCTGCTGTCTGTGTATTTCTTTCTTTAGATGTTGCCCCTGAACACGAACATCCGTCTGGCCTATGCCAATGGCAAAGACGACGAACAGAACTTCATTCAGAACCTCAGTCTGTTCCTCTGCACCTTCCTCAAGGAGCACGGTCAGCTCATTGAGAAGAGACTCAACCTACGAGAGACGTTGATGGAGGTGAGAGGACAGGGTCATTGTTGTTCCACTTCTGTTCCAGAGAAAACCAGATTATGCAGGTGGTATCAGCTAATCAGGGTGGGTGTTTACAGAAAGTCATTACTACGTTTGTATTAAAGTTAACAAAGTTCTATTCATTTAATTAAAATCGGGTCAAGCAAGAGGCTTACTTGAGGGTTTATTTGTCCATTTTCTTGTTCTCTTGAATACTGTTCCACAACAGCTGTCCCCATCTAGCTACAGTAGTGACCCCAATAGATCACTCCGCTCTTTCTCTTTAGTTGGAAACAAAGACTGCTTCAGACATGTGCAGGATAGCGTATGGGGGGTTTAGTACTGAAACTTGGTGCCAGTATGAGACCGGTTCCGACGGGTCCGCTACCTACCAGACCAAATCACAATGTCAGTGCACTGCTTCATTTTTGTGCCACTTAATGGCTGAGCTATCAATTTGCCCCCTGGTGCTCCAAAATGGACATTACAGGCAACAGTATCACCGAACCACACTTAAGGGTGTCAGACTAGCAAACAACACTGCTTTGAAATGTCTCCTGCAATTAACAACACTATAACCGTGGGTCCGACCGACTCGACACCGGGCACTGCACTCTCTGTGGTGGTGTGGAACGTGTGTATCGTATTTGAAGTCGGTGGGGGCGAACGGTTCACGCGTTACGTGGATTACAGACGTACACACAAAGACTTGGTGCATTTATAGTTAGATAGTGTAACAGAAGATGGAAAGAATACGGTCTACTCTAGACTAGTATATCTAAACCTTTTGCGGTTGACTTAATGACTTGAGATGAATTGCGAGCACAATATTCTTAACGAGCAAGATTAGATGAGAAGAGATTTGATAGTACTTCATTGTCCTCCAGGGGGAAATTAAGGTGCTCAAGCAGCATGAAATATAATACATAGTATAATCTTAGCTATTATCCCTCTATCCCTCTTTATTTCTAAATTCACTGGATGATCATCTACAAAAGCAACATTGTCTCTCTCTCTCTCTCTCTCTCTCTCTCTCTCTCTATCTCTCTCAGGCTCTCCACTACATGCTGCTGGTGTCGGAGGTGGAAGAAACGGAGATCTTTAAAATCTGTCTGGAGTATTGGAACCACCTGGCAGCCGAGCTGTACAGAGAAAGCCCTTTCTCCACTTCCACCTCTCCTATGCTCTCTGGAAATCAGCACTTTGACGTGCCGCCCCGCAGACAGCTCTATCTGCCGGTCCTGTCCAAGGTATACTGCTCGTACAGTAATACGTTATTGTCTAATTTACAGATTGAAGGCAGCTGGATGTATGATTATAATATGCTTGCTATTGTTGTAGGGCCAATGTTTTGTCAGCAGTTGATGGGATTCCCAGCTAAGTCCTGCCCTATGCGGGAGCTAACTATTTCCGTAGACAACGCCCTGGTAACGTCTGTCCCAACAGCCATGAATCTTGGTGTTGTCCTGGACAGTCAGCGCTCGTTCAAAACTCGCATCACAGCTGTCACTCGATCCTGTAGGTTCACACTCTATAACATACGACGAATTAGACCGTTCCTCACCCAGGAATCTGCCCAGCTCCTAATCCAGACAACAGTCTTGTCAAAACTCGACTATTGTAACTCCCTCTTTACTGGCCTACCAGCATGTGCACTTAAGCCTCTCCAGCTGATCCAAAATGCCGCAGCTCGCTTGGTCTTCAACCAGCCAAAATTCTCACATGTCAAGTATGATCGAACCCTACAAACCCTCCCGCGCACTCAGATCAGCCAACGCAGGGAAGCTGGAAGTACCCTCACTAAAAACGCCGGGACAACGCTCCACACGTCCCAAACTCTTCTCCCTTCTGGCTCCAAAACTGTGGAATGCACTTCCCATTGCAGTCAGAACTTCAGCATCACTCCCAATCTTCCGCCGTAATCTGAAAACCTACCTTTTCAGACTCCATCATGGCCCATAGCACTTACCCCACCCCCTTAGATAGCATTTCTGTAGACTTAGATAGCATTTGATACAGACTTATAGCATGTTATGTAGACAGCACTATAATTGCATTGTATGTAGTCATAGCACGTCATAGTACATATGTATAGCATAGTAGTATACATGTATAGTGTATATGTATAGTTTAATTATATAGATATTCCACTGTATAGTTTCATTATATAGATATTCCACTGTTACCTTCTTAGCTTACGCATGTTTCATGATAAATGTTTTTATGTGATGTATTCCCATGCTTTTTTGTTCTTGCTTAATGTAAGTCGCTCTGGATTAAGAGCGTCTGCTAAATGCCTAAATTGTGAGACGTATGAACTGAAATGTACAGCATGGTGGCGTCCCTTTAAATGCAGATAGAGGGGAACTCAATAATGGCTTTCCACTTGTGCTGCCTAGCCGCACACAAACACACACATACCTCTAAACATTATTTTATGAAGAAAGCTTTGAATGTATGTGTGCTTTGAGAATGAATGCTCGAGGAGACCCAGGTTGGAGCACATCTGTACAGCTCAAGTGTCATTGGTTGCAATCAGGCCTCTCTCTCTTCAGGCCCACTGTTTGTCCACAGGTGTTACTAAACATTTATAATTTAGACCGCTTAAGGCAATCCATATTGGCTAAGTCAAGGTTATGAAGTATTGTGACAGATTGCTTTTTTGCTTCACTTTGTGAAGGAGCTATTCCACCATTGAGGAACCCAGCTGTGGCAACTGGGCTGATTGTTTCTTATGACAGTGCATCTGGACTGGGTGAATACCAGCTTATTAAAGAACCACTTCTGAATTCTGATAATAGTAAGCTTGATAGTAAACGCATCAAGTTGATGTACCGGTACTAATATAAAAACCTTACTGTGAGCACACACCACTTTCGTGAAATATAAAGACTTGTTCTTCTTGAGTACGGTAAAAATGTAACATTTACTATTCCCTGAGGAGGAAGTCCGTAAATGATCTTTGCCTACTTCCTAGAATACAGCGTAGCAGTCGGATCGAGTGCAAGAGATCCTTGGAAAGCATTTACTGTAAATCAAGACCCACTCGAGAGTCAGCTTGCACCAGTGAAGTAACAGGTGGCTGTCAAGCTGTTCCTAGTTAGAGTTAGAAGTCGGCATTGAACAAAATCACAAAATAATTTTACTTCAGAAATTATATGTGCTTACATGCTATTATACAGTACATATGTGCCTGCTCAGCACTATTCTAATACAGTAGTGTTTGTATTTATGCATTAGGGTACATGTACAGTATGTGGCGCAGTGTGTAAGTGAGTGAGCTCAGCTGTGCTATACGTCTGTCTGTGCGGCAGAATGTCATTAACTCCGTGCGTGCGCATGTTATATGTGACTGAACGCCTCCCTGCTGACAAGCGTTTATCCCATCTGGCAGGTGCGCCTGTTAATGGTGAGCCGAATGGCCAAGCCTGAAGAGGTGCTGGTGGTAGAGAATGACCAGGGGGAGGTGGTCCGGGAGTTCATGAAGGACACAGACTCCATAAACCTCTACAAGAACATGAGGGAAACGCTGGGTAAGGATAAAAACTTTAGCTGCAGTCCCTGAGAGGGAACTGGGTTGGTACGGCAGCCAATAACAGGGTTCAAGTTGTGGATGGACATGAGAAGATTAAAATAAGACTAAGTATTAATACCTAAAGGGAAACTTCTAACACCTTAGTATCCATAATTATAATAAAATCTGTGCAATACATTTCGGTAAAATGGTATTTTTCCCCGGTTGGACGTAGCGCGTAGAACGAACACGTTATTCCAACCAGTTCCTTTCTCCTCCATCAGGATTATTGATAGGATAGTAGGTTGACAGGAAATTGGGAGAGAGATGGGGAGTGACATGCAGCAAATGCCATCGGGTTTGGGACTCAAACCCGTGACACGCTGTCAGGCTACTCCGGAGCCTAGCAGTGCCTGGACTGCTCCGTCAGCGGTCTTGGCCACAATTGTATTTTTCAACTGCATGGGAAGAGAGTCACTGTACTAGTGTTGGGTAGCGTTTGTCAGTTGACCTCATCAGTGTTCTGAAGAGGTCCTTATATGGGACGTCTGCAGACCTGGTGCAGGCAGTTTCATGTGAAATTACCATATTTAAAGTAACGATATGAACCTTGTATGTAGATGATTTTGTGACTTTATAATTACATATAGCGTTACATATAAATTTATACCTGTATAGTGTAGCAGGGGATGGGTATCGTTAGGATTTTTGTGAGTCCGGTACCGATTCCGGTTCTGCTTATCGATTCCGGTTCTTAACGGTTCCCTATTTCGGTTCCAAAATTGTATAAAATAACTTAAATAAGTAACTTAATGAATAGTGTAACATCCTCTCCTTTATTGTGCCATCTCTGGATAATATAGTGATATTTTAAATATAATATCTATTCTGTATTTACCCAGGGCAATAGTGTTGTAGGCTACTTCTCTTACTACTGACAATAACAAATAAATGCATGTCTGAGATCTGAGAGCAAGACACACACACACACGATTGACTGGGCAAAGTAGCATTGCTAATGGGGGGGGCAGCACATCTCCGGACGTCGGGTTTGCCGACGTGCTAATGGGGGGATCATTGAAAACAAAGCTGGCTTGCATGCTGTGGTTTGCTACTAACAGAAATTTGCATGCACATGGGCTGGCAAGCTAAACTGACTGGGCCTCTGGACCATACGCCGTGATCACACACACACACACACCAACGCTTTCTCTCTCCTCTCTCGTCATGTTGATTCGATGCTGTGCAGTGCATTGAGGCAACTCCTGTCTCCTGTCCTCTCTTAAAAGTTTCCTCCCATAAGCTTCACTTGAAAATTACGTTTAAGAAACTTTAATAATTATGTTGCTGCCTTCAATGCTTCTCTGCTTCAGTGCTAGGCGCAGCACGTCTCTCCGTCTCTAGCCACAAGCCCACAACGTGTCGCTGATGCAACGCGATGTAGGCTTGTAGATCAGCTCTGTTCCCTTCGCGTCTATTAAAAGGGAAGAAAATAAATAAATATCGTGTGACTGCGTGTCTGTGGGAACCGATAGAGAGAACCGAAATTGAATTATTGTAATGTGTACCCGGTACCCAAGCACGTTCGGTTCGGTACATGCTTGGTCCCGAGGTTCGGGACCCACCCTTCCCAGGACTTTACCCTTCTCAACTTCTTTACACAAATAATAGTTGTAAATGTGGTATCAGCATCATCAAATTTCTTACGATACCCAACGCTATACATTAAGATCCAATAGCATAGGGCCATGCACAGTGTCAACATCCTTCTTTTGTCTGTGTGAGAGATGGTTCCCTCGTGCTCTTCCACATTCTCTAATGTCATACTAAGATGTCTCTGTGGTGTCGTGTGAATCTTCTTGCATATTCTTCTTGTCCCTGCATCTATTTCATTGATATGCAGGTACACAAACATGGTCTACAGATACATATACATGCATACACACACGCGTACATATGTATATCATCGCTGTCGGGGATATACAAGCTCGTAGCGCTATGAGCTTGTATATCTGCTATTTTTGAACATAATAGCCAAAAGTATAAAATACACAGATGCTTTCCTGGTTTTAACGGGTTAATGTTCAATATTACAATTGTAAAATATACCCGTTTCCACAGTGTACTTGACCCATTTGGACTACGCGGACACAGAGCGCATCATGACAGAGAAACTCCACAACCAGGTGAATGGTACCGAGTGGTCCTGGAAGAACCTGAACACACTGTGCTGGGCCATCGGCTCCATCAGCGGAGCCATGCACGAGGAGGACGAGAAGAGGTTCCTGGTTACTGTCATCAAGGTACTACGCGAGCAGTGTTTATTCTGTCGACTAAAACTACGATAAAGAATTTATTTTTTCACTGACGAATACAAAATAAAAAAAAGCTATGATGATAAATTGATCATGTCGTCAATAATTAAAAGGATAGATCCAGTAGAACTAAGTCATTTTATGCTTGGCTGAAAATAGTCGATCTATGATTATCACCTGTTGCTGATGTCAATTCATTCTTTAAGCTTAATTTATTAAAGACAGTCACTTCTTGACTGCAAGCAACTAATTACTCTTTACTGTGAAAGCCTTTGGATTGGAATGTGCAAAATAAAAAGTAAACACTTCAAAATGAACAGTTCCACTGACTGTGTGTGTTAGGATCTAATGAACAGTTCTCATGTTCCACTGACTGTGTGTGTGTTAGGATCTAATGAACAGTTCTCATGTTCCACTGACTGTGTGTGTGTTAGGATCTAATGAACAGTTCTCATGTTCCACTGACTGTGTGTGTGTTAGGATCTAATGAACAGTTCTCATGTTCCACTGACTGTGTGTGTGTTAGGATCTAATGAACAGTTCTCATGTTCCACTGACTGTGTGTGTGTTAGGATCTAATGAACAGTTCTCATGTTCCACTGACTGTGTGTGTGTGTTAGGATCTCCTGGGTCTGTGCGAGCAGAAGAGGGGGAAAGACAACAAGGCCATCATTGCATCAAACATCATGTACATAGTTGGTCAGTACCCACGCTTCCTCAGAGCTCACTGGAAGTTCCTCAAAACGGTGGTCAACAAGCTCTTTGAGTTCATGCATGGTAAGAGAGAGTGTGTGTGTGTGTGTGGCTTATGCTATACACAGACTTATACAAAACTGTATATTGCAGTGGTTCCAGTGGGTCTCCGGCTTAATGATTGATAGTCTTCAGCATTTTACCATCAAGTAAATACAAAATAAAGCAACATAAACATACAGCATAAGAGAGTGGCTATTTTAATCAGTGTCACTGTTATCTCTATACCTACAGTACATAAAGAACCAACTGACAGACATTGGCCCGGTTTCCCAAAGGACACCTCTTACACCATGGTGTAAGAAGTGGCCGCACATGAAGCCTGTGAACATAGACATTCCGTGCATAGATGTGCCACACAATGGTAGGCCTCAGGCCTGAGGCCTGGTATGGTAGGCCTCAGGTCTACCATTCTGAAATTTAATTTAATTATATATATATTTATTTTTATTTTTATTTTAAGAGTAAAGAGAGCCTACTGTCAGCTGTCCAAATATTATTAAATAAAATGTCAGAAAGGCAGCCCTGAGGCCTACCATACCAGGCCTGAGGCCTACCACTCAGGCCTAGAGGAGCAACTGAGCATGTTTAATTAACACCACTTCTTACACCATGGTGTAAGAGGTGTCCTTTGGGAAACCGGGCCAATGTCACTATGGGGTCCCAGAGATAGAAAATGCTATCAATTGGAGGTCTGTGGCCTATGCCTTTTCAAATTGGATGTCATTGAAAGGTTGAGAATCACTGATACAGTATATGCATCAGAATAATAATGTACCTGTTTTTTTTAACTGTCCGTTATAATTGCTGAACTGTAATCAGCTAGCGAGACTAGGAACGCAGGTGTAATTGATGAGGTGATCGAGATAAGCAGAGGGTGGTCTCTACTCCTGAACCTGCGTTGAACACAACTTCATTTAAATAACTGGTGATCGACACTGTTGTATAGTACATTAGCTTTAAACAAGCCATTCAATGGTGCTGCTGAATTAATGCAGACCTAACTGCTGTTCAAACCACACACCCAAATGGAAAACGGAACAAGATGGCTTTATCGTGCAACTTGTGTGCATGTGTGCTTTTGTATGCGTGTGCAATAATGGCTGTTATTAACTCCATCATCGTCACCCTCCATCAGAGACCCATGATGGTGTTCAGGACATGGCATGTGACACCTTCATTAAGATTGCCCAGAAGTGCCGGCGTCACTTTGTCCAGGTGCAGGTGGGAGAGGTGATGCCCTTCATTGACGAGATCCTCAACAACATCAACACTATCATCTGTGACCTTCAACCCCAGCAGGTCAGTGAACCCATATATACATCTCCATCTCTCTGTCGCCCTCTCTCGCTCTCTCTCTCTTTCTCTGTGTGTGTGTGTGAATCTCTGCCTCTCACACAGTCTCTTACCAATGTCAAACAATGCATAGCTATTCTTTCTCTTTCTTTCTTCTTTTCATTTTTGCAACAAAATAGCAGACAGATGCAGTTCTGTGGAATTAATGAATGGTTCCTATATTGGTTTCTCCAGCAACTAGTTGCCGATTAAATTACGATTACTAAATTATTTGGCCACATACATAGAGTTCAAAGAAAAACAATACCATTTTACAAATAACTAGGAAACCAGGTAAACATTAAACCTAGCATCTGTCGTGTGTGTGTGTGTGTGTGTGTGTGTGTGTGTGTGTGTGTGTGTGTGTGTGTGTGTGTGTGTGTGGTGTGTAGGTACACACCTTCTATGAGGCGGTAGGTTATATGATCGGTGCCCAGACAGACCCGGCCGTACAGGAGCACCTGATAGAGAAATACATGCTGCTGCCTAACCAGGTGTGGGACAGCATCATCCAGCAAGCTACCAAGGTAAGAGAGACATGCCTACTTCAGAGCCGTCTAATAGAAGAGTTGCGATATTGAGGGGGCAGAAAACAGCCCGGTCACGCGGTTTGTGTACTCACGCGAGCCCATAGACTCCAATGCATTCCGTAAACTTCCGGTTATCCCCATGCTCAATAGAAGTCTATGTAGAAGAGCCGCCATTGGACTGGCCCCATGAAGTGAACGGAGTTTGCATAACTCTGTCTTACTCTATGGCTCTGGCCTACTTGCACTACTGCTACCACAAAACATACTCTCTCCCCATGCCTTTGGCCTGGTGGAGACAATAATACTGACGATTACCACAAAACATACTCTAATAATGCTATGATATCGGTGCCGGCCATAGCTGAGTGGGTTGATCAGACAGGTGTTGCCCAGTCTGTGTCAAAGTGTCCCTAGCCTGCCTCAGCCTGTGCGATGTCTGGTCTAGAGGGGCGGATTCAAATTTCCGGCCAATACATCCAGTGGAGCCTATTGGTTTACCGATCTATCCGCTTCTTTTCTTCTGGAAAAACCTAAACGCCTGTGGTTGCCGAGGATAAAGTGTCCCTGACCAAGATACAAACCCCTAACTGCTCCCCAGGGCTTGTATTAATGGCACTTCCCCACTGATTCTAATTGTTAAGATGTGTTACATGCAGAGAGCAAATGTCATGTATGTGGAAACGTACATTGACAAAATAACAAAAAGGGACATAGATTATTATGATTAATTATGACATAGTTGTGCACTGGTTGTGATCCAGGTATTAATCTGTTTTAATTTCAAATATGGTGTAAGGTTTAGGTTGCTCTCTAACCTCCTCCATTCCTCCTCCTGGTCTCCTGTGGGGGCAGAATGTGGACATCCTGAAAGACCCAGAGACAGTGAAACAGCTCGGGAGCATCCTGAAGACCAACGTGAGGGCCTGCAAGGCTGTAGGACACCCCTTCGTCATCCAGCTGGGAAGGATCTACCTGGACATGCTGAACGTCTACAAGTGCCTCAGCGAGAACATCTCCGCTGCTATCCAGACCAATGGTGCGTGTGATGGAGAGAGGGAGAGAAAGAAAGGGCTTTGAAGTTAACATTGTTTGCAAACTTTACATAGCTTTAACCTACTGTACACGAGAGCTAAGGCAATCGGGAATCAAACCTGCAACAGGCTGCTTTAGAGCCTATATGTGGTTGTGCCTTAACCGCTAGGCCATCGGCCCCCATTCGGCCCCCGTGACTGGGGGTGTTGTGTGTGCACACAAAATAAAAATAAAGGCTGATTCCCAATATATATTATATAAAAAACAATCACATTTATAATTATTAGGCCTGGTTCTCTTTTAGTTTGAGGTCACTTAAAGCCACTGCTACTATTAGAGCTTTTATGGTAAGCTAGATTTAGGTGAATTTGTCTTCTTTCTGTTGTACACAATACGCATTCATTCTTATAGTGTGTGTGTGTGTGTGTGTGTGTGTGTGTGTGTGTGTGTGTGTGTGTGTGTGTGTGTGTGTGTGTGTGTGTGTGTGTGTGTGTGTGTGTGTGTGTGTGTGTGTGTGTGTGTGTGTGTGTGTGTGTGTGTGTGTGTGTGTGTGTGTGTGCGCCTGCCTGCCTGCCTGCCTGCCTGCCTGCGTGCGCGCGTGCGTGCGTGCTACAGGAGAAATGGTGACGAAACAGCCCTTGATTCGGAGTATGAGGACGGTAAAACGAGAGACGTTAAAGCTGATCTCAGGCTGGGTTAGCCGGTCAAACGATCCACAGATGGTGAGTGGCTGTCCTGAAATAATGTTTTCAATATTCTGTCTATAGACATTCACTCATGCTTTGATTTACAATAATCATCTGTTTACTCCTTTATTTATTCATCCATTCACTTTTATTCATTCATTAATTAGTTCATTCATTCATTGGGAGCACACTTAGAGCCTTGCTTTAAGGAAAGGAGGAACATCATCGTTGTTCTCAACATATAAGATGTAACTACATTTTTCAACCAAAATTGTCTCCTTCGGCTATCGACCAATAACGTGATACCCGGTCTGTTGTCGCCGGGCGTCGCACTGCACAGCACTTTGGCTGAGAGTGACAAGACTGGCAGTAGAAAATAATTTAAACTAATCCAACTGTTATTTTTAGATCAAATACAAAGCCTACATTTCAGCACGGCTGAGTTGTCTACTTCTGGTTAAACCACGCACGCAGTGCATTTATTAGTGGATTATTTATTATTTGAGATGTGGAATCCATGGACGGAGGACTTCATTTTGTTTTTGTCTTCTTTTATGTAGTTATTTTTTCAATTATATTTATGGCATTGAATGGTGATGCTGAAATGGAAATATAACATTTTACATTTCTGTCAAGTCCCAAAACATGGTTTAGCTGTGGTGTTGCCCTGACATTCCCTCATTAGCCCTTTGCTAATGTGGAAACACTTTAATTCAAATGTTTTATGATTAGCAGCATAATAATCATGTCTGAGCTTTGGCCCATGATAAGTCTTAATAAGGTTTGTTTTAATATCAAAAACATAGCAGTGCAACTTGTTCAATTGGCATTTGAACTGATCAAAAAGTCTCAAGGTCGAAACGTTAGTCGTTTTTTGTATACTCAGCACCTAATAAAAGGCTCTAAATGTCCATGCTGCTCCAGTCTCTTCTCCTTATGCAACTCATGATGTCCTTGCACCTGTGAAGCACCGGATCAGCCGTTTCAGGCTTGAGGCGCGTTGGTACGACTCCCTTTGATCAAAAAGTCTGTTTGACTGTAAACCACTTTCATGGCCCAGAGATTATGAGGCTGACCTCATAATCTCTGGGTCACTGCATTCTGCTCCCAAAGTGTATGAATTTATTAGCCACCACCATACGAGAAGGGAAAGAATATTACGATCAAATGATTACATTTGAAGTGCTGAGGATTGAGTGTATGACCTCATATTAATAATGATAATGTTCGTGTTCGTGTACATGATTGTCATCATTGTTCACGTGTACAGATGCATTCATTCAACATTTCCTACATACCATACAGCAGACTTCATGAGGATGGTCCTACAACTTCACCAAAATGTTCGCTTGACTATTATAAAACTCAAAAACATATCGAGATTACTTGTGATTAGGGATGGGTATCGTTAGGATTTTTGTGATTCCGGTAAGCCATCTGGCAAGCCACACCACGTCGCTAATGCAACGGTGTAGGCTTGTAGATCAGCTCTGTTCTCTGCGCGTCTATTAAAAGGGAAGATAATTAATAAATAAATAAATAGCGTGTGACTACGTGTCTGTGGGAACCGATAGAGAGAACCTAAATGTAATTATTGTAATGGGTACCCAGTACCCAAGCACGTTCAGTTCGGTAACTGCTTGCTCCTGAGGTTCGGGACCCGCCCCTACTTGTGATTAGCTTTTACTAATAATAATAGTAATCCATGGTTGAAATTATCATCATCCTCGTCAGTGTGTAATATTGATCCACGCTAATCTATCTGTCGGTGTCCATCCTGCCTCTGCTTGTTTTCCAGGTCGGGGAGAACTTTGTCCCTCCGCTGTTGGACGCCGTTCTGATCGACTACCAGCGGAACGTCCCCGCCGCCCGTGAGCCTGAGGTCCTCAGCACCATGGCCACCATCGTCAACAAGCTGGGGGGACACATAACCGGCGAGATCCCACAGATCTTTGACGCCGTGTTTGAATGCACGCTCAACATGATCAACAAGGTATAGGGGCTGAGGTCACACTTCTGTGATGTTTAGCCCTGAGGCATTTATTTTAGACATGAGGCATTTAGACCTGAGGCCGATTCAACAACCGCCTTCTAAATCGGTTGTTCTCAAACCTTTTCGTGCCAACGACCCCCAAATTTGGCCCCCCATCTGAAAATGCTTTGTGCCAGGGACCCCCATAAAAGAGACATTTTATGTTAAAAGAAAATCTTCAAAAATAGCAGATGTACATGCTCACAGCATGACACAAAGTGACATGAGCTTGTATATCTGCTATTTTTGAGAACCACTGTTCTAAAACAATGTTCTAAATCCTACAAGTTTTCGGGCCTACTTGCTCAGGGGACACTTTATTTGGACTTTCGGGTTGAAGAGAGCCGGGAGACCAAATACATCCACCCCAATTGTATAAGTTGTATTGTATTGGCATACTCTACCGGTACAGATTTGACAAAATGTATTCACTAAATAAAAGTTACATAATACAGCTTTAATATGAAGTACTGTATATGTGCCAAAATAGTTGAAAACAAAAACGCAAATGTTTAATGGACAAGTCAATCTTAGTACATAATGTGAATGTGCTCAAAATTCTAATGGGCCATATGAAACTTGATGTATTTGGATGTTTTTTGGTTGAACAGAACTTTGAGGAATACCCAGAGCACAGAACCCACTTCTTCTACCTGCTCCAAGCAGTCAACTCCCACTGCTTCCCAGCATTCCTGGCCATTCCCCCTGCCCAGTTCAAACTGGTCCTGGACTCCATTATCTGGGCATTCAAACACACTATGAGGAACGTTGCTGACACAGGTAAGGATGCCATGACACACACACACACACACACAAACACTTAACAGTGAGTACACTTGTGAACGCATACACAACGCAGGAGTAATATAGAAGAGTAATATGAGATAAACAACTTTTTAGCATGTACAAAGATGGCTCTATCTGTCAGAACACTGAAAACTTGGTTTTTCAAAGGATAGCTCCAACACATGAACGCCTCTGGTGCTGCTCCATTTATCCACATTCAAAGACTTGCCACAGCCAGGTGTTTCACCACAGTTCTGACCTGAATAATAGACTATTGACTCTAAATGAACAATACAGAATTGACTGTAAATGCAAAATAAATCCATAATTTAGTGAGAGAAGGATCAGATACATTTCCTCACCTTCAGTACTAACTGATTGGGTCAGGAGCTTGACTAACTGACCCCCCTTGGAAAACCAGTTTAGACAGACAGACAGACACACGAACAGACAGGAGCAAAAATCATAGTCTCCGGCCTGCAGCTGTCCAGCCTGGCGGAGACAATTAACACCCCGAAGGCCCGGGGTTATTTAATCCATTAAATCATAGCGCCCAGCCATTCATAGCAGCGGAGCACTTTTACCGACAGACCGGATGTTATCCCAGATGTGGCTGTAGCAGCTAGATGTAGACAAAACACTCTAGAGGCGATCGACAACAACGGGAGGTATGATTAAATCTACCGTCTAACACATGATCTTTGCTTAGAATTGGACGTTATGATTTAGATCAAGAGTTATTAACGTTTTAAGATTTTAGGTCTTGTCTGCTAAACAGGGGGAGAACATTTTCGATGACGTCCCATCGAAAATGGGACAGGCGCTCCCAGGCTGTGGAGCGATGCAATTATTTTGATATCAATAACCTCCGTCTTTTTGATCAATCTTCGTCCTGGACGCTGGGCGTTGCTAATTGAAAGGACGGTGAACTTCGTCCTCGGGGGCGGGGATTGAGACTTGAAGTTTATGAGGCTTATTGTAGACCGAAAAGAGAGACAGGAAGGTGAGGGCAGAGAGGATGAACGACATGATGCAACTCAGGTGTCCAGCCACACTGGAACTAGAGATTATGTTGCGGTTAAGTTGTCGACTGTTCATCTAGTGGTGTAGCCCCTGTATATAATTCTCAACTATGAATAAGCATGTATTCATGGTTCCCTTCAGGTCTGCAGATTCTGTACACACTGCTGCAGAACGTGGCTCAGGAGGAAGCAGCAGCGCAGAGCTTCTACCAGACATACTTCTGTGACATCCTGCAACACATCTTCTCTGTGGTCACCGACACGTCACACACCGCTGGTGAGTTTTACACAATCAATCACACATGCTCAGTTTGAAATGGTTATTTGACAGTGACACTACTCGTGCGTTCAGTAACAGAACTGGGATTGCATTGAAGGTGTATTTTATTCAAACTAAAACACCCAGACAAAAAGATTAATGTACACCTATGTAAACATCTCACAGCACACATGCTCTTCCCTGACCCAATCTGCAAGAATACAGACAATTCCCAGTCACAGCAGGCTTCTTGTGTAAATGGGCATTGCTCAGTTAATGGATAAAACTATGGAAATAGAATATTTACAAAATGCATGAGGATGCAGTAGGCCTACTTCTTGGATGTTTCATATAGATCCCAAAGCAAGGTGTTCTGTGCAGAAACTGAGGCTTCAATGTATCAAAGAGAAGAGATAAGTATTGTTATACACTTTCATCCCTTAAAAATGTTTTCTTCACAGAAAATGGCTGTATTTTTTAATTTTAATTTTTTAATTTATTTTTTAGATGAAAGGCATCCAAAAAAATGCACATAAAACATAATTAAAATGATTACTGTTATTACAATCAGTGGCTTGCCCCTTGCCTCATTTTTAATCCTACCCCCAAACCCCAGCACCAACCACCGTTGACAACATCATATGTATAAAAGTACCAGTACCATTTTTCAGTCAGTCTTTGCTTCAATATATCAATCTGTCTGTGTGTCTTGCAGGTCTGACCATGCATGCGTCTATCCTGGCCTATATGTTCAACCTGGTGGAGGAGGGTAAAATCACAACAGGCCTGAATCCAGCCAATCCAACCAACAACCAGGGCTTCATCCAGGAATATGTAGCAAACCTGCTCAAGACAGCCTTTCCTCATCTACAGGAGTGAGTACAGACATGCAGAGAACACCCTGACACGCACACACACGGCAGATCCATCATGAATAATCAATCGATTGAGTTCTCGCTCAGATTAATTATTATTATTTGGAGCGCTGGTTTCAGTTCATTCAACCTCCTCTTGTGTGTTGGCTAGTGAGATGCACCCTAGGTGGAGACATTTATACTTCAAAGTGCAACAGTATTGCGCAAAGAGAACAGCTGATATACAAGCTCACATCGCATCGCGGATGCGACTATCTTGAGTGTAGAGGTCTGCGTGCGCGACACCATCGCGGGACGAAGCATCAATCATACTTGATGGGCTGCAGGTGGGCGTGCAGCCATGGACAAACAGGCTCTGCTGCTGCCGTGATCATGAGCGCACCTCCCGTTCTTATGACAGCGACTGGAGGTGTGGTTTTGAGGACAACTGCTTTGAATTACTATTATTGTTCACACACAACAGAAACCAATGGATTATATATTTGTGAGAGAATACATAAAAAATCCTAATCATTCTTCCTCCACACTGGGAGAAAAAGGTTTGATTGGGCATTTTTTACACGTGAGTGCAGTTAGAACTTTTCCATTGCATCTTATGAGAGGCAGGGTTCTTGTGCTGCCGGTATGCGCACGCATGCTGTTTCTCATCAGTGTGACGTCGTCTGTTAAGGCGTCCATACAGCAGCTCACACACGCATCACTCATTCTCACATGCACAAACTCATATTCCCAATCGTTCTGTCTCACTCGCTCTTTCTTTGCCTTATGTCTCTTGGTCCCTCTTTTCTTGCAACAACGCATGTTCATTAATTAATTTGCTACCCTCAAATATCTATCTGTGTGTGTGTGTGTGTGTGTGTGTGTGTGTGTGTGTGTGTGTTGCAGTGCCCAGGTGAAGGTGTTTGTGACCGGGCTGTTCAGCTTAAATCAGGATATTCCCGCATTTAAGGAGCACCTTAGGGACTTCCTAGTACAGATCAAGGTGAGGATTTCTCTATATTTTCTGTGAGGTTTAAATTAGGTTTTCCACACTCACTCAACTCTGTGCTTCAGCTTATTCCAAAATATCAGATGGCCTTGATTGTGAATAATACGGTTGTGTGATTGTTACAGCTGTCTTATCTAACCGCTGAATTTCTAACATGGTCATAGAATTTGGCACCTTCCCTATCAACACTATACTGTATCTATACTCTAGTCCTGTTATAATCTGATATAGTTGTGTGCTAATAAACACAACCAAGTATCCAGTGGCTAATGTAAGGTCCTGCATGTCTCTGGCATTGTTGTCTATTGTCGGCGGTAGAAGAGCTTTATCCATCCATTCTCACCACTGGCCGAGGACAGCTTATCACCAGCTACATAGCGGTCTGCTGAGATAGCTGGTGCCATAAATAACAGGTCATGCCTTTAAGTCCATGGTCTCTCTGCTCATTGTCTGAATACAACTCCTGGGGTATGGAGCCAGCTCCAGTGAGTTAAAGCCAAGGCGTTCATCAGAACAGAATATTAATGAGAAAAATGTGCTCCTTCAGAGGCCAGGATGTAGAAATCAGCCAATCAGGATAGGATTTTTGACTGGTCCGTATTGATAACATGACTGTAGAGATACAAAACAGTATCAGTCAACAGTATCAGCACAAAACAGTGCTGATACTGTAATAGCATTTTTCTTTATTTTTTCTATTTATTTATTTTTTATAATAAGCCTCCTGGTGGTGCTATAACTAGCCAATGTGAAAGTTTTCGGGCAGAGGTTCTGCTCTGGACTCCAGTGAGTTTGTGTGCACAGTTTCACACCGATTGTTCCAACGGAGATGAGCTGGACACAGACAAGGGACAAAATAGTCTCAGCCACGCCTTCGGCCTGGCGCAGACAATAAGGTGGAAAAATCGTCTCTTTGTGTTCATCATATCAGGAGAGATTTACACCTTAACTGTTCTGTATGTGTGATGTTTATCCAGTATATTAATATGTAATGAGTTTGTAAGTGGACCGTAGGCTAAGGATAAGGGATGTTGGGATACATTCATTCAGCCAGCCTAGATTAACCAGTTATATATACATTGCTCTCCACCTGCAGGAGTTTGCAGGCGAGGACACCACAGACCTGTTCCTGGAGGAGCGAGAGGCATCTCTCCGTCAAGCCCAGGAAGAGAAACACAAGATACAGATGTCTGTCCCTGGCATCCTCAACCCCCACGAGATCCCAGAGGAAATGTGTGACTGAGCGGCCAGCTCAACTGTACAGTCCTCCACACAGCAAAATAAAACCCTAACCACAGTAAACTTAACACAAGCTGAGAGGAGGAGAGCGAGGGACTGGTGTCCCATTTGGATGTTTGTCGACCAAAACAATGCCAATACTATGTAAATGATTAACCGTGTCACCCTGTGGCCCTTTTTACATAATATGCGTTTTCTATGGAGACCTTTTTTGTGTAATATCTTTCCAGAAACAATCTAGGCTTGCTTGCGTTCCTGTTTGGTTTATCTTGGCCCATCCCAGAATCTGCATGAAGAGGTTGCTACAGTTGGGACAACTTTACCATTATGGGTTTCTTTATTTTATTTTGTTTTATTATTTGCTTCCTTCCTCGTTCTGTTTTTCCTCCCTATAGTCCCCATATATTTGTTTATATATAAATATATTATATATTCAGTCTGAGCAGAGGTTTTGTGGAGAAAATAAAAACACAGAATATGTGTCAAAATAAATCTCCATAGAGGCCTGTAGAACAGGTCTAGGTTCTGGAGGCGTGCGCACCATTTATTCTGGTGCCCCACTGACTTGTGGGAAAGAATGTGAATCGAACAGATTATAAATGAAGGTCTGATAAATGCTACTTGAGGCATCAGTATCAGCGTCCATTGCTCATAAGTTGCGTTTAAGTAAAAAAGGAAAAAAAAGTGTTTGGCCATGGCAGGAGTTTAGTTTTTGCAGTTATGTGCATATCATCCCAATTGTATAGCACCTTTAATACCATGGGAACATAATTGGCTATTATTTCTCCTTTTATTCTATATTTTTTGTCTATGTTTTGCTGTTGTGTGTGTGTGTGAGTGTGTGTGTGTGTGTGTGTGTGTGTGTGTGTGTGTGTGTGTGTGTGTGTGTGCTGTCGCTGAGACGACATCAGCCTTTTGTTTTCCTCTAAGAGGATTGTTGCTCATTTGTGAGCCTTTGTTAAATGGGACGTGGACATGATATTTATGGGGGGTTCTTGGTTGGCCGGTTGGTTACATCTTTATAACATCTGTTTAACTCAGACGGTTTTTTTAGGTTTTTGAATTGTGCTAATTTACACTGTTTACCATGCTGTAGTGCTTCAAGACACTACATTTAGAGCAAAGTAAAATGTATTAAAAACCTGGTTTACATTTAATTTTGTATTTTTATTTTTTGCATTTGTTTATTTTCCATTTGTATCTGTTGAGTTCAATCCAAATAATAACAAAAGGTGTTTATCCAGAGAGCAATTTGATTGCCAATACGTTTAATTAGGCAAAGGAATGTATAAATCCATATAAGCACCCAATCTCTAATGGAAAGTTTCCCTTCTGAAGGTATTACATTTGTTGTGAACTTTTTGAACTGATTAAAGCTGAGAATTTTATTACTTTGCCTTTAGCACAGATTTATTTTATGTCAAACAAAGGCGGCACCAGCACATACTGGTGTCAAATTTCAATGCATTGACATGTTCACATCTTCTGAATCTAAGGAATGACTGGTACTGAACTTACCTGAACAATTGAGCCCATGTTGGTTAATCAGTCACAGGCTTTGAATTTACAGTAGTTGTGTTTTATTTTCTCCAGGGATAATTTTCAGTTAGACTTCTCAAATCAATCTGATTTGAATAACAACCTTTAAGTTGAACCCAACAGTAGGCGTATTATGTCGAAGGGACTACCCCCAATCCAAGCCTTGATTTTGAGTGCCAACTGCCATGCGGTGGACAATCTAACCACAGGACAGCTGAGCTGGGGACTTTCGTATGACAGAGTATATAAGTTAAGCTTTACTTACACCTATGTCATTACGTTGTTACCACAGCAACCAATGCAATAGGTTGACAATGTCTGAATACACAAATTGATTTTGATCTGATCACATGCAAATAACTGTGGACACTGGCAGATTTGAGAAACAAATTGGATTTCCCTGCTGTCTGAATTTGAGTCTTGGAGCTCAAATAAAGCCTATGACAGAGTCATGCTAGCGGGCTTCACACTGGGTGACCCTGTAGACAGCCACACACTCCTATCAATACTGACACATCTTATTCATTCATTCAGATTTGCCAGCAGCCACTCATTGTGTACACCAATATACACATTCACAATGTTTACCCGTACACCAAGTATATGTGTGGCATCTCTCCGTTTCCGTTCAGACGTTGCCAAGATTGAGTATGGGTAAAGTGACACTGCCATTAATCCCTGTTAACATTACTGGTACTCTAATAAAGGCTATAATGGTGCTCTCCCAGGGAGGGCTACTGTAACACTCCTTCTGAAAGCTGAATCCTTCCCTGATGCAATCACTTTAAAACAGTGATTCTCAACCTGTGGGTCAGTATCATGTGACATGATAATGACATGATACTGACATGTGACATGATACTGACCATGCTGTGGAGACACAATGACCAGTATCATGACATCCCTGTCTCACACACACACACACAGCGCTGTGAGAGGGGCCTGATGTGACAGGGCCATGTCAGTGTTACTCGGGTCAGTAGATACTGGCATGATTGTGTCGGGGTAGCTCAATGGGTAGAGCTCGTGCCTTTGGAATATAAGTTTCACATAACCATATACACCCTATTACTGTTGTGTTCTGGAATATATAAAATGTCCGTCTGGCCCAGTTGACAGAGAAACATGTGTAACTAGAGTGTGTGTGTCTGTGTGTGTGTGTGTGTGTGTGTGTGTGTGTGTGTGTGTGTGTGTGTGTGTGTGTGTGTGTGTGTGTGTGTGTGTGTGAGAGAGAGAGAGAGAGAGAGAGAGAGAGAGCAGTCAATTGCACATTTGTACATTAATACTCAGGGTTTTACAGTGTGGTGGTAAAGTAACTGGAGTCCTCCTCCCTCCCTCTCTCTGCTGACCCAGATCCAGAGATCCTGAGCCATCCTCGGCATCCGGCACCAAGGAGAGGAGAGAACAGCTGGAGGTCTCACAGCACCGCTGGGAACCAGGCCAAGCTGAACCTCCCTCCCTCTCACCCTCCACCACCCCACTGTCTGTCCACACACTGGGCAGGAATGGTTATTAATACCCCTGTGAGAGAGATACACAGGAAGCCAGATTACTTTAACTACCCATAAAAATCGACCAATCAATGACAATCGCATACTGTGTCCACATGAGGGGCTTAACCAAACTGTCATCCCTATTTTGGGTATGTCATTAGGTGAACGTTTTCAAAAATATTTCAATAACTTTCCACAAATACATTTCAGCATTTTCAAAAACAGCAGATCTACAGTAAATCAGCTTTATAGATAGAATAGAAGAAAGTGAGTATCTATCAGTATCATCCTATACAAAATGATATGTACACCCCCCAACCGTTTCTGTCAAATCTCTCTCAATGTCAAGTCTCTGTTGTTCCATGAACAATAACCTGTCCAAATATTTGACACTCACATTCTCAAAGGAAGGTGAGGTATGCAACAATTAATTATTATTTGTTAGGAACTGTGTAGTTAAACATATATGTTTCCATTTTATGTAGACCTTCTTGTATACCTGTATTGCTTATAGCCAATTTCCATATATTTTCCTGAACTAGGGCAAAGTTGACTAAAAATAACTATAGTTGCTTCTTTAATGGTTATGCACTGCCATCTAGAGGATCAACACAGGTGATAGCATGCAATAGTTGAGTTCCATAACACTTTGTGGTAAATTAATTACACTTATGGAACTCAGTAGCAGATGGAAGATCCAAAAGCAGCCGCAACAGCTTATTGGCACCTCCTCCTAATGCTGGTCACCAACCTGGCCACATTTAGCTGTGTGATGGAATTCCATTCCTCAACCAGGTTTTGTTGCAATCATCCAACGTGGTTATGTTGGTCACTATCATTAGCCATGGTTCATGACGCGATTATGACAGTCATGTTTCAGGGCTACTCTGGCACGTACCCCCAGGCCAAGCTGTTACAATTAAGTGATCAATTGGGTTGAGGTCTGGACTCACGCAGGCCATTCCATCCTCTCCACTTCCTAATTCTGGAGGTACTGTGATGATCCTGGCTCTGTGGGGGTGAGCGTTGTCATCCTGGAGGATGGCGTTAGGTCCCAGATTCTGAAAGTATGGGATCGCCACTATAGCCCCAGAATCTCCCGTATCTCACTGCATTGAGATTGCCTTCAATGACAAGTTCTGTCTTGCCTGTGAGAGGTACAGTACCCCATACCGCTACTGAGTTCCCTAACACTGAGAGTATAATTAATAAAGTGTAAAAATGGCCAATGTGTTGTTGTTTTTTCCTTATTACTGTGTGAGAGTGCAATCATCCAATCCACTATAGCAACTAAAAGCGTGGGTGAATACTGAATACCAACCCACTTGCCATTTTCTTGCAGTGTGGTAGGCCTACAGTGTGCAGCATTATTACTTGCGCAAGCAGAGCGCGCAAGTAATATTTTCGCCCGGTCTCCTTCGTCGTGACAGCTGTTCCGCCATTCGAGGCTTACGCAGAAAAACATCAAATCTGTGCCTGTGTTGCTGGACCAAATGACCACAAATGACCATATCTCTTACGTCATCATTTAGAGCTAGTCATACGTATACTATATACATAATCAGTAAAAAATAAAATAGCAAATTGTGCCTGATCTGCTGGGACCAGAGTACGTGGTGTGTATGTGTATGACTAGCTCTAAATGATGACGTAAGAAATATGGTCATTTGTGGTCATTTGGTCCAGCAACACAGGCACAGATTTGATGTTTTTCTGCGTAAGCATCAAATGGAGGAACAGCTGTCACGGTTTTTGGCGCAAAGTAACCACAGTATACCGCTAATCAACTTACAACTACACACTTTATACAGTATAGAGTATAGAGTATATATGTATACGTATATAGTATATGCCTATATACTATATATATACTATATATATTTCTTACGTCATCATTTAGAGCTAGTCATACGTATACTATATACATAATCAGTAAAAATAAAATAGCAAATTGTGCCTGATCTGCTGGGACCAGAGTACGTGGTGTGTATGTGTATGACTAGCTCTTAATGATGACCTAAGAAATATGGTCATTTGTGGTCATTTGCTCCAGCAAACCAGGCACAGATTTGCTGTTTTCTTGCATAAACATCAAATGGCGGAACAGCTTTCACGGTTTTTGGCGCAAAGTAACCACAGTATACCGCTAATCAATTTACAACTACACACTTTATACAGTATAGAGTATAGAGTATATATGTATACGTATATAGTATATGCCTATATAATATACGTATACTATATATATAGTATACGTATGACGTAAGAAATATGGTCATTTGTGGTCATTTGGTCCCAGCAAACCAGGCACAGATTTGCTGTTTTCTTGCATAAACATCAAATGGCGGAACAGCTGTCACGGTTTTTGGCGCAAAGTAACCACAGTATACCGCTAATCAATTTGCAACTACACACTTTATACAGTATAGAGTATAGAGTATAGAGTATAGAAAATTGTGCCTGATCTGCTGAGACCAGCTAGTCATACACACAACACATACTCTGGTCCCAGAGTTATTGTATAACTGCTCTCAATGATGACGTAAGTAATACAACATTATGTTTCTGGAATGTATAAAAGTCACAAAGTGTAACGATAAATGTTAACGTTAGTATAGTGTGCAAAATTAAGTATATATCTAAGTATATAATTATATATGAAAAAACTAAGTTAAAATTTCTAGAGTCTCAGCCATCTCAACACGCCTTGGCCTCATTATCCACAGAGAAAAGACGGAGATACTGTAACGAGGACTATTGAAGTTTGAATTGAAGATTGAAGACTAGAAAGAGTCAAACAGTCTCAGCCATCTCATTATCCACAGAGAAAAGACGGAGATACTGTAACGAGGACTATTGAAGATTGAATTGAAGATTGAAGACTAGAAAGAGTCAAACAGTCTCAGCCATCTCATTATCCACAGAGAAAAGACGGAGATACTGTAACGAGGACTATTGAAGATTGAATTGAAGATTGAAGACCAGAAAGAGTCAAACAGTCTCAGCCATCTCATTATCCACAGAGAAAAGACGGAGATACTGTAACGAGGACTATTGAAGATTGAATTGAAGATTGAAGACTAGAAAGAGTCAAACAGTCTCAGCCATCTCATTATCCACAGAGAAAAGACGGAGATACTGTAACGAGGACTATTGAAGATTGAATTGAAGATTGAAGACTAGAAAGAGTCAAACAGTCTCAGCCATCTCCGAGAAAGACACAAACATAGTCTCAGCCATATCAACACGCCTTGGGATCTCTATCCACAGAGAAAAGACGGACATACTGAAACGAAGACTGTTGGACACAAAAATCTAGATCATTGGATACCTATTATATAGCATTCTGTACCAATCCATAGTTGAACTAGAAGAACAAAAGGCAGGAATTATTGTTATAAAATGAATAAAAAGATGAACCAATACCTTAAAGAGGAATGAAATCTAAGGGTAGAAATACAAAACAAAACCAACTAGAACTGCACTCTGTCGAGTGCATACTTGCTTGTTGCACACTAGTAGGCCATAAATGGCCAACTAGTGCGCAAGCAGAGCGCGCATGTAATCTTTTCGCCCGCTGTAAACTGCCAAATTTCAGTATCTCTGTGAAGGAACGTTTGAAATGATTAATGTTTAGATGTAATTATTTGCTACCTACTATACATGTAATCATTTAGTATTAAGTATGATTCTAGTTTCTATCTATATAAGAAATACTGTTTTATTGTTGTAGATATATTCTGGATCCATTTTTTGTTTTTCAGAGACAAATAAATCATTTATATGTGTTGAAAAAAAAAGTATATAAACTGAATTAAAATATCTTATACAGTATACTTTTTCTGTAAACGGTGGAATCTCAATATCTCTGTGAAGGAACATTTGAAATGTGTAATTATTAGGTGTAACTATTTACTACCTATCTAATTTATGTATGTAACCGCCTATAAAAAAAAGTATATAAACTGAATTAAAAATGTAATTTTAATTTTAAATCTATTTCATGTTAGACTATAGTGATATTAATACTAAATCATGGTCAGAGTAATATGTGTCTCTAACTTCAATTTCTATAATAATACTTTCACATTTGTTAAAATATACATGATCTAAAGTATTTCCGTAATCTGTAGTTGGATTTGTATTTAATTGTTTAAAGCCTAATTTTGACATGTAGGTCTTTATACTTCTTTCTATCTCAGTATTATGGTCTTCATTGAAATCTCCTATTATCAAAATTGCAGAAGTCGGAGATGATATGTACTGTATCATGTATTCGAGAAATGTGTTTAATTTTGAAAGGTCTGTTTTAGGTGATCTGTACATAAGAATGATATATAGATTTTTATCTTTTACATGTATACATATATGTTCTACTTTCTCTAATATCCTGCTTTCAGTTGGAATTCTTTCAATGGAAATATCTTCTTTTATAGCAAACATAACTCCCCCACCTATATCTTTTTCTCTGTCATTCCTCATTGTATTGTAATTCGTGTTCGTTGTTTTTAATTTAAAAGTAATTTTATTATTTTTCTTTAAGTGTGTTTCAGTAAAAGCTATTAGATCCAACATTTCGAGTTGGGAATCTGAGTTTATATCTTCTAAATGTGGTAGATAACCTCTGACGTTCAATAATCCAATATTTAATGAATGTTTTAATGGTAATTGAGTTATTTTACGTATATTAGGATTTTCAAGAGGTGATTGTCGTAATCGTATCATTTCTCTCTCTACATTCTTATCTACTTTGATCTTCGTAGGATTAAAGTCAAGTATATATAGATCTTTTATCCTTTTTACTCTGCTGAATGCTACATAGGCTTGTCCCGGGTTAAAATGTGAGCCCTTCATAGATACGACAATCTCTTGTATAGTTAAACCTTGGACCTTATGAATAGTTAATCCCCAAGCTAATGTCAACGGGAATTGAAATCTATTTGTTGATCCTGTTTTTCTGCCTCCATGGAAAATGATAGCTTCATGTCTGTAAATTGGAACTGCTTCTGGATATTTTTTATAGGTACTATTAGCCTTCGCATTAAGACCAACATATTTGTCTTGGAATTTAACGAGTATTACTGTAACATACGTGCTGTTTTTCCCAAAGTCAATATACTCAACAAATCCTCTGATACCGTTGACTAATCCATCAGATACCATTACATTAGTAGTCAACATCACTTGTGCACCAATTGCTATACTGAGTGTAGTTGGTAAACCTCCTGTTTGTGATAGTTTCCTATTTGTGCAATCCAGATCAAATAGTCGTGTGTCTTTATCTTTTCTACTACAACAGGCTTCCGTGTGAAATTGTCAAATGATCTGGAGTGTTGATATGCCCGAGTCTGTCTGCGTCTTCCTCGGAGAGTCCTGGTTTCAATATCTTCCTTCTTTCACTGTGCATAGGATAGCTGAGAGTCTTTGGCTGAGAGTCACCCCAGCTAACTGGTACACCTGAGAGTCTTTCACCCTTTCTAGCCTTCCCCCGTGGACGTGTCAAATGATCTGGATTGTTGATATGTCAGTTTCGGTGTGGAGGTGTCCTATTGATCTAGATCTGTGTTTACAACAGGCTTCCGTGTGAAATTGTCAAATGATCTGGAGTGTTGATATGCCCGAGTCTGTCTGCGTCTTCCTCGGAGAGTCCTGGTTTCAATATCTTCCTTCTTTCACTGTGCATAGGATAGCTGAGAGTCTTTGGCTGAGAGTCACCCCAGCTAACTGGTACACCTGAGAGTCTTTCACCCTTTCTAGCCTTCCCCTGTGGACGTGTCAAATGATCTGGATTGTTGATATGGCCAAGTCTGTCTGCGTCTTTCTCGGAGAGTGTTAAATGACTGAGCTTCTTGCGATATTATAACTTAGTTTTTGCATATATAATTATATACTTAGATATATATTTAATTTTGCAAACCACACTAATATTAATAATTATGGTAACATTTTTGACACGTTGTGACTTTTATACATTCCAGAATCATAATGTTGTATTACATACGTCATTACTGAGAGCAGTTATACAATATCTATATACGTATATAGGCATATACTATATACGTATATCTATATACTCTATACTCTATACTGTATAAAGTGTGTAGTTGTAAGTTGATTAGCGGTATTCTGTGATCGGCCTGGTCCAAAAACCGTGACAGCAAAAAAAACGTTCCGCCATTTCAGGACCCCCCCAGAAAAACATCAGATCTGTGCCCGTATTGCTGGACCAATGATGACGAAATGACCATATTTCTTACGTCATCATTTAGAGCCAGTCATACACATACGTGTATGACTAGCTCTAAATGATGACGTAAGAAATACGTGTATGACCAGCTCTAAATGATGACGTAAGAGATATGGTCATTTCGTCATCATTGGTCCAGCAATACGGGCACAGATTTGATGTTTTTCTGGGGGGGTCCTGAAATGGCGGAACGGCTGTCACGACAAATGGACCAGGCCGATCACATTACTTGCGCGCTCTGCTTGCGCAAGTAATGAATGAAGGAAACGTATTTACATAAGAAATGATCTCCTTGAAATACCCCTTTCAGTTCGAGAGCAAAGAAAGGAAAGAAGACAACGTTTGGTTATACGTAACAAAAAACTGATGACTAGAGAACTACACAAAAAAACAATGAACGAAGGAAACGTATTTACATAAGAAATGATCTCCTTGAAATACCACTTTCAGTTCTAGAAAGATGTATATTTTGACTACTAATGTAATGATCCTGTCTCTGAAAAACTAAAAAGGGATCCAGAATATATCTACAACGATAAAACAGTATTTCTTATATAGATAGAAACTTGAACCATACTTAATAATACTAGGTGTTTATATGTATAAAGTAGGTAGCAAATAGTTACATCTAAACATTAATCATTTCAAACGTTCCTTCACAGAGATACTGAGATTTGACAGTTTACAGCGGTCGAAAGGACTTGCGCGCTCTGCTTGCGCACTAGTTGTCCATTTATGGCCTACTAGTATGCACTCGACAGAGTGCAGTTCTAGTTATTATTATGATAGAAGGAACAGTATGGGTTGGCGCCCCAGCCTGTGTCTTCCGTGAGGGGGAAGCCCAACAGAACAAATATCCCACGGTGAGGCCTTTAGGAGGGCCATTCAAGCCCAAAGCGGAGCCTGCAGCATCACCGTTGCCCAGGTGGAGCCTGCAGAACCATTGCGGCTCAAGAATCCACCACTCCTGAATGAAGTGTCTGGTGCTGGGAGTCTGGTGCAACACACAGAGGTCATGGACCCATGGTGAGAGCAGGAGTGGACCTGGTGAGACGTAGGAGGGGCCCAGACAGGAGTCAATCAACAGAGCCTAGTCCTTCCACGCGCTAGATTGATCTACCTCCCATTCCTGGCAGAGGACTGGGAAATGCCATACAGACCCTCGATCAGTGGGTAGCTACTCATGGGACTTAGTCAGGACTTGATCACCCCGGCTGGGTCACTGAGGGGTATGATGTTGCAAGACCTGAAACCCTGATGACCTTGGGATACATCACTGAGGAATGAGGATACGTCCCAGGTGCATCCACCGTTATAATAATAATAATAACAATAATATTATAATAATAATTATTATTATTGTAACAAAGACTCTCACTTCCAGTCATGTTGTTGGATCTGAGTAGCCATTGGATATTTAGCCCCCATATATGGGGATATCCGACTAGGACGTTGGGCTATATGACACAGGACATGTCTACTAGCCCAAATATTTGGCCCGAGCCGACCTAGTGCTGATATCAGATAGATGTGGTAGAACCATATATGGATAGATCTAATCTAACTGGCTTAGTCATCGTGACAAGCATAGTCGGACTCGGAGAATATATCACAAGGGTTTTATAATAATTATTATTACTACTATGGGAAGTGTCATTATTGCCCTCCCGGTCAAGTTATAGTACAAACCTGATGAATGCTAATGGTACTAATAGTAGGCCTATTGTTTGACTAAAAGTATTTGTACACACAAAAGCCTCTTGGATTAGAGTAATATTGAATTTGGGTCTCTCACCCTGTAATTGAGAGTGGTGTAGTCTATAACTATATTGGTTATTAATCCAAAAGTATTATTAGTGTCCATTTGGTCACATACAAATAATATAGGCTTTACAATTAATCTCTACGACTACAATAAAGTAGACTAGGATAAAACGGACCTACCGTTGCGTGAGGACGATGTATGGGGATCCCTTTTGAAGGTGCACACAGTGTCATCCAATCAGAGGACCAGCTTCTCGTTGTACTTCGAACTGTCATGGAAGCCCCCATGCGCACGAAATCGAACACATTCTAAAGGCAAACAGTTCCCAGAAGAATATTTGTATTTAAAACATACATTATGCATTTGCTGCGACTCGGGCCGTCACTGGTTCGTTTAGGTATCCGTTTATGTCACCAGAGTGTGTACAGCAGGCATGGAACTCTGCGAAACGTCGTCGTGGACTTGGGAGAAAAGTGAGTTGACATCATCTTCCATTGCCTACTGCCGTTTTCTGTTTAGCTCTGTTTGACTGATTCTTTCACAACGCAGGGGTCTTGAACCATTTGCAGACCAAGGACCCCTTAGTCCTAGCCCAAACATTTAGATTCTCGTAGAGGTTTTTTTTCTCTCTACGAGAACGTCAAACGTTAACCCAGCCCCTAACGTCGAAAAGGAACGTTTGTGCCTCAAAGTCACTCTTACCTTGAACAAATGCAAAATGTAAGCTGCTTTAAATGTTGCCCCACTTGTTTGTGATCTGTGCGCACCCATATTAAACACCGAACATGCTTATTTTTCAATAAAAAAGGTATTTTAATCCACTCTGTTTCGGAATCCTCCATTGTAAATGCGCAACTGAACATTGCCCGCGCCCCTAGCGGCCAGGGTTCTCTTGCGCATCTACAATGGAGAGAAAACCAAGATGGCTGCCAGATTCCGAGACAGAGTGGCTTAAAATACCTTTTTATTGAAAAATAAGCATGTTCGGTGTTTAATATGGGTGCGCACAGATCACAAACAAGTGGGGCCAAATTTAAAGCAGCTTAGATTTTGCATTTGTACAAGGTAAGAGTGATTTTGAGGCACAAACGTTCCTTTTTGACGTTAGGGGCGGGGTTAACGTGTAGAGAGAAAAAAAACCTCTACGAGAATCTAAATGTTTGGGCTACCTTAGTCCACTTGCCAGAATATGAACCCTGGCATTTTGAGTAGTGACTGAGTACCCTAACGTTTTATGTTAGTTAGACATGTTGACTATGGGTCCCCAGCATCTAGAAACTGTCGTATGTTGACTCAGCAATATTCATAATTGGCATAACATGTGACCATACCATTAACAACCTATATAAGGAAAAATGTCATCATGCTATAAGTGGCATGTGACATGTCAAACATGGGGGTTTTCATAATGCTGAATCCATTCCAAGCATTAGCATCAGCATTTGGGCAAGTGGCACATGGGCAACATTTTTATGAAACAAATGCAGTTTGAAAGAGGATAATTCAAGCTTTCCCTACAGCTGCAATGTTGGTGAGTTTAACACTGTACACTCTGTGTTACAAATGGATTTTTTATCGATAATGAATACTGAGTATTTTACTGGTTACTGTAGCTCAGGCTTTGTTATAAGATTTTGCTGCCCGTGTGGAAGTGCTGTGTGGATGCGGATTAGCCGCCATATTTGGTGAGACGATAAACTACCCAATATTGCAGCTGTATGGCAAGTTTGGGTTATCCTCTTTGTCTGTGTCAAGTGTTTGTTCTCCCAACTACACCATTGACATGTTATGAGCAACAGACAGACTTTCTAGTTTTTGTCAAACCGTGTGGAGCCATGATTTTTGTGTGAAAATGAAAAAAAGCACTTGGAAATTGTCAAAACCCTAGCCTGCATAGTGCATACCGCCTGTTAAGAAATTGCTCATAATATGCAGGACGTTGAGTGAAAATGAGTGCTGACAAACTCAAACACTTTAAATCAAGGTTGCACAGAGTACATTGACAGAAAGTCGTTCACGTCAACTAGTCCAGTATCTGGCCTGTACACCCGTCCACAATTTGGTGTTGGGGGAATTTGAACTGAGTCAATGGGTCCCTAGGCGTGAGACATCTATGCATGTGTTTGTATATCACTTAATCACGTAAATAAAAATACAATAAAAGTGAAAGTAAAAACAAAAATCATAATTGAGTTGAATTGAATAAAAACATTTATATTGATATCTCAATGACAAGATGACCCTTAATGGTCAAAACGATATCGGAAATTAATTATAAATGTCAGTATTAGTTGAATTCGACTTTTGCACCTTTCGACCATGACCTTTCAAGGTCAATATCAGCCAAAATGATTAAAATAGTATCCACACACCTCAATTAGTGGCACTATGGCGGACAAGCACCTCTGATGTTTCATGCCTAGTAGGGACCCATTGACTTAGTTCAAGTGAGAAATTCCCCCAACACCAAATTGCGAACGGGTGTATAGGCCAGCCAGGTAGGTACTGGATTAAACGGTGGATTTGGGCTTTTTTTCATCACACACACACACACACACACACACACACACACACACACACACACACACACACACACACACACACACACACACACTGATATCTATCTATAAATGCACCAACTCTGTACGTGTTTGTGTATTGTATGTATGTTTGTAATCCACTTAAAGGTATATTCAGTGATTTCACTTAATTCAAATATCACTTATTTCTTTGTTTTGTTGTGATAATCCTCTCTACTATAGAGTGTGCTGACCATATAAGGAGTTCCTCCCTGTCCCCAGTTAACCCCTGGGGGTCAAAAAACCTTAGGTTTCGTTTTTGGCTCTCTATCCTGATTGGATGAAAGGCTTAGGTCCCACAGCCAAAAACGAAACCTAAGGTTTTTTGAGTGAAATCACTGAATATACCTTTAACTCGAGAAACGTTCGCCCCACCGTTCCACTCCACCACAGGGAGTGCAGTGCCTGGCCTTGAGTCGGTCGGACCCACGGTTGTCCAGAACCGCCACAAGACCTGTTCTGACATCACAATGTTGTTCTGGCATCTGTAAGCCATAGACTCCATATTTGGGTATGCCTGACAAAGAACTCCATATATGGGCATAAAAGGGACACAGCCATAATAACTGGGTGGGGCATGCATTTCGAACTTGCATCGTTCCAAGTAGGCCTGTGCCCAACGGGCACCGCTCTAGTAATAATGACTCCGAGTGGACTGGAGTGGACCTATTGCCGTGTCCAAATTTAATGTCATGTGTGGCGTTTTCTGTTTTAGGAAAATGGATATCTCCATGGGGAAGTTTGCCAAATTTGCAGATGGAGCTGCAGTTATCCAGGTAACATTACTTTCATTTTTTTACATTTATTTAACCAGAATGAAACCACATTGAGAATGAAGTCTCTTTTATGAGAGTGAACTGGCCAAGAACAAATGCGAGTGCTGGTGTTTTTGTCTTGCATAAATGCTTTATGATAGCGTTATAGTCATGCACCAATGCTATTTTGTTGATGCCAAATTCATCTTTATGTACAAATAGGCCTACTTAATTCTGAAGTGATAAATGAGAGGTCATAGCATCTGTAGTAACTTTACCTCCTAATATAATGAGGGCCATTAAGTTAATTTATTAAATAATCTTGACTTTACTGTCTGGTTGTTCATATTTAACTACAATAAGAAGATGTTTGTTTTTAAAAGCATTGTGCAACATTTGCTGTTTGTATGGCATTTCCAATAAGGATAATGCATGTTATTTTTCGTATCTGGTTGGAGTGATACTGTGTACAGTTATAATTTGAGTCCATTTGTTTAGTACTAGTCTGTTGAGTCAAGGCCACCAATCAGAACTTCAAATAAATCTGGAAAAAGCTCAAGATTAAATATGATTCAAATGTGCTTCTTCTTTCTCTCTCTGCAGCTGGGTGACACCTCAGTGATGGTGACCGCTGTCAGCAAGACAAAACCATCTGCCACTCAGTTCATGCCTCTAGTGGTACGTTCACAGACACCATGTTGTCCTCCCTTTTAGTGTAGTCAATATCAATTTATCTCTTTAGATAAACATTACAGTTACAGCACCAAAGGAGATCATCATACTATGAAAAATAAATCTTAAAAAGTAGACAAGTAGACAAAAGAGACAAAAACAACAACAGCAAAATGTGTAATATGTTTTTGTATGATTGAGGATGTCATTGCTAAATAGTGCAGCATGATATGAAAAGAATGTATCATGAGAATTTGGTTGATATTGCCATACAGTACCTTCCTTTTACAGAGGTTAACTCTTGTTCCTCAGTTCATTGCCACAGCTGATGTACTCTCCTATTCACCATCGCATTTACTTCATCATTGTTTTGTTGTGTTTTCCATTTATTTATTAGTCAGGTAATTAAATGCCAGAGGTTGGACAAATTTTGATTATTGAATCAACTGATTCTGACAGGAAATTAGGTCTACTAGCCAGGATAAAAAATCTATCCTGATCAGCTCACTGCTAATACCCTAAATTTGCCATAACCCATTTTGGGCGGGAACCCCTTTTTGGTGTTTTAAACATTATGTTATAATTTAGCTATTGAAAAATAGCAGATCTACAAGACCTTGTAGGTCTGCTATTTTTGAAAAATCAAGAAAATATTTATTTCGAGGTCAGGCCTAAATGGGTTAATCCAAGATGGCCCCATTAATAACCTATATAAGCCAACATTTTCTAAATGTCATTATGCTTTAAGTAGCATGTGACGTGTCAAACTGGGGTTTTTTCATGATTCTGAATCCATTCCAAGCATTAGTTTTGCATGAAAAACACTCCTTGGGCTAAAAACGTCCATAGCCGTCATCACAAATGTGATGAGTTCAGCACATGCAACACAGGTCTCCACAGTCCAGCTGGAGTTGAATGTGGATGTTGTCAGCTTCTTAGGTGGTTGCTGCACTACTAATCAGCCCCTGGATCTTTATATTTGTATGCAGAGCATGGATTACATCTTTATATTTGTAATTTTGTATGCAGAGCATGGATTACATCTTTATATTTGTATGCAGAGCATGGATTACATGGTGTGTGATAATGTCATTAATACAGATGGTATTATAGCCCTTTGTCACGTGCCCAATATACAAGTTTGTATCACCCTCATTAAAATAAATGATATATTTTGCAGTCCTAGTGCTATGAAGCATTTAGGGAACTTGTCTCTGATGATGATTTCTCTGAATAACAGGTGGATTACAGGCAGAAGGCAGCTGCTGCTGGCAGAATTCCCACAAACCACCTGAGACGAGAGATGGGCACCACCGACAATGAGATCCTTACTAGCAGACTCATTGGTATGATAATGAACACAGGCTCCACAGCTCCAGCACTTGTTGGTCTCCATAATGAAGATATATGTTATTTGATGGCAGTTTAGCAGATATCAAGGCAAATGAGTTGTGACTTGTAACTTTAAGCACAAATCCAGCTGACTTTGCAGTATGAAGTGCAATTACGTGCACAGAAATAATGTAATCATGTCCTGTCTAGGTTAGTGTGCTGATTATGTAAATGGTCTTGTACCACTAACTCTAATTATCTTAATGAGGATAAGGTCTTAATCACAGTATGTGTAACACGTATAGTTTGTTGCTCAAACACACCATATTTACGTTTAATGAATCACCTTTTTTACAGACTTGTTACATCCTGATTGTTTTCAGTAATCAGGGAAGTTGTGTGCATGTAATGGCATTCATACTTTCAAATTATTTAACTATCTTATTCTTTTGTGTTTTTCTTTTTTCAGATAGGGCAATAAGACCTCTTTTCCCTGCAGGTTACTTCTATGACACCCAGGTCAGTTTAACAGAAACTACACTTAATTGGTACTGGTAGTACATTTTCCTGATTCGACATATTTAGATTTTTTCATTTGAGAATTCTTTCTTCAATTGGCACATATTCTTCTACACTGCAGATTCTATGTAACCTGTTGGCTGTGGACGGCGTTAATGATCCAGATGTTTTGGCCATTAATGGAGGTGAGTCCAGTCTCAGCTGTCCATGTCTTCTTAATAGTATTATACTCTGTGGAACTTTTATGCTAAAATTAACCTTCTGTTTCCTAACAGCTTCTGCAGCTCTGGCCCTCTCTGACATCCCCTGGGATGGACCAATTGGTGAGGAACGGAGTCAGATAGTGTTGAACTCTGTTCAACGTTGTCTGTCAAATAGTAATGAATTCACCGTGTGTGTGTGTGTGTGTGTGTGTTTCAGGTGCGGTGCGCGTGGGCTTAATAGATGGAGAGTTGTTGGTCAACCCCACAAGGAAGGAGATGACTTCCAGCATTCTCAACCTCGTGATAGCTGGATCCCCCGGCAGTCAAGTGGGTGAGTCGGTACACAGACTTGGAACCATAAACATTCTGTTTCCATTTGACAAGAGACTGGTCATGACAGACAGTAGACAGTGCATGTTGAGACCAGTAAAATGGTTATGTTTGTCTGTCCTGCCAGTGATGATTGAGGCGTCGGGGGAAAATGTCATGCAGCCGGACTTCTGCCGTGCTGTCAAGGTGGGAGTCAAGCATACACAGCAGATAATCCATGCAATCCAGAAGCTGGCACGCGAGCAGAAAGTCTCCAAGCGCACCCCGGTCAAGATCTTCTCCCCACCGGCTGACATGGTGTTACACACACGCCAGTAAGATTGTTGTTTTTACCACACAGATTTGGTATTGATGACAGGGGCACAGGATGTGCACCATCCTGTGCCCCTGTCACCAATACCAAAGGGTTGTGGGGTTTCTTTGGGAAAACTAGATGTAGTGGATGATTAAATGTTAATTTTACATAATCCCAGGAGGAGATTAATTTAAGATGCATTACATTTTTACCACCAGTACCTGATGGTGGACCAGCCACAAGACAAGACATGTTACTTTTTAAGTTTAATCAAGGGACAGGGCACTTATGCATTGTTTATATTTTCAGATATTTAAAAAATGTGTAAACATGATCAGCAAATTGTGATTGGCCGGAATGAGATGATGTATGATAAGAGTGCCCCTCACTTCACACGGGTGTGATTTTTTTTTTTTTATCTTACAGGTCAGCCTCAGAAAGGATCTATTCTGTTTTTACAAATTTTACCCATGACAAGGTGAGTCATTTTTGAACATTTGACTATATATATATATATTGCGGACCCAAGGCCCGCAAAATGTTGGAAGCAGGAGCGAATACTTCTTACAACTTCATTGTAGACAAGTGAGAAAGAAAGGCTACTGACTGTACTGCAACTTTTATACTCTACCTGGCAGGTTAAAACAAACGCCACCAAATTAGCATTTGAATGCCTGTGTCCGTAAAGGTTTGACTACATGACAAAACCATAGTCATAGGAGAGGGAGAGCTCAGGGGTGCTAATTTGTGTTCCTATGATGTTCAGGGGTGCTCTAGCTACCAGGCACCCCCGCAGTCGTCGCCACTGGTTGGACGTCCAGCCAAAATACGGAACAAAATATGAAAATTCTGACTGATACATCTTGATTACATGACTCAAGAGATATTGTGTACTGATTTTGATTTGTGTGAGCTTTGAACATTTGAAGGTCTATGACCAAAAGCTTGCTATATAAAAAAAGAAAATTGGTTTCCTTTTGGCTCTGGCACTTTTCCCAAGTCTACTGGTAAATAAGTGGTGCTTTTTATCCCACGATTTTTGTACCTGCCGAGGGGAAATGTGTTGAAAATGCAAAATGGTGGAAACTGGCAAAATAGTCTGGCATGACTACAATTGCATCATGAACTGAGGAATCCAGGGAAATTAGGCCAATTTCTTGGCTTACTGATAGTGTTCAAAGTTTCACAGCATTTGAACTGTGCATTCATGACTGCCACAAATGCCAATTGTAGCCAATTTGAAAGGAATCGGAAACATCTGATAGATAAATCTTGATCAAATGGAGTAGTAGTAAAGTGTGTTTTGCAAATACAAAAGGGTGGAAAATGTTGTCAGGCAGAAATGCGCGTAGCCTATATACAGTATACTGTAGGGAGTTGCGCCATTTCATTCAAGAAATCCAGTGGAAAGAACATTTTGACTGTACGAGCTCTAGTTCAAGAGTTAGAGGCCGAAACATGATCAGCCTCTTAAATTTGAGTCAGAGGTTCTTCCTTTGCCTACTGGGAGTGTGTCCATAATGTCAGTCCAGCGGTGCCTGAGATTAGCTTCTCTCAGAAACACACAGATGGACAAACCAAAAACATGGTCTCTGGCCTTCAGCCATCTGACCTGGCGGAGACAATAACCGATTTTTTGAGTTTTATTTGGTCTGACATGTTTAGGAAACTAATTTAAAAGACTAACTTCTCTCTCCTCTTGTCAGATTTCTCGAGATGATGCCATCAACAAGATTAGACTTGAAACAGAGGAAATCCTAAAAGGTACAATTGTATTATTAAATGATGAATTTCATTTTTATAGCGCTTTTCCAAGTGCTCAAAGCGCTTTACAATGAAAGGCACGCAAGCTGTCATTGTATTTGGGCACAAGTTAGTGTTGTCAAAGTTACTCTTAAACAGTAATTTATTACTTATTACTTTAAAAAAAGTTCTATAGTCACACTACTTATTACCCCCTACCAAAAGTAACTAGTTACTTATTACTTTTTTTTTCTCGCCCCCAGCAATTGCATCTTTTGTCCATAAAAGTCTTACTTTGCATTTTCAAAGCAACTCCACCCCAACCCAGTCTACCATTATAAATATACACTCAAACCCACAGTTCCACCAACGCTCATGAAAATAGCAACATGTTACTTTTGGAAAAAAGTTAATGTAATATTATTAGTCAAAAGTAACTAGTTACGTTACTAGTTACTGGAAAAAGTAATATTACTGAAAGTAATGTATTACTTTAGTTACTTGACAACACTGGTCACAACATACAAAACATGATGTGTAACATTCTTATAGGTTATTGATTATGGTTATAATTAGAAGCCTGGTGGTCTATAAATGTGTTGAGACCTATATGAATAGAGACGGCACCCGGAGGAAACCCTGAGGCGAAATGGACATAGTGGCTGAATTTGGTATTGCAGCTCGAGCCAGCGCTGGTCCGTTGACTATCATTACGCATGTGTTTGGGACCATGACACGTGAACGAATGTTTCATACGTGAACGCGCACAAACGGCACAATGATAGTCAACGGCAGCGCGTTCATGTGTTTGGGGCCAATCCATCCCAGAATGCACTCTGTTCCTACATGGAAGGAGGAGTGAAATCGCCTCATGCGCTTTTGAGCAACTTAATGCAAGTGGATGGGAGGAGAACTCGGGTGTCTTCTCTATTCATATATACTCTAAGGTTGAGACCTATTTGTATTTGTTAATTTCAGGCTTGCCACTCGGCACCACTATTGATTTTTGTACAAATGATAGGACAATTCTTAAGTTAAGTAGAAGCCACGTCGGTGTAATACCTCATTAATATGCCAATACACACCCCTAGAATGAACATGCCAAAAGCTCCACACTGATTCCAAACACATCTTCGACTGTGGTTGGAAATTGGAATCAGCCAAGGCTGGTAGTTTGACACCCCTTCTTTGAGTTCGTTGATTTCTAGGTTCCAGAGTATGTAATCTAAACGTCATGCATCTCCTTTGTGCTGTGCAGAGAGATTCCCTCAGGCAGAGCCCTTTGACTACATTGAATCCTTCAACACAGTGTCCAAAGAAATCTTCCGAAATCTGGTGCTCAACGAGTACAGGAGGTAAGCGCAAGGCTAGTACAAGTCAATGTAGCTAGCAGATAATAAATGTTCTCTGTGCAAACAATGGCCAGAAAGTGGTTGGAAACGTCAATGTATAGTCCATCTCTGTTCTGATAAGATATTGAGAAAGATAGCGAGTCATCATGTCATGGAATTGTGCTTGCTTGTGTGCGCGTGCAATTCTGTTAGGTGTGATGGGAGAGAGCTGACTGCTTTGAGGGACATCTCCTGTGATGTGGACCTCTTCAGTCCACTCCATGGCTCAGCTCTATTTCAGAGAGGACAAACACAGGTACATGTGCAAGTACAACGTTTGATCAACCTTCCAAGTCGCAAGAAACATTTTCAACATGAGAGTCCCACTGATCATGACACTTAAATAGACAATAAACATGAAACAGTAGTCTATATATTCATGGATATAATATCATCTTATCATCTTACCTAATACCTACATATAGATGTAGGTATTATATTAATAATGTATCATAATTCTTCATTAATATAGTATATATTTTATACTATCATTTAGAGTGTAAAGACAAGGTTACCCAAATCATCTCCTTAATCTGTTACTTCCCTATATATTGATGAATCAGATGAATATACAATGAATCAGATGTACTCGTGTAGCAACGGCCTTGCAGTTATCAATACAGAATCATGATCTTGTCATGAAAAGGGGTGTAGGACAGCAACTGATGCAGACAAACCTCCAACTTAGCCCAAGAACAAAAAACGGATAAATACTGTACAGTACCAGTACAATACAGAGGGGCAAAGAAATTGCCAGCATCTGCTTTATCAGACCAGCTCAGTGTTTTGTTCAAGTGTACACCTAGTAACCTGTATGTGTCCACAATCTCCACTGCCACACTGTGGATGATGGTTGGCTAGTTGGTCTTACCCACTCTATATTTATTACTAGTAATCAGATTTACTCGCAGGACCTAGCAACAGCCTTGCGACTGTTGAATACAGTAACACCCTAGCAACCACGTGGATCACCCGGCCTAGAAACTGCCTAGCAACAGTCCATTTGTCCTCACCTTCTCTTGTTGTGTAGGTGCTGTGCAGTGTAACATTTGATTCCTTGGAATCCAGTGTTAAAACGGATATCATCACCACAGCTCTGAGGTAAAGTTATACAACATGCTTCAAATCATATTCATATTATGTGTGATGTTGATGATTTGTATGTACTCTATGGAACCCCTGTGTGTCTGGAATAAAGTTTAGATTTAATTTAATTTATTTCCCTGGGGGCACGTTGGTGCAGTCGGTAGCGCTGTCGCCTCACAGCTAGAAGGTTGTGGGTTCGATTCCCACTGGGGACACTGTGGGTGCTGGGGGTGTGTTCTCTCCTCCACGTCATCAGTGCCCATAGTACCCTAGGTGGGGTTGGCAAAAGGGCCTTTCTGTGTGGAGTTTGCATGTTCTCCACGTGTCCCACCAGGGTATCTATCTCTAAACTGCCTCCCTCTGGCCAGCCAGGGCACCTGATGGAGGGGAAAGCTACTGGTTGGAATAACATGTTCCTTCCACATGCTACATCCAACCGAGGAAACGCCCCTCTGTCAGGTGAAAAGAAGCTTCTTGGACTCCTCATGTATTGAAGGAAGCATGAGGTCAGTCCGTTGCTCTCCCCAGTTTGGCAGAGGGAGTGTAGCGCCCAGGATTACACTTGACAATTGACACCGGGTGAAATAAAGGGTTACAAAAATCATGAGATGAAATGTATTCATTAAAAGTATTTTCTAATTAGCTGTAAAATGTGTTTGACACTAATTACTAAGGGTTTACTTGAATTACCTAAGCATCCTTTAATTCTATGGACAGAAAGCCCTGTCATATAACACCTTGGCGAAACAATTATCTGTCACCTATATATCTTTTTTTCTTTCTTTTTTTTACAGTGGCATCAAAGACAAAAACTTCATGCTCCATTATGAAGTGAGTAAATGTGAGTAAATGTGACAAAAAACAGGGTTGTCCAACCCTGTCTTTTGTCACATTTTCTTCTACATCCTGACAGTTTTCTGAAAAAGCTATGTTTCTATGTCAGTCGTTCTTCGATAAAACAAAATAGCAGACCTACAAGCTCGTAGCGCACCACTCGGTGGTGCGCTATGAGCTTGTAGATCTGCTATTTTTCAATCGCTAAAGCATATAATGCTAACACCAAAAGGGGTTCCCGCCCTTAAGTGAGTTACTGTATGATCCCACATAAATTGTGAAATCAGCTGAACTTTTCCTTTTTCTTCTGATTTCAGTTCCCTCCATATGCTACCAATGAGGTGGGCAAGGTGGGGGGAATTAACAGGAGAGAGCTTGGACATGGTTTGTGTTTTATTAAACTTGTCAAACATTTTCTTCTGTTTGTGTTTCATATCCACCCAGACATTATTTCTACAACACCTGGCTCTTTTATATATTGTTATTGTGTTTGCATTTGTTTGTTCTTTTTAGGCGCCCTGGCAGAGAAGTCGCTGAGATCGATAATTCCAAAAGACTTCCCTTTCACAATCAGGGTGACCGCTGAGGTGTTGGAGTCAAACGGTGAGTTGTTAAGACCTGCCTCCTGGACATTGGAGCAGAGGTTTCCAACTGTGTAATTCAACTGTCCTGTGGGATTACACACAGTATACAACCTGCAAGCTCTGCCTCTTTCTCTCTTTCGTTATCCGTCTTTTGACCCCTCCCTCTGTCCCCTCCACGCATGCATGCACGCACACACACACACACACACACACACACATATGGCTCTTTTTGTCTTTATTCCCATTCTGCCATTACTCCATCTCTTCCTCCTGTCTTCCCCTCAGGATCTTCGTCGATGGCCTCAGCATGTGCAGGCAGCTTGGCTCTGATGGATGCAGGTACAGTGTAGACTCAATGATGCACTAACACAAGTAATGACATATACGGTACTGAGAATGGTAACAGGACAACTCACCCCTTTTCCGTTTTCCTCCCGGAACTTTCCCCAGTGAGGGGTGGGAGAGGCTGGACAGCAGACGGCTGGACTTGGAATTTCTCTAACTATAAACTTTCATGACAGCAGACAGCCCAAGTACAAATATAATTTATGAAAAGCTACTACAGTGAAGTCGGTTCACAGAAGTTGTTGTAGGGCTATGTGGGGATTATCTGACGAGGTACCATTTGAGTGGGCAAAACCTTACATATACTAAATTATACTAAATTGTTCATAGGGTCAATATGTAAAACTAGAACTGCACTCTATCGAGTGCCTACTTGTGCGCCTAAAGCAGAGCACGCGAGTACTTTTTATGTGTATGCTCGGAGATATGTACCAATGCCGGGTTATAACTTTTTTGATGATGACGTAATAAAGATAGGTTTCAGATTACATGCATGTATACATACAGACATTACCTTTAATTCCCCCAACACTGAAACATATCCTAATTACGTCACCATCGACGGGTACCCCGAGGCCATCCAGTTATAATAATAATAATAATAATAATAAACCTTTATTTATATAGCACCTTTCAAAACGAGGTTACAAAGTGCTTTACAGAAAAACATAAAATCAAATGCAGTGCACACCATAAACAACAGTTGACAATAATAAAAATAAAGAACAGGCAATGAACAGAAATGCAGTAGGACATAAGAACAATAGGGAATGTTAAAAAAAAAAGAAAAAACGTTTAGGTGTTAAAAGCAGCTTTATAAAAATGAGTTTTTAGGAGGGATTTGAAGCGGGGGACGGATTCTGCGAGCCTTATCTCGAGGGGGAGGGCATTCCAGAGAGTTGGGGCTCTGAATGCAAAGGCCCGGTCACCTTTAGTTCTCAACTTGGAAGTTGGAACTACCAAGAGCGCCTTTTCTGAGGACCTTAAGGTGCGCTGTGGGACATAGGGCTTGAGTAGGTCAGATATGTAGGATGGGGCCAGATCGGAGATGGACTTAAAAGTTAATAATAGGATTTTAAAATCGATTCTAAAAGTGATTGGGAGCCAATGCAGGGATGCCAGGATTGGTGAGATGTGGTCGTATTTTTTTGGACCGGTCAGGACTCGGGCTGCGGCATTCTGAACTAGTTGTAAACGTTGGATGGATTTATTGGAAAGACAAGAGTACAGGGAGTTGCAATAATCGAGACGTGAATAAATGAATGCATGGATTACTTTAGTTAAGTCAGGGGTGGATAGGAAGGGTTTGATTTTGACAATGTTTCTGAGGTGGTAGAATGATAGTTGAATTACTTTTTTTACATGGGCTTCAAAATTGAGGTCGGGGTCAAGGATAATACCAAGGTTTCTCACGGAGGGCTTTACATTTGGAGTAAGAGAGCCCAGGTTTTGCACTAACATGGCTCTGTCTTGGGGTGGACCAAAAATGAGAACTGAGAAATGAGTCATTTAGCTGTAGAAAATTGATTGACATCCAGTTCTTTATGTCTGTGAGGCATGCGTGGAGTTTTTGTATGCTGGAGGGGTCTTTAGGATTGATGGGGAGATACAATTGGGTGTCGTCGGCATAGAAATTAAATTGAATGTTATGGCTGCGGATGATGTCGCCGAGGGGGAGCATGTATAATGAAAATAGGATGGGGCCTAGGATGGAGCCTTGGGGGACACCGCAATGTAGGGGGGCTAGAGATGAGGTTGCTTCACCAATCCCGATGGAAAAGTGTCTGCCAGTGAGGTACGATTTAAACCACTCCAGGGCGGTGCCTGATATGCCCACACAGTATTCCAGCCGGCTGATAAGGACCGCGTGATCGATAGTATCAAAGGCCGCGGTCAGGTCCAGCAGGACAAGGATGGAACAATATCCCGAGTCTGCGGTCATAAGAAGGTCGTTAACCACTTTCAGGAGAGCTGTTTCCGTGCTATGCAGAGCACGGAAACCTGACTGGAATTTCTCAAAAAGGCAGTTTCCACTCAGATGGTGCACGAGCTGAGTGAACACTACCCTTTCCAGAACCTTAGAGAGAAAGGGTAGTTTAGATATGGGTCTGTAATTGCTCAGGGAGGAGGGGTCAAGGTTTGTCTTTTTGAGCAAGGGGGAGACAAGCGCAATCTTAAAAAGGGCAGGAACTGATCCAGAGGATAGGGAGCTATTTACAATAGACAGAATATGGGGACTGACAGTGGGTAAGATCTCCTTCAGGAGCCTGGTGGGAATGGGATCCAGGGGACAGGAGGTGGACTATTGTGTTCTGGAGGGTTGAGAGGGATATCTGTTTAAATGAGCAAAAGGAGGGTTTGAGGGAGCTAGAAGCTACATCTGGACCCGGGGGGGGAGGCAGAGGAGACTGTGAGATGACCAGTTGGGATCTAATGAGATCAATTTTGCTGGAGAAAAATTGTAAAAATTGTTCGCACCTTTCAGGGGAAGCAAGCAAGTTCGGGTTGGAGGGGGGGCCGACAGCGAGTTCAATTGTTTTGAAGAGGGTTCTGGAATTATGATAGTTCGTGGCAATAAGGGTGGAAAAGTAATTTGCTCTGGCCTCTTTAACTGAGTTATTATAAGATTTCATAAGATCTTTCATTATTTCAAAAAACACTTGTAACTTTGTGGATTTCCATTTCCGAATGGCTTTCCTGAGCTCTCTTTTAAGTGTGCGAGTGTGGTCGTTGAGCCAGGGTGAGACAGTGGTGGGGGTGCTAGTACGGGTTTTGAATGGGGCGACAATATCTAAGGTCGTCAGACAGATGTTGTTGAAATAATTGAGTTGATTGTCGGTGGAGAGGGAAAAGGCAGGAGGGGAGACAGAGGACCTAAACACAGAAATGAATTTGGCAGAGGTTGATGGGTTGATAGTACGAGAGCGACTGGGAGCCTGGAGTTTTTTGGGGGGTGGGGCTACCATCATAATAAAGGTAATAATGGAGTGATCAGTTACGGCTGACCATTCTGAGGCATTAGTTTCCAGGTCGATGATGCTCAGTCCAGAGGACAAAACAAGGTCAAGCGTGTGGCCTTTTTTATGCGTAGGGCCGGATGGGTGAATCATAAAATCAAACGATTCTGTAAGGCTGCGAAATTCTCCTGCCAGGGAATTATTGGGGCAGCAAATGTGGACGTTGAAGTCGCCGAGCAAGGACACTCTGTCATATTTGGGCATGGATAATGAGAGCAGGTCTGAGAGTTCTGTGATAAAGGAGCTATTGGATTGTGGAGGTCGGTAAAAGTGTGGGTTGGTGCTTGACGGAGAATGCTAAGTACTCAAATGAGGAGAAATTACCAAATGAAAGGGGGGTACAGGTGAGATTAGTATTAAAGATGACAGCAACACCGCCGCCACGGCCGGAAGGCCTGGTGTTCTGTAGGTAGGAATAATTGGGGGGAGAAGCTTTGTTAAGAAGACTAAAATCACCATTTTTTATCCACGTCTCGGTCAACAAAAAATGTCAATATTATTTGAAGAGATGAAATTATTGCAGAGAAATGACTTTTCATTGAGTGATCTGATATTTAACAGAGATATTTTTATTTGGATTGGGGCTATTTTTGGTGGATTAATGTAGGGGGGGCAGGGTGGATAAATTAGGTTGTTGAACTTGATTCCGTGGGAATTGGTGTTGTACTGCGGTCGTTGGCCAATTTGAACAGGGATTGAATACTGTGTGTGAATGTTAATAGAATAAAAAATGATGGGTGAAAATAAAGCGAGATTAGTGGTAGGAGGTCCGCCCGGCCAGCAGGGGGCGATATAGCGGATACGGGTTGACAGGTGGTGGTGGTGGACTGGTGGTGAGCCGGAGCAGACGGGGCGACGAGTCAATGTTGTTGTTGTTGTTGTGAATAGTTGTTATGGGCAGCCACGGAACGGCGGAGGTTACGCTTGAGTATTTCACAGCCGAGTTTGCTTGGATGTAGCCCGTCAGAATAAAACGCCCGGATGGCCTCGGGGGTACCGGTGGCATAATCGACAATCGCCAGTATATACTTATATACAGTATATACAGCCTTCGCGCTGCCTTGGGCAGCGGCCCCACTATGTCCATCGCTATACATGACAATGGCACTTCAATTACAGGGAGTGGTTGCGCTCGGCCGGGCGCGGTGAGTTGGCATTCTGGACAACTTCTATAAAGCTCTTCAATAGCGCGTTTTGCGCCCGTCCAGTGAAACCTCTCCATGACTATCATAGGTTTTCTGTACGCCTCTGTAAAACATTGGAATGAAATACTAAAGTCGGGTTATAACTGGCCGTCAATGGTGACGTAATTACGATATGTTTCAATATTGGTTAGCTAACAGTTAGCCTCGATACCCAGGCTTTCATTTCGTCTGCGCGAAAGATGAAAGCCTAAGCCTGGAAAAAGCCGTGGGCTGAACCAGTCTAAAAGTGGGAGTCAACCCTTCCGGGTGGGCGTCGCTCTAAATGATGTGACGTAGCGCTGCACTAGGGGGGAGAGGAGGGGCCGGGGGTGACGGACAGATCGATGAGATCCAATCAGGGTGCGCGCATTTCTGAGGCGCGACCCTCCCATCTAGGCCAGAAATGTCTCTGCTTAGGTCAGGCTAGCTAACAGTTAACTTATGTATGTATATGTATGAAAAGTACTATACTGTGGTCACAGGAGTATCTTTTTTATATTTTTTCAAAAAGAATACAAACAGCCAATAGCATATTACAAATTAGTTTAATTTAAATTCCGGGCGGAAAAACGGGCAAGCACCGGGGTGAGTTGTCCAGAATACAGTGAAATCGCCCTGTTTTTAAGATTTTTACACTTTCACAATTTTCTATACTGAGCTACTGACTGATATTTTATACGTCATCATTCAAAGCATAAACGTTATGTTTTGTTACTAAGTCTAGTGCAGTGCTGTGAGGTATACATAACAACTCAAACTTCTGGTGGATAAAATGCCCTATTGTATGTCTCCAGGTGTGCCCATATCCTCTGCTGTGGCAGGTGTAGCCATTGGTCTCATCTCTAAACCCAACCCAGACAAACCTGCTGAGATCCAAGACTACAGATTACTGACTGACATTCTGGTACACATGGCTTGGCTGAGATTGTACCCATGTACATGTTTTGAAATGGCAGAAAGACAAATTCATGTTTGAGGATTGTATATATTTAATTAAATTAAACTCTTTGTTGCAGTAGTTTCCCCAAAATCTAGGAGAAGGGGTGCTACTGCAACTGAAACTAACTTCTATTCTGAGGTTTTCTGAATATGGGTTGATTATTTGTTTTATAAACAGGGAATAGAGGATTACCTTGGAGACATGGACTTCAAATTGTCAGGAACAGCCAGAGGCATCAATGCCTTACAGGTACTGTGTGGACACTCATAGCTTTGCTCTCAGACCATGCAAATTCAAGACTTGTGTATATGATATGTTGATTTCATTCTTACGTCTAACTTTTAGGCTGATGTAAAGATTCCAGGCTTGCCTCTGAAAGTAGTCATGGAGGCAATCCAGCAGGCCACAGGTAAGCACCAATGGCAATGAAACTTTGAAAGATGAGGGCCCAGTTAGGGCCGGGGACTTAATTTTCGGCCCTGATGAGAACTCATGTGAAACTGAAATGACCGTATTTGTGTTTTTCTAAACTATAGGCTAGTGCTATCAGCTGCATTTGTAGAAGGAAGGTAGGAAGTCTGCACGCTGTTCTTATGCTCCCAGTAGTTTATTAGGAATCAATGGTCTGGAATCAACGTTTGGACCCCTCGCCCTCTGGGTCTTCAATCATTCCTGATGAAGACCTGGAGGGGTCGAAACGTTGATTCCTGACCATTGATTCCTAATAAACTACTGGGAGCTTAAGAACGGTGTGCGGACTTCCTACCTTCTTTCTGTATGTATATTTTTGTCCTGCACCCGTCAACATTTTTTGAGATGTGCATGCTTCCCGTTTGGATGTTCTCTCATCAGCTGAATTTGTACCATATGTAATTTTTGTCCCCAATTCTCATCTGTATCAAACTGACCCTGCTCCAGCTGCAAAGAGGGAGATCCTAGGGATTATGAGTAAAACTATAGCCAAACCCAGGGCTAACAGGAAGAAAAATGGGCCGCTTGTTGGTAAGCTGTGTGTGTGTGTGTGTGTGTGTGTGTGTGTGTGTGTGTGTGTGTGTGTGTGTGTGTGTGTGTGTGTGTGTGTGTGTGTGTGTGTGTGTGTGTGTGTGTAATAGCGTTTGTTGACCACCAGGTGTCACTGTTGTGCAGCCTAACACACACACAGGCCATGGAGGAGGGTTTGTACCGCACAAGTACAGTACAGCACCACTCACTTCAGACTGGTCTTATTTTTGAGGGGCGCTATATACAGGTTTAATGTTTGTTTTTAGTTCAATGTTTGTTTTAAAAACGCCATTGACAATGAAGGGAAAATGCATGTCATCTTGTCCCTAACACAAAAAGGAAATGCCATTATAACAAAGATAATTTAATGTTTGTTTTGTCACCGTTTGTTTTACATCACCATTACATCACCTAATGTAACACGAGTTAGACTTTTATATTAGCGCCCCTCACTTCACATGGGTGTGATTTTTTTGTATTTTTTTTTTGTCTTAAGGCCTGAAGATGATATGCTCTGACTGTATGAAGGTTTTGTAGAGACAAACCAATAGAGGGTATGACTATGCGCGTGACATCATCATCATACCTGGATGTTATGTAGGAATGCCCACTGAGTGCCAAAAAAACTACTTTCTGGCCTTGACAGCCCATACATCCAAACAGAAAAGTCCTATCTGATTGTATTAAACAATGTTAAACGACGTTAAACTCACTTTGCCACTCAATTTGCCATTCACTTTATGCATGCACATAACCTCTATAGGTGCATACTGCATACACAGGTCATCTTGTTGAGTGCCACTTTTCTCAAGTATCTTGTCAAAATCCGAACCTGCCTGGTTTGAAATTGAAAGATTGTATTATTTCTATTGTATTTTTATTCTGATCTGGTGTGTTTGGCTCTTTTAATATTTTCTGTAGAGAATGTTCGGGTGCCGGTCTCCAGAAGAGCACGTTTTGTTGGCCCAGGGGGGTATAATCTGCGCAGACTACAAGCAGAAACGGGTAACACTCTGCACTAATTTAGACTTTTGATTTTACAGAGGCTGTAGGAATCATTTGGGGGACAATTTGTGTCCGTACCATCCGACTCTTTGTACAGCGACTAGAGACTTGACTTCAAGCTAATTGTGTTTGGCCAATCACTGCTGACCCGCCAACTGGAGAGTAGTGGTTGAGGGTTGAAACACTCTAAGAAGGTTGGAGACCACCTGATGACCTCTCTTCCCGGCCAAGGCTTCATCCAGTAGAAATTGATTATATTTGCATCTTTGATGTATTTACAGACTGTTGCATTTAAATAAGCCAATATCCATTATGTTTTATAGCACTGTAACATTGTAACCGATTTTCCAGTCGATAGAATAAGCCAATATTAAACAAAACGGTTTTTTTTATAGCCACTGTAATATTGTAACAAATATTTTGTCATTGTCCAGGTGTTACGATAAGCCAAGTGGACGAGGAAACGTTCTCTGTTTTTGCTCCAACACCAGGAGCCATGAATGAAGCTCAGGAATTTATCAACGAGATCTGCAAAGATGATGTGAGTCTGCTCAAGAGCAAAAGCCAGGGATCCCTGGCTGATTCAAATTTTAGTAGTTTAACACTTCATAAACCTTCTGAAGTTGAGGTGGTATACAAGGCTAGTAACTAAACCTTGTCAGTGCTACTATGTACAAAACCCTCTGATGGGTCATCGGCCTATTGATCTGAACATGTATACTCCTAACATTTATTTTTGTGCATGCGTGTTTCTTTTGCAGCAAGATCTGCAGCTAGAGTTTGGTGCCGTCTACACTGCCACCATCACGGAAATAAGGTAAACTAGCATTTTATTATGTACAATGGTGTCTCTCGTTTATCTCTCATTTATCAAGTGTGGCCCCAACCAGGTGTAAGATAACTTTACCCTGATGAAAAATACAATTTCATATGTGTGAGCTACCAATATGGTGCACAGACACCAAGAGTAGACGTATGGAAATTTGCATTGGACGGAATGCCATCTGTTGATTCCTGACTAAGAGCTATGACAGCAGCTCGGATGGCATGTATCGTAAATTCTCTTTCCCCCCCATCTTGTCCTAGCGGCCTAGCCCTATCCCAGTCCCTCCAGACGCCCAATGAAAATACAAGTTTAATGAATACTGAACAATGTGTACTGTAAATCCTCCTTAAAATGTACACAATTTAGTTTGACTCACTTCCACAATTGTTGATTCAGGTTTGCAGATTCAGATTCAGATACCTTTATTTGCCATTGTGTAAAACACATAGGAATTTGCTTTGACATTTGACATGTGTGCATTTCTTTTCCTTTTTTCACATATAACGACAACGTGGTTGTGACAGGGGGGGGTGAAGGGAGAGGGTGGGGGACACACAGTGAGATATAATTTCCTATTCTGTATCATCTTTGCAAATGACATCCCATGTATTTAAACAGTTCCTAAGCCCTCTCTCCCCTTTACTTCCAGGGACATTGGTGTGATGGTGAAACTCTATCCTAATATGAGTGCTGTCTTGCTCCACAACTCCCAGTTGGACAACAAACGGGTTAGTAAATCTGTGTCTGTGACAGTGCATGGGGCATTGCATATGTGGCAACAACACCTGGCATACAGTATAAATAAATTGATTAAAACAAACTAGATCGATGTTAGACGGCTGTCTGGTGCATATTTATGTCTGTGGTATATGAAATGGGTTAAGAAATCACACTCTGCTTTATCACTTTATTTAGTTTAGTGAGATTTTTTTTTAACGTGACACAATATTCATTTCTGTAGTTGATGTTTGAGCATAGCTTAGCAATTATTTAACCTATGGATATGCCTTTTGTCTTTTTTTAGATTAAACATCCAAGTGCTTTGGGTTTAGAAGTTGGACAGGAAATACAGGTATGTCATCAGTCAGTCACTTCAAAAATGGCCCAATAAGTACAACTTCTTGACTTCAACTATTTAACCACCTATTTCCCATTATTTTTGTGTGAACTCCTTCTCTCTACCTGGACCACCGCCGACAGGTCAAGTACTTTGGACGAGACCCAACAGATGGCAGAATGAGGCTTTCACGGAAGGTACTCCAGTCTCCTGCAGCAATTGTCGTCAAGACACTGAATGAAAAGCAGAGCATCACTATGGGAACAGGCAATAACCAAGCAGAGAGCAGCTCTTTGTGATGTGACAAACTGGTGTTTAACCAAATTCTGACCATGGCTAAACCTTTAATCACATGGACGGAGCGACGGACACTGCCATGAAACTGTCGTGGTTGAATCCTGGTACAGCAGCACTACAAAAAAATGCAACAGTGCTCAATGCACATTGCAGACCAAACAGGATGGTGTTTTCTGTGACTTTGTGGATCTCGACGGAACTTCAGCTTATCAGAACGGATGCCTTTCTGATAGACCCATGCAATGGTAGAGAACTGTTTTTACCACACGTGGGACAATTATAGGATGAACAATTTATCATATTGCAAGGAACTCCCCTTTTTTCCACTATAGAGTTCCTGCCATGGGGGACCAAATAAAATCCCTCCCCCCCCACACACCCCACTCAGTTTTTCATGTTTTTTATATTGATAAAATGTCATATGCAAATATGCACACCAATTCTGCAGCATAGAACCTCCTTAAGTAGTCTACTCTACTTGTCCAACGGAGATTTAGATCAGAAAATGTGTACCGTTTTATTCATGTAGCATGGATAGGGTTGAATTGGTAATCGATTTCCTGGAGAGAGTGATAGTCATATATATCATTCACTCAAGTGAATGATGGCTATTCCATTATCAACAAATGTTGGGTGTTACTGCAGAGAATATTGCGGTATAATCCCTCTAGCACTTCAACTATTACTCAATTACTAGTACTAAAAATCTCATTTCAGTACGGCTACTGATTTATTCTTTTAAAGGGAAAAAAAGTATGTTTGGTTAAAACTTAAATTTTCTTATTTTCACTTTCAAGTTTTCTTTTTTTTAAGGATCTGTCATTATGTTTGTACCAGCTGAATTGTGGAGACTAGAGACTCATCATCCTGAGTATATGTGGCTATAAAGAAATATTCACTTTGACTGTTAAATAAATGCATTTATTGCATAATTCTGTCACAATGAAACAGTAATTGTAGTAATTTATCTCAAAGCAGAAATTTTCAAATAGCCAATCAATTTCATTTGCATACATAAACCTTTGCTTCATCTAAGTTAGACAGCCCCAACATTTAGATTTCTTTTCATATCGTATGTTATCTGCCTTTGCAGGCATATTGCCCGAGGCAGAGTAATTTTAGTATGGCTACACGAGGCTAATGTTAGAAAGCATAATTGTATAAAAATGGTTATATTAACTACTGTTCTGGCCACTATGCCCATAGCTGCGTGTATTGCAGAGGCCCCAAGTGATTTGCAGATTGGGTTGAAAGTCGGTTGGTGGTTTTACAAAACTACATAGCTCTCACAAGTCGGACCCCGCGATCCTACTGATATGTCTATAATATTATAGACATATCAGTAGGATTGCGTATGTTTATGTCAAATGTAGTATGAATCCCCAGCATTTATTAACTGAAAATGTGATATTGTTTTTTCCTTGTATAGGTTGTAAATGGTATGGTCACATTAAGGGCCAATTATGAAAATTGCTCAACATTATATGCAAGTTAGCATCCGTGAGCCCACTGACCACAGGCTCAGTTGTTAACTTGTCATATGAGATTATTTAGGAAGCACTTGTTTTAAGTCTGTAAAATAATCCTCATGGACTCATGCAGAATTAATTAAATTCAATTTCTGAGACGCCACCAGCGCCATGTCCACCACCAGACCTGTGGTCCTTCATTTTTTCTTGATCAGGCCAGCCGCCAGCCATCACTGCCAAGTTGTAGTTTCTATCTAGACCGTCCAAATATACTGTTTATTGTCTCCACCAGGCCGACGGCATGGGAAGAGAGTAAGTATGTTTTGCACTCCGTCTGTGTGTCCGTCTGTGAACAGCTAATCTCCGGCACCGTTGGCTTGATCGCAGCCATACTCTGCACACACACTCCCTGAATGCCACAGCTGAACCTCTGCCCCCAGGTTTTCACATTGGCCTCTTATAGCGCCACCAGAAGGCCGCTTTGTGCAAAACCATTTTTTGGACAGTAGGCCTACACCTAGGCCTACATATTTTGTCCAAACATCACGCAAATTGGTACACAGTCTAGAGCCATTCAATGAAACGGGTCTTTCAGATTTTTCGGACTCCATTCTGATGGGCTAAGATTGGCTTCCAAAGTTCGCAAGAGTGCTCAGTTTCAAACAAAATGCAGCAAATCATGAACACATTGTGTGATTTCCATGAAATTGTGCACACATTCCCACTAGGAGGAAGAAATGCCACTGGAACATTTTCAACTCAGCCTCATGGTGGCGCTATAACTGGCCGATTAGTGTTTTTACCTCTAACTGCACGGATCTGCTCTTTATAGCGCCACCAGGAGACCGACTTATGTAAAACACATTTTCGAATATTACTCCTTCAGATTTTATCCAAATTTCACGCAAAATTGGTACACATGCGCTCCATAGTCATGTAATCAAGACGGGTTTGTTTGATCTCTTATAATCCATCCTGATTGGCTTCTAAAGTTTTCAGGAGTAGCCCACTGCACTTGACAGTTTTCAAATCAGCGTCATGGTGGCGCTACTACAACAGGCCAAGTTGCGTCACACACGCACGCACACACACGTGCTTATATTACTCCTAAACATTTTGACAAACATCTCACACACACTCCTATCCTCCTGGTGGAGACCAAGTGGAGACCTGTGCCCAGAAGGACACTTTTCTTTTTTAATTATATATATATTTTTCTTTTTCTCCAAATATACTGTTAGTTTTGTTAACCAGTGACGTAAATTCGCTTGCCTGACAACCAACTAGCCAATCGCAGCACGACCTACTACGACCCCTTCGGGCTATGGGATGTACGTTCTACCTTACGGGAAAAAGTGACCATTGTTATAAATTAGGTCGAGGCTGCATCCACTGGCTGAGTTTACAAGTTTTGTACAGGTTCGTTGTGGGGTAAAACGGGAAAATAACGCTCTTTGGATTGTCATGAAAGAAATGTCAAGGTGAGTCGTGTACATTAAACGTTCGTCTGCTCGTGAGCATTTGGTTGAGAGGAGCATCCAAAAGAATAGGCTAACAAGCTAACGATGGCTAACTATCACAACAAGGCCTGTAGACACCACTTGATACCTGTTTAGCAACAAGTAGCGTTCATTATGTCTCTACATTTTTTTACTTTAATCTTACCAGCATCTCACATGCCGCCTTCTGTTGTCCTTGTAAACGTGCGGAGTAAGTTGACTTAAGCAAATCGCAAAGTTGCTAGTTAGCTTAAAGCCACTTCTTCCGTAGCACAATGGCTAACGTCTGCTAGCGTACACTACATTGGCCAACATGTTTGTAGCCGCTCAGCTAACCTAAAGCCCAAACCACACCAAAGGGTCGTGTCGGGACAAAACGCATTTTAAGGTCTACACCACCAATGCAACTCAATGAGTTGCACTGATGTGGTTTACCTTAAAACCGTGTTGTCCCGACCCGACCCTTTGGTGTGGTTTGGGCTTTACGCTACTAAATCAAAGTAGCTGCGTTCAAACAAAACAACCGCCATTCTGCCAAAACAAGTCAATGTTTACGTATCAAATCTCAATGCTGGCACTATCACTGATACATTTTTCCTTAGATACCAAATAGTTTGAAGTATCCGGTATTTGGTCGTTGCTAACTTGTATACTAATTTAACTAACTAACTAACTTAAATCCACTAATACCAGCACCTAGCCCTCCAAGCAGAACCCAAATGCTACTGAAGTTTCTGACATTTGTTCGACCCAGTGCATTGGGTCCTGTTCCTCGTCGTCCATGCCACCTGATTAAAACATTTACTGGCTGTGTTTACATGTTAAAACGCCTCCCCGCGCTCTTTGACGATATTCTTCAGTATGAGGCTTTCTGAATATGTAAAGTATAAGTACACATACATACCTTTGCGAATATCTCCTGTGGCGCGGAAGCCGTTAAGTATTTTTAATATATGTTTGCCCGATTTGGAAGCTTGGATTCTTCTTGTTTATTGACACCTCATTGTACCGCCTATCTGGCTAGCTAGTGGCGCTATAGCTATGACACAGCAGATCAGAGGCAGGGACGTAGCCTCACAAGCCAACCGCACACCGGGAGGCGGTACAATAAACGGTAAACAAACAAGAAGAAATAAAGCGACCAAATCGGTCAAACAAAGATTAAAAATACTTAACGGCTTCCGCGCCACAGGAGATATTCGCACCGGGATGTATAGCTACTTAAAGTTACCGAATTCAGAATAACTCAAGGAAAATAATGGCGTCACATGCCGCGGGGCCTATTTTAGAGAGAATCTCCACATCCGCATTTAGGAATTTCCATACGAAAATACAGTAGAGAGCAGGGACCCAACGTAAAACTCAACACAATATCAAAAAAGTTTTACGTAGGGTCCCGAAAGGGGCTAACCAGCACCTGGAGCAAGCAGTGCGAATTAACAGCGTAATCTAAATGTTGCTTGGTGTGTTAATGTTGATTTTGTAAATTGATTCTAAAACATTCAGTACTATGCATGTAGAAATGCAACAGAAAATAAGCAAAACAAACTACCTTCATCCAAGACTGACTGGTGCATTTATCTTGTACAGAGAAGACAGCAGTTCACCTCTGCTGGTACTGTAGCTAATGAACCATGCTTTTGTGTTGCCTTTCTTACCCTATCCCTATGGTCCCTCCCTGACAGTATCATGCCTAGTGGGCAGCAGCCTCAGAAACATTATGGCATCACCTCTGCCATCAGCCATGCACCCCCTCGGGAAATAGACCACCAGTACACAAAGAAGCTCAGTGATGCTATGAAACCATTTGGAGTGTTTGAAGATGAAGATGAACTGAACCATAGGTGAGGATCAATGGATGGGATCTTATATTTTGATATATTCTGTAACTTCATTCTTCCTCCCCTGTCGGCAAGGCGGTGTCCTTTATATTTATTGCACTTTTTTATTTGTCTTTCTGTCCTCGACCACATGATGACAATTGCTTCTCATTTTCAGACTGGCTGTTCTTGGGAAATTGAATAACTTTGTTAAAGAGTGGATTGCAGAGATGAGTGAATCAAAGGTAGGGGCTTCTTAAGTGAAAGAAATATGGTGTGATACAATAGACCATTACTCATGGGAAAACTATCAAAATTAAGCTTACTTATGACATTCAGTATAATAGTGTCTTGCTGACATTGCAACATTATTTTCTCCCCATAGAACCTCCCACCCTCTGCGATAACAAATGTGGGGGGCAAGATTTTCACATTTGGTTCATACCGTCTTGGAGTGCACACAAAAGGTATTTGTGGCATTATTCGACATGGCCTGCCTTGACCTAGTTTGATTGCTTGGTGAACCCATAGCAAAGGTGCTTGATGCAAAGTTAGAAAGGCAATGTGTGAAGTTCATTTAACATTATTATTTTGCTCTGTACTACAGGAGCTTATATTGATGCCTTATTTGATTTAAAGGACAACTTTAGTTTTTTTCAACCAAGGTTCATGTTTTAGGTTGTTATTAGAGAAAGTAAAAGATGAGTGTTATTATTTTTCCATTTGCTGCTTTCTTTCGTTTTAGGGATTTTAGCTGTTTTTGACAGCATGGGGCATCGAGCAAGGGGCAAAATGTGAACTTTTTTACAAAATGTTATAGCGATTTATTTTTTTATTCTTTACTATAGTCCTACTAGACCCCAAGCAATTACATCTGGCCACAAAAGATCACGAGATCCTCTGAATGTGTCAAACTGACATATTGAGCCTACGACACACAGTGTGGCTTCCCCGCAGTAGGCCTCCTTCACATTCGGTAGATCCTGCGATCTTCTGTGGCCAGATGTAATTTCCTGGGGTCTATTAGGACTATAATAAATAATAAAAAAATGAATTGCCATAATATTTTGTAAATACATATTTAGCCCCATGCTCGAATGCCCCCGCCCCCCTGTCAAAAACAGCTAAAATCCGTAAAACGAAACAAAGCAGCAAATGAAAAAAGTTTAACACTCATCTTTTACTTTCTCTAATAACAACCTAAAACATGAACCTTGGTTGAAAAAAACTAAAGTTGTCCTTTAACATTGTTTGTTGCTCTCTGTAGGAGCTGATATTGATGCCTTATGTGTGGCGCCACGTCATGTAGAGAGATGTGACTTTTTCCAGGCCTTCTTTGAGAAGTTAAAACTACATGAAGAGATCAAAGACCTGAGAGTGAGTATTCTATTGAAACGAATGGCCTTGAACATTAAAGTTGCAAGAATCAAGGTATCTTTAGACTGCGTAACGTGTAGGCCACAAAATCAAGGGGACACCAACTAATTAATGTTTTTTTCTTTTTTGCAAGTATGTTGCAGTCTGAGTTTAGTCTACCGTAGTTACATTCTGTGATGCAAGGACGATGGTAAAACATTTCTGTATATTTGTTGTTATGATGGAAGTTGGAACACAATTGCTCAAGAAATGTTACAGAATTTGACTTAAATGAATGGATGAAATGTTGGCCAGACATTTTAATTTCTCCATAGACTAGTATTTTTGGTTAGATTTTTGAAATTGAAGTGATTACATACCTTACTAATATAACCAACAATCCATTGTAATAATATGGAAAAGGTTTGGCAATCAATGTGCTAATCATGCCAGGCAACTGGTATGGTTTATAAAAACAAGTGCATGTACACACAGTCCAATTAGATGCATATTTACTGTTTCTATTAACATCAATCCAAAAGATTACATTATATATTATGTCTTGCACAGATTTATTTTGTTTCTTATATTAACTTATGGTTCTTTTTGTAGATGTACAACCTGGATATTTTCATGTAATGCTACATGTATATTTATTTTCAGGCTGTGGAGGATGCCTTTGTACCAGTGATCAAATTCAAATTTGACAGAATAGAGGTAAGGAGACATATGTTTTCCATATTATATCTCCCCACCCTGCTAACAAAGTCATCCAATTCATCCTTGGCAGTAGATGAGGAAATGTCAACACTTTGTCAACACGTTTATCTACTAATCCTTACCCGTTTAAATATATGAACACCAAATTATTACACCACTGTGTGTTGGTGTGGGATTCTGTGACCCGCCTAACGGAAGCGACAGGAAGTAACCGAATTCGATAGGCAACCAACTCTGATGTACCGCTATGTACCCGGGAGTGTAGTCAACTGCGTGTATGCCGTATGCGCAGTCCGGCGAAAGGTTTGTTGCTAGATTGAGACTTATAAAACAGCGTACAGTTTGATAAAGTGAGAAAGGGTCTCATTAAGATCTCTATAGAGCGTCGCAGTCCCCCTCGAGAGACCCGGAAAATAATTCCCAGTTCATTTTCCTCAAACTTTTCAAAAAATATTAATTTAAAGGGATTGTGACATTAAAAAAAAGGTTTTGGAATTGTTCTTGTTTTTCTTTAGGTTTTCTAATCTCAATTGCACCCAAAAAACATGAACTTTTAACATTCAGTAGATTTTCTGTGATTGGGGTTTTCTGGCTCAAACAGGTGCTCTGATTTGCCGGCAGTAAGTGACATCACTTACTGCAAATCCCATATATGTCGGTCAACCCGTGGAGACCATGGCGTGGATCTACAAGCTCGCTGTGAGCTTTGTGCTCGTGTGGACAGTCTTGTCCCTTTTAATCCATCCAGCGTCTACTTTGATCCAGTACATGAGCGCGGAGCTCACCCAACTCCGGTTCCTCCACCCTGCCGCTCCCCCGTCTGTACTCCACCTCTTCCCGGACATCTCTCGCCTTCCTCCCCGTCGGAGATACATCCACCGCGGTTCCGGACGGAGTTATAACATTGACGACTCCACTGCCATTCACTGCCATTCAGCCTGTTTTCATTGTAGCTCAAAAGGCCCAAAAAACCCAAATAAAACTTCAGACCACAGAAAATCCACTGAATGTTCAAAGTTCAGGTTTTTTGGGTGTAATTGAGGTCATAAAACCTAAAAGAAAAATAAATGAAAATGAATGTCATACAACCTTTAAAGACGTTTACGCTGCGGACAAAGCCAACTCGAGTTGTGACGAATCATTCACAGGCATTCAAAAGGAACTCAAATGTGATGTTAATGTCCTGTAAGTAGGCTTAGAAATAAAACTACCGGTAGTGTTGACTAATCATTACATGTGGCTCTTATCTTGAAGAGGAAGTTATGCACAGTAAGAAGTCCGTTTCAGTTGTAAACAAGCTACTATGACACTTTCCCAAAGTTACGTGCTCCCCCGCCGAGGTTCGGAGCTCGAAGGTTATTTTCTAAATTAATTAGAAACAAATGGTTCGAAGGTTCGCTCGAAAATTCCTGCCGAAGGTTTGAGTCCTAAAAACAGGGCTAGGGTACAGCCTTACTGGCCAGTGAGGAGTGGAGACAGTTCTTCAGACAGACAGACAGACGGGGTGTGTTTGGTTAGAGGCACACTGAGGCACAGCCAATACAAAGTAATAGGAGAGTGCTCCCGGTGCACGTTTCTGAACGCACACAGACATTCCTTAAATGATTTTCGGTCCCCTCGGCTTGTTCCTTCTGTGTCTTCGCATAAAAAGTGCTAGATGAGTAATTTATGTCCTTGGCATCTTTTCTCTCTGTGAACAGATTGACCTGTTATTTGCCAGGCTGGCCCTGCAGTCCATACCAGACAACCTAGACCTGAGGGGAGACTCCATTCTGAGGAACCTGGACATTCGCTGTATTCGCAGCCTCAATGGTACATCATAACTGTCATTGTTGTATTTTAGGGGAGAGCGGGAAGTTGCCTCTCAAGAGAGGACATTAGAATTGATTTTACACAAAGGGTAAGTGCAGTGATTTTTATACTTGGGATAAATAAAAAATATAATGAATAAATATTTATAATATATTCATGCATACCTGTAGTGCAGAGAAAATTGGCTCCAGTGATCTGTCAGTTGAAATCCTGAGGTACTGTTTCCAACCTCTTGCTGCTAACAAGCTCTCTGAAAATGCTACGCTCTGAAAGTGTTCTGTAGGGATGTGCACAGCTAGTTGATAAAATTATCCACAGCATTTGCAGGCCCTTGCCAAGCTGGGAGGGGGGTCGTCATGTGAGAAAGACATTAATTTGTTTTATATTGTCTGAAATTAAAGCATTTTGCCAAATAAGGTTTTCTTGCATGCATTTTTCTTTGTAGGGTAATCATGAAGCATGGCTGAAAAAGGCACTATTCTGCATTTTATATCAAGCATTTTGAAGTAGATTTTATGCTGTTTATTTTTGTGATCCCTAAGCTTTCCTTATTTTTGTATTCCCTTAATTGTAGACGAATCTATTAAACGGTTTCACTGTTTGCTCTGCCCTTGTTTTGGTGAAGGCATTGCAGCTTTTGAGATCGTCTGCACTGTACTCTGATCATACGCTAAAATCAAATTATTCCGTTTAGCGAACATGCTAAAGGTTTTCTGTCTCACGGCTGCAATTTGTGACCAATTTTGTTTTATTACATCCGAGTGCAATATACAAGGTTCCAATTTAATTTAATTTAACCAATTTGAGCCCCATTAAGATAAAAATAATATATATATATATATATATATATATTTTTTTTTTAATGGCTGATCTACAAGCTCACAAGAAGACAACATTGCAACACGTTTTGAGCTTTTCAGTGCTTAACGGCTTTTTTTCAGAAAACATTCTGAAATCTTTGTCTATAATGACATGGTCAAAATGGATGTTGATCAATTAAATGTTGATCATTTAAAGGCTGATCAAATGTTGATCAGCCTGGCTCTTACAGATTGGCCCGGGCAGGAACATCACTAATGTTTTCCAGAAAGCTGCCGTACTACACAATTTTCTCACAATGAGTACTAGGCATGTCCCAAACTCTACCCATCTGGGCCAAGGAGTTCAAAACGTTCCTTATCCAAGTGGATCAGATTTGGATGTTGGGTTGTTGAAAACCAAAAATCAGCATTTCACTTTGATATCTGACTGATTACATTTTGTCAATAAGAAATATAAGTTTGAGTAACCATATCTTTATCACACAATCCAAATCTGATCTGCTCCATATGAAAAAGTTTTGAACTCTTGACCTAGGTGCTAATGCAACCTGACCTTATTTCAGATTGCGATTTCCTGATTAGTTTAGTAAGTGTAAATTTTGTGACAACTGCTGTGAAGTTACAGCAAATTTAAATTGAACTTTAAAAGGAATTCCTTGAACTCTACTGTGGAGGCGTACAATCGGGTTCTAGCTGTTTTTTGTTAGTTTTACATACTCTGTTGGGAATGCTTCTTGGTAGCAAATGGTTAGAAATACTACAGATATTATGTATAGACAAATTAAATATAGGAGTAACATTGCCACACTTACTCTTTATTTGATTATATATTCTTTTATGGAATTTTAAGCTCAATTTCAACAGTAAAATGACTAAATCATTAATGTAAACTAAATATTCTACTAGTAGCCAACCCATAAGGATAGCCAGGGTCAAAACTGCACTGGTTGTGTTTGGTCAAATGAAAGTGTCCCTCTCGGTAAGAAATGGTGTAAGATGAAGATTATTTTGGTGCTCACAAGGCACAATGTAATGTCACCCTCCAACCCCTCCAATAACACAGGCTGTCGAGTCACTGATGAGATCTTGTACCTGGTCCCGAACAAGGAGAACTTCAGGCTGACACTGAGAGCAATCAAACTATGGGCAAAACGTGAGTGTACTTTCTATCTCAATGTTTGAGCTCCTGCACAGTGTCTACTCTGTAATAGCGTAATGTCAAACATAATTTCCAGGTGAGATAACAACAGAAAAACAAGAAAATTCTGTTGACATTACAGAGAACAAAGTAATGTTGAAAATGTCCTTGCTGTGACAAGTATCTAGTACAATATTTTGTCACAAAGTGATATTGTGAAATGTCTGCCTGAAGGTCGTGGGATATACTCCAACATGCTGGGTTTTCTGGGTGGAGTGTCATGGGCCATGCTGGTGGCCAGGACCTGCCAGCTGTATCCCAACGCTGTTGCTGCGACACTGGTGCACAAATTCTTCCTGGTTTTCTCCAAATGGTGAGGACACCTGTGATATAGTGGTGTTTGCCTTATGTTTTCATCAGTTTGTTGTTTTTCAATTCCTAGTGTAATGTTGGCTTTTGTGCCAGGTTTGTAATACAAATTAAATTGGGATCCATTGTTTATCTAAGTCTTCTAAGAGGTCCTTCCATGTGACATAATGGCATCATGTGTACTTGTACACCAAGCTGCCTCACAATACAGATACAGGCCAGGGGATGGGCCATGGGCCACATGGCTACTTACGTGCTCTCTTTATGCAGGGAATGGCCGAATCCTGTGCTTTTGAAACAGCCGGAAGACAGTAACCTGAATTTACCTGTGTGGGACCCCAGAGTGAGTATCAAGACTATGTTGGATTAACACTTTTTTGCCCAGGAATCTTTCAGAATATAGGCGCTAGGCAGATGAGGCAGATTTTAAAACCGGGAGGTATAATGCTCCATTACTACCTCGCACTACCTCGTCTGATCTCTCTTTAGAAGCGTTAATATTCCAAAAGAGATCCTTGATTAAGTCAGAAATGAGGACAGGACATTGCTGTTCTGATCAAAACCACGGAGAGCGACATAGATTTAGAGATAATAGACAGTTTTGTCGGGCTGTAAACAAGGAAGTGAACGGCTGCGCGCATGCGTGAAACATGCCCGAGAGCGCTGCACAAGGCGTTGCCTAGCAACGGGAGCTGTCAAACAAACGGATTACAGCGATCCGGTTTTATACCATTCAAAAAAAGACTTCTCTCATGTCGATGAAACCTTTAATTTCCTGTAACATTGCCTTACTTTAGGTTAACCCAGCTGACAGATACCACCTGATGCCCATCATTACACCAGCCTACCCCCAACAGAACTCCACCTATAACGTCTCCACATCAACACGGACCATCATGAACGAGGAGTTCAAATACGGTATGGAAGTTTGTGAGAGAGATGTTGGGGGTGGGGTGGGGGGGGGGACACGGATGGAAACCATGCCAAGGCAAAATGGCACAGTGACCATCGCAAAAAGCTTCGTCATAATGGCAGTGTTTTTCTGTAATGACAATAATACTTTATATATAATCCTTACAGGTCTCAGCGTCACAGATGAGATCCTTCAGGGGAAAGCAGAATGGTCCAAGCTCTTTGAGCCACCCAACTTTTTTCAAAAATACAAGTATGTGTTTGTTGGTCTTTATTAGTTTCACTCAATTAACCTCCTCAATACCACAGTAATCACTTCTCTTTATTCTTTTGCTGAGCCAGTCTTCTAAATTCATACGGTAGTATAAAAAAGTTTGAGAACCCCTGAATTATAGAATTATATACAGATTGCAATACCAGCTTCCATTTGCCATACAGTTATTATACTGTAAATGTGATGCTGGATGCATTGCAATACCAGTTTTCACCAGTAGGCTTTGCCATACACTTGTTATTAGGTACTGTAAATGTGATGCTGGATGCAGGTTTCTAAACAAACTTCTTTATCTCCTGACATACTACAGTAGGCCTAGTACTACTCGGATATAATGTGCTTTTGCAAGTTACTGTACGATACGTGAAGTTGCAGGAGTCTGACTCAGGACTGTTTTCCCTCCAATGTCCATGATCAACATTGCGTGCGTCACTGTTGACATCTACCCGGTGCTTGTGCTGACATTTTCAGTTGAGCTCAAGGTTGCCCTTTTTATATGCTTTACTCACAGCACAGGCACATGAAATGACCTGGATGTGAAGCATCTGTAGTGCTAAATACTATGTTAGTTTTTGAAGAGATAAGATGTCAATTGAACCCTCTTTTCTCTCAACAAATGGCTGCCACTGCTAGGTGTATTTTGGCTGCCACTGCTAGGTGCATAATTGCATATAAGGGAAACACTGCAGTCTTTATCCAACTGTAGCACAGAAGGCATGTTTTGTATATTTGAATGGTTTGCTTCTCCTTATGTTTACTTTATGCTGTTCTCATTATAGGCATTACATTGTTCTGACTGCCAGTGCATCCACAGAAGAAAACCACCTAGAATGGTGAGTGTTGCATGTCTGATTTATATAATTCTATTTGTCATACAAAGCGACTCAGCACAATACTCAGCCTCTTTCCTACCATTTAAACGGGTCACCTTTCTCTGTTCATGTAACACAATGAGTGGCACCTGGTGGACAATTGGGTGCCACGTGATGAGAAGCAATTCCACTAGGACGCGTGTCCGGTTTGTAGCCATCTTGGATCCTAACAGTATTAGTGCCAATGCTAGCAAGCTAAGGCAAAACCTTGCTCCAGAAAAAGCTAATGTTCCAATCGCGATCACCGGATAATCAGAAATGATCTCCGAACATCGGCGATCTGTTCAAAACCATGGACAGCGCTGTATTTTCAGAGAAAATAGTGCCAAGGCTGCAGCCATTCAGAAGCTAATGCGATTGGCCGAGCAGACGCAGTGCAGACGAGGCAAGCGTCCCTAGCAACCGGAGCGATTCCAAAAATGGAAAATAGCGACGCATTCTTATATCTATATTAAACGCCTTAGGACATTCCCAACATTATATTCAAAAGACATTTGAATGTTACAAGAATTTACATTACAAATTTAACAGAGTGGTTTAAATGAATAAAACGTCCTTCTCTACAATGCTACAAAACATTGATGCTCAATGCCTCTAACACTTCAGAAATGGAACCTAATAATTAGAATATGGAAGCGAGTTCTTAACAATAGCTGATTTATTTCCTTGCAGGATCGGTCTGGTCGAATCCAAGATCCGTGTCCTGGTGGGGAACCTGGAGAGGAATGAGTACATCACACTGGCTCACGTTAACCCACAGTCCTTCCCAGGGTCCAAGGAGAACCGCAATGAGTGAGCCCGTTAACCACTTGAAACTTAGCATCCCTATTCTGAGGGCAACATTGCAATGCATTGAGAGCTTGTCGACCAGCTATTTGTTTGTGTGGATAGTGGAGGGAACGTATAGAACTAAGTAATGCCAACTAAGTAATTATGAGTTCACTAGATATGTTTAGGGTTTAAGTGGTTACCATGTACTCAAAGGGGCCAAACAAATGGTGTGTCACCCCAACAGGAGCGACTTTGTGTCCATGTGGTTCATCGGCATCATCTTCAAGAAGGTGGAGAACGCGGAGAGCGTGAACATCGACCTGACTTACGACATCCAGTCCTTCACAGATACAGGTTTTTGTCCTGCCTTTTATTTCGGTTTGTCTGTTCTTGTGTTGTATTCCATTTTATTGGGGTTAGACAATAGTCGCTGTAACCTGAAGTTGACTGTAGATCCTGTGGTTCCTTGCAGTGTACAGGCAGGCCAACAACATCAACATGCTGAAGGATGGGATGAAGATCGAGGCAACACACGTGAAGAAGAAGCAGCTCCACCAGTATCTTCCTCCTGAGCTTGTACAGAAGAAGAAGAGGGTGAGAACAGCTTGAACAACACTAGCTTATTTTAACTCCCCCTCCCCCCAATGCTATATATGTTTGTGTTAAGTTATCTTCCAAATATTCAGAATACTGTGAATCAGTCATTTTGTCTTCCTTTTCCTCAGAGCATAGTGGAGTTGAACCGTAGTGCTAACGGAGGAAGCGGCTCCAAGCGACTCTCCCTGGACAGCAGTCATCTCGACAGCTCCAGAGACACGGACTCAGGAACCCCCTTCAGCTCCCCGTCACCCATCCTCACCAGCAAGCCCCCCAAGCCCACATCAGACACTGAAGACAGGTATCAAAACCCACCAGGACACATTTCTTTGAGGCATTTCCCGTATACAGTATGTAACACTCACAAACATGTAATGCCTGCACCCATTTAGCTGTGTACACATGCTCAGTCAAGTGCATATGTAACTATTCAAAGCTCACCACATAGAAATATACTGTACATACAGGGTGAACGCTCGCACTCAATGACGCACACACGCATTTAGCTGCATACATGAGCGCATGTTCAAATGGATATATAATTAATTTGCAGTTCATCAGTCAACATAAAAACGACTATAAGCAAACAATCAAACAGTCAATGTCACAAACACCCACTTGGCATGCTAGTGGTGGCGTTTACAAGTGTGATTCTGTGCCATTGTAGTGTGTGACATCAGACACTTTGAAATATGTAAAAACACAAATTACCGACATAAAAACCCCAGGGATGCGTTTCTTGTCTCCCAAACATTATTATAATAAGATCTTGTTGCAAAAGGGTTGAAGTGGCCCTTTAAGGTTATGGGCAGGCTAGACAGAAAGGAAAACGGCATGAAATACTATATATCCTAAATCTAAATAAAACAGTAATTTCAGTGAGTAAATCTATTATGGTTCTGTGTTTTGCAGCGGCATCCCTCCCAAGCCGTTGTTTGATGACAGTTTGCCAGATTCTAACATCTCACCGGTGGCTAAAGACCAGGGCATGTCCATCCCTGTCATTGGCTCAAGTAAGTCTCCTCCAGCAAGTATTGAATGGATGAGAAATTTCCTGACAAGGGGTCCAATTCATATCTAGAACTATCATGTTGTCTGTCCCATTCACCGTAATTCTTATTTTCCTTGTTGCTCCCTTGCTTTCATCTCTCCATTCCCTTTCTTCTTTCTGTAGAGTCACCACCAGCCAGCAGCACAAGCCCTTCACTGGTCAGTGGGAGTGAAAAGCCCAGCGCTGCCAGCAGCCCCAAAGAGGAGCCATCACCCAATGGCCTCGAGGACCCCATTAGTGGAGCCTCTACCAAGAGACCACATTCACCTACACAAGAAGACCTCGCTAAGAAGAACAAAGATGCTGAGGTAGGGAGGGTTTGCCAATGGTCAAAAACGCACCGCGTGCTCCTGCAATCATTAACATGAAAATGTATAGAATTTAGATTTGTTTTCCCAAAGCAGGGAAAGTTATGGTGATTTAACGTTGTATGCTTTTTGAATGGCCAATGAAATATCATGTTCATGTATTGAGAAAAAAAAAATCTAATTGACAAATTTACACTGACCCATATTGTTTTTCAGTACAGACTTGAGGCAAACAAAACTTTGCTTTGCTTGTTTGGCTTTAGATTGTGTCCAATGACGACTCTGCATTCAAAGAACCATTACCACCAGGCTCCGACACGCTCACCCAAGGAGACGGAGTCCAGAATGTAGGTGTCTTTCTGTCTTCATTCTCAAACAGGAACTTAACACTTAGTCAAAGAAAATCCTCTACACGTTGACTCAACTAGGTTGACCCCAGGCCAACTGATACTAGTGTAATTGGGGGTCTGGTGTGGCGAGCAGTGCAACCTAGTTACGTTACAACCTGTAAACTAGAGGCTAATAATAACCTTGAGGTGTAGTCTAAAAATGAAATCGATAAATGGGGCCACTCGTTTCGCTTATCCCACATGAACTGTAACTATCTTCTAGCATCTTGGTTTGTTGCTTAATCTATATAGAAAAGGGATTTGGATATGTGCTTGTAAAACAGTGTTCGCGACAGACCTAAATGCCAGGGAGTAGCTCTCCTTTCTGTCCCATGGCAAAATCATACTGTCTGGTAATGTTGATCAAACCTTTTCTCTCCAATTAGACAAGTCTTTTGGCGACAAAGGCTAAGACCATTCCAACCATCGAAACGTCAAGAACACAGGTGAGCTTCCTCTCATTGGCCTTGATTTCTATTTTAGAACTGATATGTTTTTTTATTTGTATACTTTGGGGAAATAAAGCACACATTAAGATAACGCACAGTTATTGCTAAATCGTTCACTTTCCTTCTCGCAGAGACTTCCCAGTATGGAGCTGCCAGATGCGTCCTCACCCCTCCCAGCCAACAACAGCTGTCGTGTGGTGAAGAACTCCATCAAGTTGGCCCTCAACCGCCACAAGTGAGATCACCAATATAACGGTCCCAAAGCAGAGAGACGAATGGTTAAAACTTTGTGATCTCGCGTGTTGGAGTTAGTTTTGGCTCTGAACTGAATTTTGAGGCATTTGATAGAATTTCATGACCTGAATTTTCAAAACCTCTTGCTAAAACGGCTAACTCCACCACCTCTCCTTTTCATGCAAGTAATTGACAATATCTAAAGTCAGAACACCAACTTTGATGAGGCAGTATTGCATCGTTTAAAAAAAGCTTTTCCTCATTTATTTCCTTTAAGAATATATATTTTTAATTTCCTTAAATTATATTTTTCATTTCCTGAAAAATGAACATTTTGAGTTATGAGGTTTCCTCCGGACATGAGCATGCAGTGAATGGCAAAATGAATGGAAAATTACATCAGTGTGAAGGTTGAGAAATTATTTAGAAATTACTTTTAAAATGCTTGTCCTTTTTTATTGGCTTTCTCTTTCATGCAGCATCACTCCTCCCAAGGCTCCCAAGTTTGAGGACTCTCCAAAAACAACCCAACTCTCTCCAAAAACAACCCAACTCTCTCCAAAAACAACCCAACTCCCTCCAAAAACAACCCAACTCTCACCAAAAACAACCCAACTCCCTCCAAAAACAACCCAACTCCCTCCTGCCACTGAAGAGAAAGGCATGTCCATTCCCGTCATTGGCTCAAGTGAGTGTCTTTTTATGGAGAAAGGTGATACTTTTGTTTTGTTGTTGAATGTATTGGTTGCTTACTTGACTGCCATTTGTGAAATCATTCCTGGGTAAGTGAAGTGAACCAAGTGCTGATGACCAGACCCGTTTCTATCTCACTTTGTTATAACCTCTCTCACTCTCTGTGCAGAACCTGTGGTGTCCAAACACGTGCCCCACCCAGTAGGCAGTTCCATCCCCACGCTAGTGAGCCGGTTGTCGGACCCCATCAACGGGGCCACCTCCAAACGACCCCACTCCCCGTCGCTAGAGGAGCAGGCAAAGAGGCTGAAGGAGACGGAGAAGGCCCGAATCCACATAGCCTGAACACAGCAGGACACAGCTACTACTTGGATGGATGGTGAGATTCATGGGGGGCAGAGGGACAGCGGTTGAGAAGAATATCAGGAAGATGGGGAGTATGCGTGTTCAATCCGGTGTTAAGAGTTTTATTTTGAAGGAGCCAATGGATGTCCACTCTCTTTCTCTTTCTCTCTCTCTCTCTCTCATATATAGTAAAGAGTTAAATCTGTCAAACTGGTCCCTTCCCACCAACAGGTTACCTCTTGCCTGCAACTTCCCTCTGTATGTCACTTGCAAAGCCAGAGGGCGTTCGTCCCCAACAGAGTCAACACCGATTGATATTTATGAAGTGAAAGTGAGTGGTGGTTATTAAGCGGACCTGTCTCGCTTCTTGACGCCCGTGGTTACTCAGCGGTTTGATTCAGTCTTTTCATTCAATTGGATGAAAAAGTGGCCCCGCATTATTCCCTTTTCGCTTTTCTGTTGACGTTTTTTGAAAATGGCCTTTATACGTTGATCCGTTTCTCCTCGCGACGTACACACACGGACCACGGCGGAGCTTTTGTCTCTCCCCACCCTGTACAGTAAATGTTCATGTACATAAATGTTTTTGTCTTTAAAGAAAAAAAGAAAAAAACACAGCAGTTTAGTCTTTTGACTGATCTAATAGTTGGTTTTATTATGGAAAAAATGGAAGAAAAAAATGTTTAAAAAAAAGTATTTTTTTTTCTCTACTGCTTGTCGGGAAGAAAAGAAAACCTCTCCTGCCCAGAATATTTGTTTGTTTTTTGTAATTGACTGTATAAGTTTGAATACAGTTCCAGGGAGGATTGACTTGAGTTTGAGGCTTGGATATGGGCTGACATCACAATCCTGACTCTTCTATGACAAACTACTAGTACCTCAATGTTTTCCAGGATGCAGCAGTGCACAGGTGATTGGCTTTTTTTGGAGGTTTAACTTTAGAAAAGACCCTAGCGGTTTGTTTGATATCCTTTGCTGTAATCTCATCTGTCCAGTGCTGCTTCAGTGATCATAACCTCGCTAGGAAGTCCATGTGTTCAATCATTGTGACTTGAGGTTTATTTATACTTTGACAGACTTTTCTGCAGCCATCAGACCTGATCTGATTAGTATTTGCAACTTATTTGCTTTAGCCTACTTGGTGGGATTGTGCAGAATAAAGCATTTAGTGGTTGGTCAGAGTCCCGGGAAGGTATTTGAAACACATTTCATTAAACTATTCTGTGCATGACAAAAAGCCTGACACAGTCCAAATAATGGTAGCCTTCTGGTGCTATTTGAGGTTTAAATTAAGCACCAATATAATTTTTTATTATATTCCAATTCCTTTTTTCACCGGCATCTGTTGGTGAGCGAAGCCTAAAATGTCCCAGAAAGTCCAGAACCTTATTTTGTTTTATTTTTATTTTCATTTCTTTGATAATTGGTACTATAGTCAGTGTGTTATGTTGTTGTCAGCGCCTGGTTGTGAGGTCATTCATATCCATGCATATATTTTCCATGGATTTGTGGTGCTTTGTGAAAATGGTGATCCGCTTTTGATGAGAGGTGTGCGTGTATGGTTGCTTCTGTGTGATTGTTGTACAGACTACAGAGTGAACTCCCTTCATTTTGGGGGGGTGTTAACCCTCTGCGCCTCCTATGGAGGCTCTTAAAACGCATCTCCTGAGGACATGGGGAAAGGGCTGGGTAGGAGACCCGCAAAGGCCACATCTCCTGCCTTGGGTCCCAAAGAAGGAAAATTCTTTTTTCCTTTTTGTTTTTTTAGGAGAAGGGCACAGTGACATCCCATAAGGATATCGATAGGTTTTGCGTATGGGTGTGCTATTTACACTAGCCTCAACACTGTGCAATCCATATTATATACCCGTCGCTGTATGTGCCCTTCTCGTGGAAATGGCTAGAAAACTGGGATACAAGGAAGCTATTTTTGCTCTAGCTTTGATTCCCCTGACTAAATGTACAGAAAGAATGCATTGTTTTTACAAAAAAAAAGGCTTATTCAGCAGTTGAGGGAGGGGGGGTTGTCTTATCACATTATTTAATTTGCATATTTGTATTGTGATATTTTTTATAGCATTCATAGCAGGTAGGTATTTTTTGTTTTCCTTTCTGAATGATGATGATGATTATTGAAATCCACCACTTTTTCCCCTATTTTTTTTTTTTTTCTGTTGCAGGTTCAGAAACACTTAACAAAGCAGGTCATTTAAATGTTTGTTTCTAAAATGTATTCGAGAGGGTATTTTTGTATGTGCATATCAGTTCCTTTAATTAATTCACACACCCATTAAATCCACAAACCCAAACTGTCTTTTGTGTGTTTTTGTTTGATTCTTTCTACTCAGTGGGCAGCTTGGCCAAATATAATTGAATGACTAATGGTGTCAAAACTATTAGAAGGATTTCACAGAACCCTTCTAAACCTGAGTTTAGTCAAACAGTTTAAGTTGCATAAATTATGGAAGGTGCCTGAAACAACAACCTTAGTGTAGACTGACCGTAGTCATTTACTAGTGTAGTAGTGTATAGTCTTAAGTCATATGTAATGAAATACTTTTTATCAGCTTCAAGAGTCAAACAGTGCTTGTATATTGTATGTGTCATGTAAGGCCACAGGACCTGTCATTGTAATCAAGAATTGCGGTAGTGCTAAACCACAAATCATATACAGGAATTGGAGTGGGACATGCCCATATCTAATTAAGCCTGGGCCATAGCAGGGCTATTAGGCTACCACAAGATTGTGTAAAGTAAAGCAGGACATGTCATAAAAAAAAGGCATACAATGCCACGGCATGTTTGTTTTTCAGTTGGTTTACTGAAATGTAATTATCTACACTATCTGGAGTTGCACTTCAAACCACTAGTTCCCATTTCAGGAAATCTTTTATTTATAGAAACACTTTTCAACCTATCTTCATATAAATGGTCCTCATTAGTGATATGATAAAATAGTACAATGTTTTTCTACTCTGTAACCGTCTCATAGGAGGGCTGTGGGCAGTTCAGAAATCGTCCACCAGTGACCTCTTTGATGTGGTATCCAAGCTAATAGAAACGGCAGGCTTTCTATTCCTGAAAAGTTGCAATGTGATAATCATTCTCACAGTAATGCAAATCTAAATATATTTTTTTAATATTGTTTAAAAAAAAACCTGCCTAACGATGTCACTGGTGGACGCCTGGACGGGTTTCTGAACTGCCCACAGCCTTCCTATCAGACAGATGAGTAGAAAAACATGGTATCATTTTATCATGAACATTGGTGAGGACCAGTTCTATTATATGAAGATAGGTTGAAAAGTGGTGAAGTGGTCCTTTAATATATGTACATTTCCTTCCATGGCCATGGATTTAATGTTCGTATGTTTTTTTACAGTCAACCTATAAATAGTTGCCTGTTGCATAATATAGGCAAAACAAATGTCTCTAATTACTGTAACTTATGTTGGGTACTGGATTGGATACTGCAAGTTAGATTTAGTGAGCACTTTCAAAACCTGTCTATAAAAGTTCCATTCTTCTCCTATAACCACTGAGCTCACATTCAGCTTCACCAATAGTCACTAGACTAGAATAGAACACAATGTTTCCAAATGTGTACGTACGTAGGTATGATTATAGAAACACAGAAAAATATATTTCAATGTCAATACAAAATGGGATTTTTCATCAAGATGTAGGCTAAAATAAAATACTTTGCTTTCTGAAATATGCACTGTGGTCAGTGTGGTATAAAATCAGGGGGGCACGGTGGCACAGCTAGAAGGTCCTGGGTTTGGTTCCCGCTCGGGATGCTGTGGGTGCTGGGCTTTGCATGTTCTCCCCGTGTCCCCTAGGGTAGTCACCCTCACAAAAACATGCAGTAATCCTGGTCTCTAAACTACCTCCCCCTGGCCAGCCGGGGTGCCCGATGAAGGGGAAAGGAACTGGTTGGAATAACGTGTTCCTTCCACGCGTAAACTTCCCCCTGTCAGGTGCAAAGGAGTGACTTGGACACTCATGCATGAAGGAAGCATCGAGTTCAAGTCCGTTGCTCTCCCCAGGTTGGCGGAGGGTGTGTAGAGTCCAGGATCACATTAGATAATTGACACACAATCGCTGTATTGTGCACAATGCAGCGATTTAATTATATGACAATTGTCAAGCCTGGCCTGGGATTTAAGCTTCACCCTGACATACTGAAGAAAATAACGTGTGTGTGTGTGTGTGTGTGTGTGTGTGTGTGTGTGTGTGTGTGTGTGTGTGTGTGTGTATGTGTGTGTGTGTGTGTGAAGGAAGGAAGGATGTTAGGCTTCATCATGATGCAATAATGGAGTTATTATATGAGGCCAGAGACAAGCTTAATATGAAAGTGCAGAGTCATTTCATCTGCCAGCCTTGTCAGTGAGTACTGTTGAGGCACGCTACAGCCTGAGTCATGAAGACAGCTTTGTCTCTCAGCAAGTCAACACCTAATTATGTCTGCCAAAGAATCAGACAGATTAGGCTATCGTGCATTTTTAGTGGGCACCTTCCCTGGCTGTGTCCTAGATTTAGTTGAAATTGGTTCAAACATAAATTAGTGTGGTTGCCCGAATGGGCAACCAGACTCTTGTAACTGTGACACTTTATTATTTCACTGGAGTAGTCTTTATTTTGACGCTTTATACCTCCCACACTGTACGCTGTACGCACTTGAGCCATATGTCAAATTGACCGAAAAAATCGGGAATCGTGTGCTTGTATTTTGTTAAGAGAAATGTTGTATAGTTTAATTGATATGAATTTATTAGTGAATTAAATTTCCCCATTGACATGAATGGGAAAAGGCAAAAATTCACATTCAAGTATTCGTTCCTCGGAGACTGTAATCACTATAGTTACAAAACTTTTAGGGATAATTCAACATTATCCCTAAAATTATTTAACCCTAAAATGTTATCGGTCGGCCTCATGGTGGCGCTATAACAGCCCACTTTACCTTTTGGCTTATAACTCTTGAACCGTAGGTCGTAAAATCAAAATTATTTTTCCCTGGATTCCTTGGGTCATGACGCATCTCCCCATATAGGCCACGCCCATTTCCGCCATGATAGATTTTCCGCCATTTTGAATTTTGTCCAAAACACACTTTTTGCTTTTCCTCCTACAGATTTTGTCCAAATCTCACAGAAATCGGCACACGTGATCTCTGGACCCATCCAATTAAAACTGAACTGCAGAATTTTTAAAGTGCGTATCGTTCGGCCGTAATCGTCTTCCGAAGTTAGTAGGAGGGGCCTATATCACAAAAAATGCCATAAATCACGAACGGAATGTCCAATCCATCCCACATTTCAATCACATGTCCGGGGTGGTTCAATCAACCAAGTTCTAAAAGCATTTTCATCCATAGGGGGCGCCGCAAATGCGAGAAATGTAACCGTTTGTCGCAAAAACATGAATTTCGGGGGTTAAATCCCCTCCGAATTACTTACGCATGATCTAAGGCGTGACTTGAAATTGTAATTGGCTGGCAATACTAGTGGGAGGGGCATATGTAAGCCACTGCGGCAACCACACTCTGCAATTTTTTTAAATTGCGAATTTTCTAGTTTGTGATGCCTTTGACAGATGTTTGTAGAAGTCGTTCAGTTATTGTTACATCATTTTGTAATTAACCTCTTAAGTCCTACATAATATATACACTTAGTCGCACAACAATGTTCAATTGTAAAAATGGCTGATCTACAAACTCACAACACAGCATTGTGAGGCTGTTTTTGAACATTTGTAAAGGATAATTTCACATGTTTCAAGTGATTAAAGGATGGATGGCTTTGCCGGCATTTAATGTGAATCACCACCAGCCCAGGTGAAATGTAGGCTATGCATAGTTCTTGTGAGGCTGGAATCTATTTTACAGTATGGCTCTAGATGCGGAACATAGAAATGTTATGTCAGATTTTCACATTCAGAACCGTGTTAATCAGACCAGTGTGTGTCCATGTGGAAACCTCGTATGAATCTGATCTCAGGTCAGAATGGGTTAATCAGACCAGTGTGTGTCCATGTGGAAACCTCGTATGAATCTGATCTCAGGTCAGAATGGGTTAAATACTACTGAAGTTTCACTTGTAAGTTTGGGTAAGAAACTGTTTTTTTTTATTATTTTTTTATCAGCTTGCAGAGACTTTTTGTCTAATCACGTGGTCTGGTTCTTTATTTTCTTTACTTTATACGATAAAGCGTCCAGTACAGGAGTTATGTACAATTTGTCAATTTGCAGGTATTTAGAACAAAATTAGACTCAAAATCTATACATGCTGCAAGTGCTCCGTCTTCCAATAAATAAGGTTTATCAAGTAGAAATACATGTTTGGTTATGGTGACATACATTTTGTGCGTTGTACATTTACATGACATTGGCAGTTATAAATAAAATTGATATAAATTAACATGTTTTGAGTACTGAGTTATTTCACCGAGCTGGTTCAGTTCAGGTGAAGAAGTTTAAATGGTTTAATGTTTGAAATTATGTTAATTAATTTATTATTAGCCAAATTTGTTTGATACATATCAAGTAGTGTCTAATGGGGGTCTAATGGGGGCTCAACAAATGTGGATTTGGGAACAACTGCAGACTGCAGTACAGTATTAAGTTATTAACAGATCCCTGATTGATCTAAAAACGAATCCACAAATCACCAACAACACAGCAATAAGGCATTGAAACGTTTCCTTTGGAAAGTCAGAAAGTGACGTGCAAAATAAAAAATAAAATCTGCCAATTTATACACACTATGTTACACGTATACCGACGGTAGGATACCGTGTCTTTTAGGGGCGTTTCTGTGGTCAAGATAGGGCTTTTTTTTGGTAGGCTACTGTAGCCTACCTGTCAGTTCTGCTGCTGGAGTCGGGTCTTCATGTAGGCTATAGCCTATGTGGTCTTCAATGTATAGCCTATGTGGCGTGAACACTAAATCCAGGCTAAAATCGCGAGATAGTCAGCAAGTCATTAATTACAGAAGTATTTCACACACCTTTGATTCGCTGTAATAAAGGAACTAAAAGGTGATGAAGCAGAGGGAAACACAAAAGTCAGTTGGCAGCGCCACAGCCCAGCGACACCCACGTTGTGGCCAGAAATGTCACTCCGTTTGTAAGCTAAAGGATCCCACATAATGTAGGTTTGTAATAATGTAGTTTTTTGATGAATTGAATTATTGAACAATGTGGACTTTTGATGAATTGAACAATGTGGACCCTCTTAAACAAGTGTAATGCTTAATTGGGTCGTCCACTCACAGTTAACAGTCTTTGTATTGAGTTTGTGCTTGAAATGTACTGTAATTCTACAAACTATTAATAAAATATTTAAATCAATCAATCAAACCAGAGCTAGACTACACCATGATATATTATTAGGAGTACAATAACTTGGCATTGTGAATAAAAAGGTATTAGCCACAGTGGGGTTGCAGTGTAATGTAATGCTGAAGGTTTAATCACAGGGCTGTCTGCTTTATGTATTATGATTAAACGTGCATTCTGGTATATTGTGAATCAATGATTGAGAAAAACATCAAAGGGGTTTGAACCCGTGAAGTTCTATAAAGTTGTATTAAGAAGTCGGGCGTCTAGACCGCTAGACCACTGACGCTGCCAAGAAAGGGACTCATGTCTGTATTGACTATTTAAGTCGTGACGTAACCCGCTTCCGGGTCTTACTCAAGGAAGCTCCACGTCATACATTTTCTTTGTCGTGGACACTTTACAGTTTACATTAATAATAATTATACTCGAGTTGGAAGCATTAAGACACATTTTAACCCTCAATGGCTTCCTTTCTGAAAAATAACGTTATTGTAAAAAATAAAAAGATTCACGCGTTCAGAATCATAATAATATGTAGCTATAGAAGCGGCGGCAAAAGACTCGCGGGCGTGGCCTCACGTCACACCCGGAAGGAAGTGACGCCAACCCCTCAAATACGGAAGAGACGCGTGGAGGGGGGTTTTGCTCAGTGTTGTTTTGATTTTGCCACGTCACCATGTCCGCCGTGGCGTCGTCGTGTCCGCAGCAAGCAGGTACGTTAAATGTTATTTAATACTTAACGTTGTTGTTGTTCAAACATGTGATCACTTTATGATAACTTTGTGATGTTTATATATTATGTTCGTGCCACTCTGTAAAACCGTGTTCGAGTAGCCTAATGGTTACCGTCGGCGCCTAGTAGACTACGGCCACGGCCCGGGTTCGAGTCCCCATCGAGGACTGAGAGTTTAGCTTCATTTCTTACCAAACTAACACAATTGTTTTAGCTTTTCTCGTCGAGGTCCATTATTCATTCAGTATTTGAGCCTAAAAATGGTGGTCCCGTGGCTCAGATACCGAATGAATAAAGGACCTCGACTTGATGCAAACAAACAGTTGTGTTTGTTAAGAAGAAAATAAACTCGGTCATCGACTGGGAAGTGAACCCTGGCCCGGTTGTTCACATTATTACCATCGACGGTATCCATACGGCTACTGGATCATGGTTTTATAATGTAGTTAATAACATATATGAACACAACACAGTAGGAACAGAGCATTCTGGTTCACGACGGCAGCACGCTAGCTAGCTAACGAACTAGCGTGTTCGTTAGCTAGCTAGCGTGCTGACGTCGTGAACGTGCACAATGATAGTCAACGGACCAGCGCGTTCATGTGTTTGGGGCCAGGCTGCAATACCTTCATTCGGCCACTATGTCCATTTGGCCTCAGGGTTTCCTCTGGGTGCCTTTTCTCTATTCATAATATACTCTATGCTCACAATGGTGGTCAGTGGCTCAAATGGGTCTGAGAGGCTAAATGGCCTCAAATGGTGGTCCGTGGCTGAATAAATAATCGACTAGAGGTGAACAGAGTAGTGTTTAGATGGTTCTGTTATGACTGCATGCTGTAGTGCAGGGTTCCCCAATAGGCGGCCCGCGGGCCATTTGCGGCCCACAGAGCGCCCCCTTGTGGCCCATGAAAGAATTTTTTTTTAAAGTGTCCCAGATATAAATGGCATTAAATGGGGGTCAGTAGCCTATGCATGTCAAACTGGGCATCCTTTTCAAATGGGGTCTTGCCCTGAAAATGAATTTTCAGGGCAAGACCTCGACCTCGCGCGTGCAGACTCGGCCCCCAGCCTGGTACGCTAGTCAAAATATGGCCCTTGAGGAAAATTAATTGGGGAACCCTGCTGTAGTGTTTAGATGGTTCTGTTATGACTGCATGTTGTAGTATTTAGATGGTTCTGTTATGACTTCTCCTCTGCATGTTGTAGTGTTTAGATGGTTCTGTTATGACTTCCCCTCTGCATGCTGTAGTGTTTAGATGGTTCTGTTATGACTTCTCCTCTGCATGCTGTAGTGTTTAGATGGTTCTGTTATGACTTCTCCTCTGCATGCTGTAGTGTTTAGATAGTTCTGTTATGACTTCCCCTCTGCATGTTGTATTGATTAGATGGTTCTGTTATGACTTCTCCTCTGCATGCTGTAGTGTTTAGATGGTTCTGTTATGACTTCTCCTCTGCATGCTGTAGTGTTTAGATGGTTCTGTTATGACTTCTCCTCTGCATGCTGTAGTGTTTAGATGGTTCTGTTATGACTTCTCCTCTGCATGTTGTAGTGTTTAGATGGTTCTGTTATGACTTCTCTTCTGCATGCTGTAGTGTTTAGATGGTTCTGTTATGACTTCTCCTCTGCATGTTGTAGTGTTTACTGTTTAGATGGTTCTGTTATGACTTCTCCTCTGCATGCTGTAGTGTTTAGATGGTTCTGTTATGACTTCTCCTCTGCATGCTGTAGTGTTTAGATGGTTCTGTTATGACTTCTCCTCTGCATGCTGTAGTGTTTAGATGGTTCTGTTATGACTGCATGTTGTAGTATTTAGATGGTTCTGTTATGACTTCCCCTCTGCATGTTGTATTGTTTAGATGGTTCTGTTATGACTTCTCCTCTGCATGCTGTAGTGTTTAGATGGTTCTGTTATGACTGCATGTCGTAGTATTTAGATGGTTCTGTTATGACTTCCCCTCTGCATGTTGTAGTGTTTAGATGGTTCTGTTATAGCCTCGATACCCAGGCTTTCATTTCGTCTGCGCGAAAGATGAAAGCCTGGAAAAAGCCGTGGGCTGAACCAGTCTAAAAGTGGGAGTCAACCCTTCCGGGTGGGCGTCGCTCTAAATGATGTGACGTAGCGCTGCACTAGGGGGGAGAGGAGGGGCCGGGGGTGACGGACAGATCGATGAGATCCAATCAGGGTGCGCGCATTTCTGAGGCGCGACCCGCCCCTCTAGACCAGAAATGTCTCTGCTTAGGTCAGGCTAGTTCTGTTATGACTTCTCCTCTGCATGCTGTAGTATTTAGATGGTTCTGTTATGACTTCCCCTCTGCATGCTGTAGTGTTTAGATGGTTCTGTTATGACTTCTCCTCTGCATGCTGTAGTATTTTGATGGTTCTGTTATGACTTCTCCTCTGCATGTTGTAGTACAATTTTTACAATTTAGGCATTTAGCAGACGCTCTTAATCCAGAGCGACTTACATTTAAGCAAGAACAAAGCATGGGAATACATCACATAAAAAGCATTTATCATGAAACATGCGTAAGCTAAGAAAGTAACAGTGGAATATTTATATAGTGAAACTATACATACACTATACATATAAACTATACATCTTTACTACTATGCTATATATGTGTACTATGGCGTGCTATGACTACATACAATACAATTACAGTGCTGTCTACATAACATGCTATAAGTCTATCAAATGCTATATAATCCAACAGAAATGCTATCTAAGGGTTTAGGGTAAGTGCTAAGGGCCATGATGGAGTATTTAGATGGTTCTGTTATGACTTCTCCTCTGCATGTTGTAGTGTTTAGATGGTTCTGTTATGACTTCTCCTCTGCATGCTGTAGTGTTTAGATGGTTCTGTTATGACTTCTCCTCTGCATGCTGTAGTGTTTAGATGGTTCTGTTATGACTTCTCCTCTACATGTTGTAGTGTTTAGATGGTTCTGTTATGACTTCTCCTCTGCATGTTGTAGTGTTTAGATGGTTCTGTTATGACTTCTCCTCTGCATGCTGTAGTGTTTAGATGATTCTGTTATGACTTCTCCTCTGCATGTTGTGTTTAGATGGTTCTGTTATGACTTCTCTTCTGCATGCTGTAGTGTTTAGATGGTTCTGTTATGACTTCTCCTCTGCATGTTGTAGTGTTTAGATGGTTCTGTTATGACTTCTCCTCTGCATGTTTTAGTGTTTAGATGGTTCTGTTATGACTTCTCCTCTGCATGTTGTAGTGTTTAGAATGGGGGTGGGCAACTTTGACGATGGAGACTATATTTCCAATATATTTCCACTCTCACTCCAGAGGGCCACGTTGCATATTGCTGTTGTAGCAAAAATAGCCGATGTACAAGCTCAAAACGGGTCACAGTGCAACGCGTTTGGGGCTTATTGATCAGCTATTTTTTTCCCCCCAAGACGGTGGATTGTGGCCCATGCCTTCCTGCTGTTATTTGTCATGTTGGTGTTCTCTATATCTTTTCGTCCTGGGCATGACGTTAAACTGTTCCGTTCGAGAGGACCGGCGACCCTCGAATGTAAACAGCCACGAAAGGAAACTATGTGTGTGAGGTGTTCTATCATTTCATTCCAGTACTACTACTTTGGGTAGTGGCTGGACGTTTGTGTAGATATTGAAAAGGAGGGGACGAGCAGGCTACCTTGTGGTAGGCCGTTCTTTTGGGCTTTCCATTTACTCCTCTGGTCATTTAACTGGACATAGAAGCGCCTGTTGTTGAGGAGGCTTTTCCCGACCATTGTGCGGTGTTGGACAGTGTCATAGGCAGCAGAGAGATCTCTGAATGCTGCTCCAGTTATTTGTTTTCCCTCAAACCCATCCTCCATGTGTTGGGTGAGGTTGAGCTCTGTCCAGCACAGGAGCGGCCAGGACGGAAACCAGCTTGGTCTTTAGTCAGCTTGGTGTCTGTGAGTGGTATGAGGCGTTGGAGTAGCAGCCTCTCTTGTAGGTGATGCAGAGGAGGGAAATGGGTCGGTAGCTCTTTGGGGGTGATGGGTCTTTGCCAGGTTTGGGGATTGCAACCACTTTGGCCTTTCTCCAGACAGAAGGGATGGTTTTCTGTGCCATGCAGTTATTCAGTATCCCCACGAGCCAGGTCTTTGCGTTAGGTCCCAGGTGCTGTATCATTTCTGCCAGTATGTCATCAATCCCTGCTGCTTTTCCGGGTTTCAACTTTCCCATTGCAGTATCGAGTTCTTCTAGGTCGAAGGGTTTGGTTTGAGGGCTGGCTGATTGAGGTTGGTCTGATACCACTGTGTGATGGTATTCTCCTGTGGGTCGGTGGCGGTGTTGGTCACAACTGGTGGCCAACAGTCGTAACCAACACCGCCACCGACCCACATAGAATACCATCGCACAGTGGTATCAGACCAACCACAATCAGCCAGTCCTCAAACCAAACCCTTCGACCTAGAAGAACTTGAAACTGCAATGGGAAAGTTGAAACCCGGAAAAGCAGCAGGGATTGATGACATGCTGGAAGAAATGATACAGCACCTGGGACCTAGCGCAAAGACCTGGCTTGTGGGGATGCTGAACACGTGCATGGCACAGAAAACCATCCCTTCTGTCTGGAGAAAGGCCAAAGTGGTTGCAATCCCTAAACCTGGCAAAGACCCATTATCCCCGAAGAGCTACCGACCCATTTCCTTCCTCTGCATCACCTACAAGCTCTATGAGAGGCACTAACATTTCTGAACAGACTATATTTACATCAATATGTCTGGGTCCCCACATACTCACTCAGGGTTGACGTGTCACACCTGCAGTGATGGGAGGGGCACCAAAATGTGGTGTTTTGATTGGTTGATGGGGGCACTCCCTTAGTATAAAAGTGTGTGTTTTGTGTACACATGACCTGATGAAGATCAAATAGATCGAAACGTTGTCAGTATTTCAATACAGAACGTTTTTTTTACACCTGTGATGTGCGGGCTCCATCCAATACCTACACCAGTTGTGATGCAACAGAGTTTGCTGTGACCGTTGTGAATTATGGGTGGTGTGGTCTTTGCCAAGACGGTGGATTGTGGCTCATGCCTTCCTGCTGTTATTTGTCATGTTGGTGTTCTCTATATCTTTTCGTCCTGGGCATGACGTTAAACTGTTCCGTTCGAGAGGACCGGCAACCCTCGAATGTAAACAGGAGTAGCAGCCTCTCTTGTAGGTGATGCAGAGGAGGGAAATGGGTCGGTAGCTCTTTGGGGATGATGGGTCTTTGCCAGGTTTGGGGATTGCAACCACTTTGGCCTTTCTCCAGACAGAAGGGATGGTTTTCTGTGCCATGCATGTATTCAGTATCCCCACGAGCCAGGTCTTTGCGTTAGGTCCCAGGTGCTGTATCATTTCTGCCAGTATGTCATCAATCCCTGCTGCTTTTCCGGGTTTCAACTTTCCCATTGCAGTTTCGAGTTCTTCTAGGTCGAAGGGTTTGGTTTGAGGGCTGGCTGATTGAGGTTGGTCTGATACCACTGTGCGATGGTATTCTCCTGTGGGTCGGTGGCGGTTTTTCGCGTCTCGGTTCCTCAGGTGCAAGCTGCATAGTTGGGTTTGTGTGTGTCTTTCTTTTTCTGTCTTTCTTTCTTAGGACGGAGATCAAGGTAGACGCCGTTGGAAGGCTCAACACAAGCCGATGCCCCTAGAGATCCATCCCAAAGCTTCCCTCAGGGAGTTCAGCAAGCCAGCTAGCCAGCAAGCCTGCCCAGTCAGCGAACGCAGCCAGTCGGCTCCGCCAGTCAGCCAGTGTAGAAAGTCAGGCTACCAAGCCAGAGCATATCAGCCGTTGCAGTCAGCCACTGCAGCCATACCAGCCTTGCTCAGTCAGCTCAGCCAGGCCTCTCTCGAGGCCTGGCTCTCTGTCTGCCTGGCCCGGTCTGCCCTGCCCTGCCTTGCAGCAACAGAACCAGCCTTTCTGGCAAGCCAGCCAGCTCAGAATGCGAGCTGAGCAAGCCAGTGCAGCAGCAAGCCCAGACTAGGTTACCGCAGCCTTACTGTGCAGCCACAGCCACTCAGCCAAGACCAGCAGGAGCTGGCCAGGCTCCAACCCTTGCAGCGCAGCCTTAGGCCGGATAGTCCCCCTGCCTGCACTTTGTTGCCTTCCTGGCCTGTCTGCCTGCCTAGGCGCCTCGGTCTTCCTGTCTGTCTGCCTTGGCCTGCCTGTCTGAAACTGGTTTAGACTAACTGCGTGCTTGCCAGCTGCGTTGGCTTGCTGAGCTCGTATTCTGAGCTGGCTGGCTTGCTAGCAAGGCTGGTTCTGTTGCTGCAAGGCAGGGCAGGGCAGACCGGGCCAGGCAGACAGAGAGCCAGGCCTCGAGAGAGGCCTGGCTGAGCTGACTGAGCAAGGCTGGTATGGCTGCAATGGCGGACTGCAAGGGCTGATATGCTCTGGCTTGTCAGCCTGACTTTCTACACTGGCTGACTGGCGGAGCTGGCTGGCTGCGTTGGCTGACTGGGCGGGCTTGCTGGCTAGCTGGCTTGCTGGGCTCCCTGAGGGAAGCTTTGGGATGGATCTCTAGGGGCATCGGCTTGTGTTGAGCCTCCCAACGGCGTCTACCTTGATCTTCATCCTAAGAAAGACAGACAGAAAAAGAAAGACACACACAAAGTCAACTATGCAGTTTCCACATGAGGAAGGCAGGCAGGAAGGCAGGCACGCAGGCAGGCACAAGCTGCCTGCGTGCTTGCTTCGCCCTCCAGTTGCTGCTCCAGTTATTTGTTTTCCCTCAAACCCATCCTCAATGTGTTGGGTGAGGTTGAGCTCTGTCCAGCACAGGACGGGACGGAAACCAGCTTGGTCTTTAGTCAGCTTGGTGTCTGAGTGGTATGAGGCGTTGGAGTAGCAGCCTCTCTTGTAGGTGATGCAGAGGAGGGAAATGGGTCGGTAGCTCTTTGAGGATGATGGGTCTTTGCCAGGTTTGGGGATTGCAACCACTTTGGCCTTTCTCCAGACAGAAGGGATGGTTTTCTGTGCCATGCATGTGTTCAGCATCCCCACGAGCCAGGTCTTTGCGTTAGGTTCCAGGTGCTGTATAATTTCTGCCAGTATGTCATCAATCCCTGCTGCTTTTCCGGGTTTCGAGTTCTTCTAGGTCGAATGGTTTGGTTTGAGGGCTGGCTGATTGTGGTTGGTCTGATACCACTGTGCGATGGTATTCTCCTGTGGGTCGGCGGCGGTGTTGGTTACGACTGTTGGCCACCAGTTGTGATGCAACAGAGTTTGCTGTGACCGTTGTGAATTATGGGTGGCTCCCTGAGGTCCTTGATCGCCATTGGGTCCAACAGTGGTCATTGAAGCGTGCACACACACAAGCACACATGCACCTACACACGCACAGGCGCACATGCGTATGCACACCTGGACCTTTAAATGAACAACAACACAAAAACTAAGGCACTGGTGTCGGACTTCTGGTTTACCGGAACGGGGTTCAACTCCCTGCAGTGCCCTGCTCAATGTGTTGTATTTCATTCATTGGTCCATGGTCTCAGGTCATTGAGCGGCGCGCTATAGTGCGCGATTCTTCATCATTGTTGAGGATTTTTTAAAGGTGAAAATCAAGGAAAAGCAAAAGGCTATAGTCCATGGTCACAGACCGCATACTGGTCAAGGTCATTTATACTGGTGAAGATCATTTACTAGTCTTATAAAGGTCATTTATACTGGTCAAGGTCATTTACTAGTCTCATGAAGGTCATGTATACTGGTCAGTCATATACTGGTCACGGTCATTTCTACTGGTGAAGGTCATTTATACTGGTCAAGGTCATTTGTACTTGTCAAGGTCATTTATACTGGTCAAGGTCATTTACTAGTCTTATTGAAGGTAATTTATACTGCTCAAGGTCATTGATATTGGTCAAGGTCATTAAGTGGCACGCTATAGTGCACGATTCTTCATCATTGTTGAGGATTTGAAAAAAGGTTAAATCGCAGAAAAGCGAAAGGCTAAAGTCCATTGTCACGGAGGGCATACTATAGTATGTTGTTTTTCTATTTTTGGTGGTGTGCGGGCTCCATCCAATAACTACACCAGTTGTGATGCAATAGAGTTTGCTGTGACCGGTGTGAATTATGGGTGGTGTGGTCTTTGCCAAGACGGTGGATTGTGGCCCATGCCTTCCTGCTGTTATTTGTCATGTTGGTGTTCTCTATATCTTTTCGTCCTGGGCATGACGTTAAACTGTTCCGTTCGAGAGGACCGGCGACCCTCGAATGTAAACAGCCACGAAAGGAAACTATGTGTGTGTGAGGTGTTCTATCATTTCATTCCAGTACTACTACTTTGGGTAGTGGCTGGACGTTTGTGTAGATATTGAAAAGGAGGGGGCGAGCAGGCTACCTTGTGGTAGGCCGTTCTTTTGGGCTTTCCATTTACTCCTCTGGTCATTTAACTGGACATAGAAGCGCCTGTTGTTGAGGAGGCTTTTCCTGACCATTGTGCGGTGTTGGACAGTGTCGTAGGCAGCAGAGAGATCTCTGAATGCTGCTCCAGTTATTTGTTTTCCCTCAAACCCATCCTCAATGTGTTGGGTGAGGTTGAGCTCTGTCCAGCACAGGACGGGACGGAAACCAGCTTGGTCTTTAGTCAGCTTGGTGTCTATGAGTGGTATGAGGCGTTGGAGTAGCAGCCTCTCTTGTAGGTGATGCAGAGGAGGGAAATGGGTCGGTAGCTCTTTGGGGGTGATGGGTCTTTGCCAGGTTTGGGGATTGCAACCACTTTGGCCTTTCTCCAGACAGAAGGGATGGTTTTCTGTGCCATGCAGTTATTCAGTATCCCCACGAGCCAGGTCTTTGCGTTAGGTCCCAGGTGCTGTATCATTTCTGCCAGTATGTCATCAATCCCTGCTGCTTTTCCGGGTTTCAACTTTCCCATTGCAGTATCGAGTTCTTCTAGGTCGAAGGGTTTGGTTTGAGGGCTGGCTGATTGAGGTTGGTCTGATACCACTGTGTGATGGTATTCTCCTGTGGGTCGGTGGCGGTGTTGGTCACAACTGGTGGCCAACAGTCGTAACCAACACCGCCACCGACCCACATAGAATACCATCGCACAGTGGTATCAGACCAACCACAATCAGCCAGTCCTCAAACCAAACCCTTCGACCTAGAAGAACTTGAAACTGCAATGGGAAAGTTGAAACCCGGAAAAGCAGCAGGGATTGATGACATGCTGGAAGAAATGATACAGCACCTGGGACCTAGCGCAAAGACCTGGCTTGTGGGGATGCCGAACACGTGCATGGCACAGAAAACCATCCCTTCTGTCTGGAGAAAGGCCAAAGTGGTTGCAATCCCTAAACCTGGCAAAGACCCATTATCCCCGAAGAGCTACCGACCCATTTCCTTCCTCTGCATCACCTACAAGCTCTATGAGAGGCACTAACATTTCTGAACAGACTATATTTACATCAATATGTCTGGGTCCCCACATACTCACTCAGGGTTGACGTGTCACACCTGCAGTGATGGGAGGGGCACCAAAATGTGGTGTTTTGATTGGTTGATGGGGGCACTCCCTTAGTATAAAAGTGTATGTTTTGTGTACACATGACCTGATGAAGATCAAATAGATCGAAACGTTGTCAGTATTTCAATACAGAACGTTTTTTTTACACCTGTGATGTGCGGGCTCCATCCAATACCTACACCAGTTGTGATGCAACAGAGTTTGCTGTGACCGTTGTGAATTATGGGTGGTGTGGTCTTTGCCAAGACGGTGGATTGTGGCTCATGCCTTCCTGCTGTTATTTGTCATGTTGGTGTTCTCTATATCTTTTCGTCCTGGGCATGACGTTAAACTGTTCCGTTCGAGAGGACCGGCAACCCTCGAATGTAAACAGGAGTAGCAGCCTCTCTTGTAGGTGATGCAGAGGAGGGAAATGGGTCGGTAGCTCTTTGGGGATGATGGGTCTTTGCCAGGTTTGGGGATTGCAACCACTTTGGCCTTTCTCCAGACAGAAGGGATGGTTTTCTGTGCCATGCATGTATTCAGTATCCCCACGAGCCAGGTCTTTGCGTTAGGTCCCAGGTGCTGTATCATTTCTGCCAGTATGTCATCAATCCCTGCTGCTTTTCCGGGTTTCAACTTTCCCATTGCAGTTTCGAGTTCTTCTAGGTCGAAGGGTTTGGTTTGAGGGCTGGCTGATTGAGGTTGGTCTGATACCACTGTGCGATGGTATTCTCCTGTGGGTCGGTGGCGGTTTTTCGCGTCTCGGTTCCTCAGGTGCAAGCTGCATAGTTGGGTTTGTGTGTGTCTTTCTTTTTCTGTCTTTCTTTCTTAGGACGGAGATCAAGGTAGACGCCGTTGGAAGGCTCAACACAAGCCGATGCCCCTAGAGATCCATCCCAAAGCTTCCCTCAGGGAGTTCAGCGAGCCAGCTAGCCAGCAAGCCTGCCCAGTCAGCGAACGCAGCCAGTCGGCTCCGCCAGTCAGCCAGTGTAGAAAGTCAGGCTGCCAAGCCAGAGCATATCAGCCGTTGCAGTCAGCCACTGCAGCCATACCAGCCTTGCTCAGTCAGCTCAGCCAGGCCTCTCTCGAGGCCTGGCTCTCTGTCTGCCTGGCCCGGTCTGCCCTGCCCTGCCTTGCAGCAACAGAACCAGCCTTTCTGGCAAGCCAGCCAGCTCAGAATGCGAGCTGAGCAAGCCAGTGCAGCAGCAAGCCCAGACTAGGTTACCGCAGCCTTACTGTGCAGCCACAGCCACTCAGCCAAGACCAGCAGGAGCTGGCCAGGCTCCAACCCTTGCAGCGCAGCCTTAGGCCGGATAGTCCCCCTGCCTGCACTTTGTTGCCTTCCTGGCCTGTCTGCCTGCCTAGGCGCCTCGGTCTTCCTGTCTGTCTGCCTTGGCCTGCCTGTCTGAAACTGGTTTAGACTAACTGCGTGCTTGCCAGCTGCGTTGGCTTGCTGAGCTCGTATTCTGAGCTGGCTGGCTTGCTAGCAAGGCTGGTTCTGTTGCTGCAAGGCAGGGCAGGGCAGACCGGGCCAGGCAGACAGAGAGCCAGGCCTCGAGAGAGGCCTGGCTGAGCTGACTGAGCAAGGCTGGTATGGCTGCAATGGCGGACTGCAAGGGCTGATATGCTCTGGCTTGTCAGCCTGACTTTCTACACTGGCTGACTGGCGGAGCTGGCTGGCTGCGTTGGCTGACTGGGCGGGCTTGCTGGCTAGCTGGCTTGCTGGGCTCCCTGAGGGAAGCTTTGGGATGGATCTCTAGGGGCATCGGCTTGTGTTGAGCCTCCCTTGATCTTCATCCTAAGAAAGACAGACAGAAAAAGAAAGACACACACAAAGTCAACTATGCAGTTTCCACATGAGGAAGGCAGGCAGGAAGGCAGGCAGGCACGCAGGCAGGCACAAGCTGCCTGCGTGCTTGCTTCGCCCTCCAGTTGCTGCTCCAGTTATTTGTTTTCCCTCAAACCCATCCTCAATGTGTTGGGTGAGGTTGAGCTCTGTCCAGCACAGGACGGGACGGAAACCAGCTTGGTCTTTAGTCAGCTTGGTGTCTGAGTGGTATGAGGCGTTGGAGTAGCAGCCTCTCTTGTAGGTGATGCAGAGGAGGGAAATGGGTCGGTAGCTCTTTGAGGATGATGGGTCTTTGCCAGGTTTGGGGATTGCAACCACTTTGGCCTTTCTCCAGACAGAAGGGATGGTTTTCTGTGCCATGCATGTGTTCAGCATCCCCACGAGCCAGGTCTTTGCGTTAGGTCCCAGGTGCTCAACTTTCCCATTGCAGTTTCGAGTTCTTCTAGGTCGAAGGGTTTGGTTTGAGGGCTGGCTGATTGTGGTTGGTCTGATATCACTGTGCGATGGTATTCTCCTGTGGGTCGGCGGCGGTGTTGGTTATGACTGTTGGCCACCAGTTGTGACGCAACAGAGTTCGCTGTGATCGTTGTGAATTATGGGTGGCTCCCTGAGGTCCTTGATCCCCATGGGGTCCAACAGTGGTCATTGAAGCGTGCACACACGCACGCACACACACATGCACCTACACACGCACGGGCGCACATGTGCATGCACACGCTAACCAAATGTAACTCTGAGAGTGTAACACATGTAACCAAATGGACCCTTACAGCTCTAACTCTGAGAGTATATATGGTGGCCGACGGGCACGTACAGGTCTAGTGTAACCAAATGGACCATTTGCTCCATGTCTGTAAGTCTGAGAGTGTAACACATGTAACCAAATGGACCCTTACAGGTCTGTCATTCTGAGAGTGTAACACATGTAACCAAATAGACCCTTACAGGTCTTTAACTCTGAGAGTGTAACACATGTAACCAAATTGACCCTTACAGGTCCAACACTGGTTATCGAAGCATGTACACACGCACGCACGTGTAACCAAATGGATCCTTACAGATCCAACACTGTTTTTTGTTAATCATCGAATGAAATGTGGGAGGTCGACAAAAGAGAAAGTTTAAAAAATCAAAGCAAAGGTAATTCGAAAATGTTATTTTTGTGCTTTTGTGTTTCTCTTCTTTATACATTACTTTACTGTTTGAAATGTAAAATTTACATTTCAACGAAAGGACCTGTAAAGGACAACACAAAACCTAAGGCACTGGTGTCGTACTTCTGGTTTACCGGAACGGGGTTCAACTCCCTGCAGTGCCCTGCTCAATGTGTTGTATTTACATGGTTCATTGAACGGGGTTCAACTCCCTGCAGTGCCCTGCTCAATGTGTTGTATTTACATGGTTCATTGAACGGGGTTCAACTCCCTGCAGTGCCCTGCTCAATGTGTTGTATTTACATGGTTCATTGAACGGGGTTCAACTCCCTGCAGTGCCCTGCTCAATGTGTTGTATTTACATGGTTCATTGGTCCATGGTCTCAGAGGTCATTAGAGCGGCGCGCTATAGTGCGCGATTCTTCATCATTGTTGAGGATTTAAAAAAAGGTGAAAATCGCGGAAAAGTGAAGGGCTATAGTCTATGGTGTCGGACTGCATACTGGTCAAGGTAATTTATACTGGTCAAGGTAATTTACACTGATCAAGGTCATTTATACTGGTCAAGGTCATTTATACTGATCAAGGTCATTTATACTGGTGAAGGTCATTTATACTGATCAAGGTCATTTATACTGGTGAAGGTCATTTATACATGTCAAGGTCATTAATCCATGGTCTCGGAGGTCATACAATAGTATGTCGTTTTTTTTCGATTTCGGAGGATTTGAAAAAAAAAAAAGGTGAAAATCGCGGAAAAGAGAAAGGCTAGTCCATGGTCACGGACCGCATACTGGTCAAGGTCATTTATACTGGTCAAGGTCATTTATACTGGTCAAGGTCATATATACTGGTGAAGGTCATATATACTGGTGAAGGTCATTTACTAATCTTATGAAGGTAATTTATACTGCTCAAGGTCAGTGATTGATTGATTGATTGTCGAATTACAGTACATTTCAAGCACAAACTCAATACTAAAAAGTTCCAGCATGTGTCTCCACAGTAAGCTGAATAACAAAGTGTGAATGTAGTTTCTAGGTGAAAGTGATTTTTAAATTTCCCCATTGACATGAATGGGAAAAGGCAAAAATTAACATTCAAGTATTTGTTCCTCGGAGACTGTAATCACTATAGTTACAAAACTTTTAGGGATAATTCAACATTATACCTAAAATTATTTAACCCTAAATTTTTATCGGTCGGCCTCATGGTGGCGCTATAACAGCCCACTTTACCTTTTGGCTTATAACTCTTGAACCGTAGGTCGTAAAACAAAAAATATTTTTTCCCTGGATTCCTTGGGTCATGACGCATCTCCCCATATAGGCCACGCCCATTTCCGCCATGATAGATCTTCCGCCATTTTGAATTTTGTCCAAAACACACTTTTTGCTTTTCCTCCTACAGATTTTGTCCAAATCTCACAGAATTCGGCACACGTGATCTCTGGACCCATCCAATTAAAACTGAATTTTGAAAGTGCGTATCGTTCGGCCGTAATCGTCTTCCGAAGTTAGTAGGAGGGGCCTATATCACAAAAAATGCCATAAATCACGAACGGAATGTCCAATCCATCCCAAATTTGGGATCCATAGGGGGCGCCGCAAATGCGAGAAATGTAACCGTTTGTCGCAAAAACATGAATTTCGGGGGTTAAATCCCCTCCGAATTACTTACGCATGATCTAAGGCGTGACTTGAAATTGTAATTGGCTGGCAATACTAGTGGGAGGGGCATATGTAAGCCACTGCGGCAACCACACTCTGCAATTTTTTTAAATTGCGAATTTTCTAGTTTAGATTATGAGTGCAAATTTCATCCATAAATAGCTATTCAAGTAGACATTGTTTTCTTAGTCTAATTGTTGTTTTAATTTATGTGTTGAGGTGCCACTGACAAACACTGTGCATTAAGGTTTTCTTTCTGTAAACTATATGACAGATCATCTTTGAATTCAAAGTCATCGTCTGAAAGGTATGAAATATCATATAACTGTTGTGCAATACTGTCAATATACAATAAAATGCTTGTGCGCCTGTAGTATGAACAGCACAATAAAACACAAAATGAATTTAAAAAAAGAGATTCATTTTAATTAACAATTGATCGTGTAAAAAAAAACAAATACCAAAGAATCATCATCTGTTTTACAAAACAGTAGTCATTAAGATGGCTAGGCTAGAGGTAAAAGAGTGGCCTGCTGATCATAGAGACAGTAACCCAAAATGCAACGGTTTGAGCCACAGCCATGTCTCCTGTCAAAGTCATTGATCAAGAATAAAAGTAAACTTGAGAAAGACCAATACCAGTCGAAACGTTGTATGTCCTGCCTGTTGTGATTGTGAATAAATACTTGGAGCATTACAAAGTGAGTTGCGAGCCCTTGCTTTTCTTCATGATATCTGTTAGTTTAACACTTTGGCTCAGCACCAAGATCGGAGGATGTGCGCCGTTTTATTTTATTCTGAAAGTCATTGATCAAGACATGGTGTCCGCAACTACTCACATATGTACAGTAACTTAAAGACTGACAGTGTTAAACAAATTAACTTGACTCTTACCTAGTTTTGCATGAGGCTGCTCATTAAAGGTTTAAAATAAAAAGCAAATGGTATGTTCAGACTGGCAGCCCAAATCCTGATCCATGATCCCATGTGTTTTGACAAGATGTGTCAGACTCTCAACGCTTGGACACAGAAACCTGAATTATACTTTGACATACGACTGTCACTCACCGAAAATAGCCGATCTACAAGCTCACAATCCATCGTCATGCAACGTGTTGTGATCTTGTAGATCTGCTATTTTCTATGAGCGAAACGGTCATACAACAGATAAGCATCACTTACACCTAGCCGCTATGTTGTTGGGACGACAATGTCTGAATACAAAATTCCGATCTGATCACTTGCGAATAACAATGTGGACCTAAAGATCAGATTTGAGGAACAAATCAGATTTGCCTGCAGTCTGAACAAAGTGTAAGTATATGGTTAAGGATAATTCTCTAAGCACATGAGATCATTGTTATGACATAGTCATTACAGAGGACATTACACCAGTGTCGTCACTGACTGTGCTTATCCTCACTTCCTCTATGGAAATTTCAGTACCTTGCCCTTTCTTGAGAGCTTTAATAGTTAATTGCTGCTGTCACTCTCAACTACGGCTAAACACATATGTATCTACAGTAAAGAGTGAACAATGACATTGCATTTAGAGCAAATGCCTTGATACAATACCAACGAAACTGCTATAGCAATGTCAACCAAGATATGGCAGCCGAAATAAAAACCACGCACGCGCACACACACACACACACACACACACACACACACACACACACACACACACAAAACAGTCACTCAACCAATCCACAAACCATTAGCTGATATAAATCAAAAGTGAAGCTAGCTCAGCCTGAGAATAATAAAAAAATAGTGAGTAATACATTCATATCTTCGAAAAGTAGATTTGACATATCTCTCCAAGTTCCAGGCATGACTCATACATTTATTCCACCTTGTTTTTTCCTAAAGGAGCTGTTTGTGGGCTTCCTCAATGTGTTCAAACATTTTCATCGTCACTCCTGGTTGTTGCTCCTTGTGGCTCTTATCCAGTCGGCCAGAGTTGCAAAGTGGCCGTCTTGCTCCATTTTGTTGCTACAAAAGGGGTTGTGTAGGTCCTTAAGCGAAGGTATGTTGTCATTACTACTTCTCATGCTATCCATGCTGGTGCCAGTGCTCGTGGGTCTAGGGAGCAGGTTGGTGTATGTGCCACCTTGGCTCTCATAGGGAGACTGCATGTGGGAAGCGTGGCTCTCTTGTAACTGGGGAGCCATGGGCTCCTGCTTCAGCTGGAAGCCGGTCTGGCAACCTCCTTCCACCAGGTTCTTCAAAAAATCCTCATCCTCTTCTAAGAGGGGGAAAGAGCCCAAGCCCAGGGTACCCCCACTGTCTCCGGATCCAGCCCCGTTCAGTCCCTGAACAGGATTGCTTGAACTGAAACCAGCCCAACCCCCCTGGCTGCTCTGGGCCAGGAAGGCCTGGTTCTGGCTACCCTGGATGCTATGGGCCTGGAAGGTATGGTTCTGTCTCCCCTGGATGTTCTGGACCTGGAAGGTCTGGTTCTGTCTCCCCTGGGTGTTCTGGACCTGGAAGGCCTGGAATGCCTGGCTCTGGCTCCCTTGGTTGTTCTGGGCCTGGAAGCCCTGCTTCTGGCTCCCCTGGTTGTTCTGGGCCTGGGTCTCTGAGGCCAAGTCCTCCCTGTGGTGGTGCTGAGGTTGGGACTGAGACTGTGGCCGAGCCTGGCTCAATGCCATGCCCTGGCGCTCCAGCTCTAAGCACTTCAGGTCCATCATGGAGAGCTGGGGTAGAGTGCTACTGCCACTGACATGTGAATATGCAGGCAGACGGCCTGACTGCAGCTGCGATTGGCTCATGGTGCTGGTGGCATTAATCCTGACCGCATCGATGGAGAGTGCTGGGTTGGGGTTTGACCATCCCTGGTTAACAGACATATTAGGTGCTGGTGATGTCATCATTGGGCGCTGAGGGCTTGGCTGGTAAGTCGTGTTAAATGCCGCAGATTGTTGCCGTGACATCGAGGAGGAGAACATGTTGGGTTCTGGAGAGTAAAAGATATTGTGAGTTTGTGCCAAAATGAGAAAATCTTGAAAGTAAAAATGTAGAAAATGCTGATCCAAGTTGATGTGTGTGCAATGACATTTAACCCATTTTGGGATGGGAACCCCTTTTGGTGCATTATGTTATGATTTAGCTATTGAAAAATAGCAGATCTACAAGCTCATAGCACACCACCGAGTGGCGCGCTACAAGCTTGTAGGTCTGCTATTTTAGAACGACTGACAGCTTTTTCAGAAAACTGTCAGGATGTAGAAGACATTTTTTGAATCTGATCTCAGGTCAAAATGGGTTAAGGGATATTGTAAACTTGTAAAGCGAGGCAGTCATTGTTGAAAAGTGTAAATTTTTCCACTTTTTACACAGCTGCTTGTGAACAAAATGTGTAATCTGACACAAAATGTTGATTCCAAGCTCCTATCCTATGTCCATAGGAATGTAAACTAAGCCAGAAAACTTTGTCTGTTATTGAGATCATCTTTCTGCTATCAGAAAATAACAGACAGCAGAATGCTTTGACCAATCTGAAGTCTCATTATTCAACAACACCACGTTATGATGGTATTTAATGACTGCGTGTTACGATGAATGCAATGTAAAGGTGATCATTAGGAGCATTGTGTTTCTGTCTACCTTTTTTCATAAACGCGGGCATCATGGACGTCGGATGGACTGACTTCGGTCTTGGAAATGGAACAGCTGAAACAGAAGGTGGAGAAAAAAAAACGTTTACAGTATTTGTACAAACCATAGGCACAAACTCGCACACATTTTAACACCCATAATGCACTGTATCCCTCTTCTTTTTCTTTTCAAACTCTTTTTCTTTTCGTTTTATAACAGTATGCGTGTCAAGTCACAGATTCATAGAAAAAATTAAATTAAAACATTCGATTTTAGTATCAGTGACTGTGGGGTAAACAAACGTACTGTATAAATCACAGAGATCGTGGGCAGACATATTAAGAAGACTGTTATTGTACATAACATGGCCCTTCAAGACAAAAGAAAAATTAAAAATATTTTACATACATACATTTTTAGTATAGCCAATTCCCAATTCCCCAGCCTCTCTACAAATACTCCATCTCTGCTAACCCCCACAATCAGTCATTGGGAGGGTGAAGAAAGCCTCAGGTCTCCTCCGATACCCGGGCCGTCAAGCCAACATCTTCTTTCCACCCGACAGTGGAAGGTCTCACTAGGGGGGCGTAACGCATGTGGAGGTACACGCTATCCCCCCCACCTCCTCCCTCCCCTGAACAGGGCACTGTATCCCTCTTACCGTTCAATCCCGAAATCTTCATCAAGTGTTCTCTGGTCCTCTTCTTCTTAATGCAGCCATATGGATCTATAGAAAACACCAAATCCACTATTATTTAACCACTTTATTTGCCTTTTTCACCCCCGCATATCTCTCCAAGGTGGCCTCACAGACCCCTACAAAACCACTTCTAACTTGGCATAACTCTATTTTGGGCATGTCATTAATAGATGAAATGAATAGGCTATTCATCTATATGACGACATACAGTATTGTAACCTCTGTGGCCAATGTGTTTCTATGTATTTTGGTTTCAATTATGATGTGCTGTCTTATTTTCTATTAATCTGCTGATATATGTTCTATAAGAAGCCATTGAGCTATTATTTCATGTTCATCATATGTCTGTGGATGTGGTGCATATTATTGCTGTGAATCTAGCAGTGATTGAGAAACCCCGCCCAAGACTCACCTATCAGACTAGACTGATTGTGTGAATGGCACTCACAATGTTTGTGGCACCTGAGGAGTGCATGTGGCTCTGTCAGAGCAGGGTGAACAGAGAGAGAGAGAGAGAGAGCCGTGCTACCACTGGATGAAGTGAACATTTCTATTGTGGATTATTGGATTTCTTGGATGAAGACTTTCTATTAAAGGGTTAGAGTTAAAGGGTAAGAGGTGACTAAGGGCAGATTCACACTATGGACCCAGGTGTGCACTCGGGACCACTTGGCAGATGTTGTGGTAGTGTGAATGCTGCGTACCGCTCCCCGGAGCAGATCCCCCAACCATTCCTGGGACCGCATGGAGGTAGTCTCAGGACTGATTGAAGTGTACTCGGATATGAATCGATGCAATGTGAAAGCATTGAATACAATTGAATGAAGTGTACTGGGGTCACGGGTGCGGAAGAATCAAGGCCAATGTGAATCATGGCCAGCGGGGACCAGGCAATCGTATTCGGGAACAGTTTGAATCAAACAGACTCAGTGTGAATCTGCCCTAACTTGCCACACTCACTGCATAGACTGGTTTGCATTTTGCTTTCTTTGGACATTTGGGTTTAGTTTATAAAAGAGTGCCAGGACGCAACAACTGCTGAATATTGATATTCTTATATTATATTTTACAATAAACCAGTGCATCAAAGTTATATATTGTTTCGGTTTAATACATTTCAGCTCAACTAATTTACTGATTCTCTTACCCACCACCTCCCTCATTTTTGCTATAATTGGTACTAATTATTATTATTGCAACCATATGGTTCAAGTAGATAAATTCAGTTCAGAAGCATTTTGTTTTGAGTGCATATTGCCTTCTCACCTTTGTCATCGGGAAGATAGCGGAACTCCATTGGCTCGCTCACTTCCTGATCAGTAGGTCGGCGCAGCTGCATGCGTACGGTAACCGGGGCAGTGATTGAGAGGTCGTAGTAGGGCGGGCTCTTGAAGACAATAGCCACCTGGCGATGGACGTCGGCCTGGGAGAACGAGCCCTTGGCCTCCCAGCCGTCAAGGGCAAAGAAACGCACTTCTATGTCATCTGGAAGATGATGGGATGAAGGATGAAACAAATTAATGAATGAACAGGACAGGAACAGGTGAATGCTAGAGAGTATACATGAATAATGATGGATGGATAAATGAAAGAGGGGAAACGATATCCAGGTGAGAATGCTCTCTGTTCTACAGCAAATCAAGTGTCAAAGCCCACTGTACAGTATACAGTATATGTTTACCTTTCTGTACTTTGTCACACAGCAAGAAGACCTCATCCTCGCCCCTGACACTTCCACTGTTCCTGTTGACACGACAGATTCTGAGCTCAGCGGTATTGGGGGCCCCTGATGAAGAAAGGACACACACACACGCCGAAACACACGCACACACGCACGCACACACACACACACACGTGCGCGCATACACACGCGCACACACACACACACGCACACGCACACGCACACGCACACACACACACACACATTTTAATGCTTAAGAGACCATGAATCTCCACCAGGAGGCATTCCTGATGTAAGGTTTGCAATGATTCTAGACTAGAGGCATGAAATGGTAGGGCGGATTACTGTACCAATTGGACTCTTTTGTTTTCTGCCCTCTCTCTCTCTCTCTCTCTCTCTCTCTCTCTCTCATACACATTCATTGTCCACCATGTACGTTTATTGCTACTAGTGTTGATGATATCTTTGTTGTATATTATTGTATGTCATCAAATATCTTGATGCATTGAACACACGGAACCACAATGGAAATGAGCCCTTAGGGCTTTTTAGTGTTATCCCTTTTAGCATCGTTGTATAATCTTGCGATTTAAAATGTAAGTACCGGGTGTTCGCTGGCCACGTGATTCAAAATGTAAGTACCGGGTGTTCGCTGGCCACGTGATTCAAAATGTAAGTACCGGGTGTTCGCTGGCCACGAGATTCAAAATGTAAGTACCGGGTGTTCGCTGGCCACGTGATTCAAAATGTAAGTACCGGGTGTTCGCTGGCCACGTGATTCAAAATGTAAGTACCGGGTGTTCGCTGGCCACGTGATTCAAAATGTAAGTACCGGGTGTTCGCTGGCCACGTGATTCAAAATGTAAGTACCGGGTGTTCGCTGGCCACGTGATTCAAAATGTAAGTACCGGGTGTTCGCTGGCCACGTGATTCAAAATGTAAGTACAGGGTGTTCGCTGACGACGGAGCGGTTGCCTCTGATCGGCCCCCCTCCCACTAGTACTAGGGCGGGGCTTCACTCCGCCCTGCTACTAGTAGGAAGTAGTAGGGTGCCCGTGGGGGGCGGGGCATTCTCACGTTCTAATAACACCTCGCTCGCTGACCCATAGAGGTGGCATCAATCAGCTGACAATCAGCATATAGTATCAGGAAAGAGACAACAGATTGGTCTCTCAACCGTGTATGGGTTGAGAGACCAATCTGTTGTCTCTCTCTTGCTGATTGTCACACATGACGCATGACTTCCATTTTTTAACATTAAATTCAACAGGTGTGTGACGTGTGTCAAACAAATTCATCCAGTCAAAATATGTTATTTTCAAAACCGGAATGCTCGTTCAGCAACTGTGCATGACTGTGACTTTAAGATGGTGCTGTGTTAAACAAGTAAGACGCGCAAACGCGGGAAGCGAACGCAGCTCGTGTGTGTGTGTGTGTGTTTGTTTGTGTGTGTGTGTGTGTGTGTGTGTGTGTGTGTGTGTGTGTGTGTGTGCTACAGCTGCGCCCTGTGTGTGTGTGCTACAGCTGCGCCCTCTGGTGGCGGGCGGGTGGTGTCACAGCGGGACAGACACACAGACACACAGACAGACAGACATGATCTGCAGGGTCTCATAGTTAGTGCTCATTGCATTCGCAATCATTGCATTCGCAACTACATTAGTTTTGGTGGATCCTTTGTGGATTGCCAGCAATATAAACTTTGCTAAGGTACATACTTTGCTATTTATTATCGCTATTTTGTCAGCGCTTGGGTATCAGGTACGGTCGCCCGTAAACCATCTCACCCCTCGATTCTATCCGCCGACCTCACACCAACGGTGTCGGTGCCGCGGTTCTTGTATTCTTTATTTTGTTTTACTAAGAATAAGGTTAGAAATAAGTTTAGGGTTAGGTTTAGGCATAGTTTTACTGAGGCTAAGGTTAGGAATAAGGTTAGGTTTAACCGTTTAAGCATAATTTACTTAGGTTACTTTAGGAATACCAGGCCGCGCAGTTCCGCCGGCTGTACGCCCGGGGACTATCTTGACTATACCAGACTATCTTGGTGGCATAATGTCTTATTAATGTGTTGTTAACACAGCATGAGCGACTCAGCAGGTGATAGTTTAGTGTGATATATTTCAGGGGCCTCAAAGGGAATGCTTTCAGTTTGGAGCTTTCAAGCCTAACCAGGTTGAGTCACATGTCACATGCTTGCTGTCAGAAGAGGAAGTTCGCTATGGTTACTGTCCTGTTTGAGGGTTAGTGAGTGCACTGAACTTCCCCTTTCTGTGCGTGTGAGGAACACTGAACTAGTTTCTACATCAGACACACACTGTTGACTGACAAAGTAAACACACCGGCACACAACACAGGTAATACATGTGTGAGCATCAAACGTTTACAATCTAGGCATTTAGCAGGAGCTCTCATCCAGAACTTGTTGTACACTCTACACATACTACTGTACATGTACACGCACGCCACACGCACACACACTACACAATGCCAGTTCACACATGCGTAAGTACCTCTCGCACCTGTCTTACACAAACACACGAGCAGAGACGGAGGCACACACATCCAATAATTGCTACACTTCCGTACACACCTACACTTGTAAGCACACCTAAATATTCAGTTTCACTCTGCTCAACTTCTGATTCTGATCATTCTTCTTAATATTAGAGCTGGGTAATTTTCATTGTTTTTGGAACTTATTGGACAGTTATTTACCATGCTTCTTTCTAATTAAGTATTAAGTATTTTTATATTCTGGTATTGCTACTTTCAATACTTTATTAAGTTTGCTTACTTCTAGAGTAAAAACGTGTACTTCCGTCGACACTAAGCCACTCACTGTTGTCGTAGACGGGGTTGGTGACGATGGGACCAAGAGGCCGGGTGCAGTGTCCGCTGTCGTCCTGGAGGAACACCTGGATGCACAGACGCACCACATTCAGATCATACTCCTCTGTCTGTAGCAGCTGCTCACGGGGCACTGATGAGGTCACACAAGAATTTACAATTTAGGCATTTAGCAGACACTCTTAATCCAGAGCGATTTACAGTAAGCAGGAACAACACATGTTAATACACTGACAGACTGACTGACTGACTGACTGACTGACTGACTGACTGACTGACTGACTGACTGACTGACTGACTGACTGACTGACTTGACTGACTGACAAACACAGCCTTTCTATTAAGTAATTTCAAGTCACTTGGCAATTTCGGAATGTATCAATCATTAAGGCAATAGATTTTTTACACTACAAATGTGGAGTATACACTCATACAGTATATAATAATAATAATAATTTCAGGGCACTCAAGGTCGCCGTACAGGTGAAAAACAGTTGATACAAAAGCACAGTTAAGAGGAAAACAAAACTAGGGCACAGCTTGCAGCAGAAGACACTCTTGACCCCATGGTGGTACACACACATAAGCACACACACACACACACACACACACACACGCTGGCATGCATGTGTACACGCATGTATGTGTAGTTGTGTACACATGCAAACAAGAACAGAGAGGGAGGTCAGCAAGAGTCGATAGTGTATATGTACAGTATGTATACCGGTATGTACTACTGTATATATGATCGTGTGTATATATCCCTCAAATTCTAGTGCTCATTCTCTGTCTCTCTATCTCACATATAGTCCTCTTCAATGTTGAGGGCATTTGAATCATGAAGTAACGTATACGTTCTCGTGAGTCGTGATCGTGTCTGTGAAATCTGGAGGCTGCTCACTTTCAGCACTTTGGCAACTTTGGATCAACTAGAAACTAGTGTATGTCTACATATGCAGCATCAATACGATATCACTTAACAGATACATACAGCCATATCTTACCGAGAGACACCCTCCCACGCACACACTGGGTTTCACATCTTCCCACTTCTAATCTCCTCTGCTACTAGTCTCTGCTCACACTGAGGCACTGATGTGGGGGCTATTTTGCCACAGTGATGCTCAGTGATGTCACATTGGTGGAAAGCAGTGGGCAACGTGTGTGCGTGCACGTGTGCGTGCGCATGTGTATGCAAGGCAGGCCTCGAGAAATTAGACTCTCTGTGACGGTGGTGATGACGACTCTTGACATGTGTGACAGAGAGAGCAAGAAAAGGGTGATCGTGGGGGGTGAGGGTATTGAAGTAGAGGACCACACCTCTATCCACTAAAACGTGTGGAGTGTCCCCATGTTTTTCTTGGATAATTTGGTGAGTTGGCATTCAGTTCCTATAGCAGGACACCCACATCCAGACAGACATTAGATGAGTCCCACCCGTCCCTAACCCAACATAGCCTATACTTTATTCAAGAATGCACTTAGAATACCCAAAATATTGTCCATCGATAGTTGTGCTCAATTAACAAAGGCATTGCAGAATGGTGAATGTTGTTAAAGTGTTAACCATCCCCCAAGTGAGGAGAAAGTAATGTAGGCAGCTGTAGAACAGATAATCCTGATGGAAAATAGCAATAAGGCTCTGTTCCTCAGTTTTTACTAATTATACAAGGGAACAAAAGCTGCTGTTTTTATATTGGGCCATATATGGTCATTGACAGTGGAGACAGCGGTGGAGGTGGTGAGTGGTTGGTGTAAACGCGTATACAATGTGTGACAGAAGGGGCGAGGAGGCAGGTATCAACCTCACTACTGTCTCCACTCTGCATGTGTGACTCATGACCCTGAGCTTGACTGTGGGACAGGTTCACGTCCCTTTTTGTTTTCTTACAATTACATCATCTCATCTTGCTTTCCTTGTTCTTTTAATTGCATTGCAATCCAGCATTAGCTCTAATATTATCTTGTGTAATATTGTATTGATGTTTTGGCACAGTCTTGCAAACATGCTATATTAACATTTCTCTGCTTGTACTAGCATCAATGTACTAGCCACCTTGTATGCCTATGCCCACAACCATTCCCCTTTCAGTATAATTTTACATAAATGTACAAATAGTGAAAATAGTGTAATAATTTTACCTACTTTTGTGGGACACTTTATGAAGATTACGAGAAAAATTTTAATGAATAGAAAAGTAGAAATATGGAGACACAAGGTTTCTGCCTGACAGCAACTATGTACAAGTGAGTGACAAGAATGTAAATTCTTAAGGTTTCTGGCACATATTAGATGGATAATGCCACCAGGCAGCAACTAAAAGAGTCAAGGTCAAGGACAAAGTTAAATCTTTGTCCCCGATTAGTGATGATTGATGTTGCCACTACATCTGCATACAGCCACGTGCCACCTTACACTATGAGACATCAACGAAAAGTGAGATGACACAACTGCTACTGGTACAACTGCTAAAGTATTCATGACCATGTTTATTAAGGTAATACAGTCTAGGTGAAGTTGGGCCCAAATACATGGACAGCGCCACAACAGGCCATTATATGAACTTTCAGGAAGTCAAGATTCCTACTGGCTTCAGACACTATTGGCTTCACTGCCCCCCTGGACCACACACACTCACACAAACCATGTTAAACTTCCGCATTGTTACAATAATATCTGAGGTACCATGACAATGAGACTGGAGGACAACATTGCTTCAGTGATAGAACGCCTGCACTAGCTGGATCAATGCTGGGACCTCAGTGATTTTGGACTCAAGTGGACTGTAAACAGGAAGTGACAGGGTGGAGTGTGGAGGGCAGAAAGAAGTGTGTGTGTGTGTGTGTGTGTGTGTGTGTGTGTGTGTGTGTGTGTGTGTGTGTGTGTGTGTGTGTGTGTGTGTGTGTGTGTGTGTGTGTGTGTGTGTGTGTGTGTGTGTGTGTGTGTGTGTGTGTGTGTGTGTGTGTGTGTGTGTGTGTGTGTGTGTGTGTGTGTGTGTGTGTGTGTGTGTGTGTGTGTGTGGTGGGGGGCTTATCTCTCTGTAGAAAGGAAGCAGTCGAGTTTCACTGCAGAAGTGAGCTGAAGGGAAGCAAGGTTTTGGGGAATATGAAATTACTCCCGTCTCCCTGTCACGTCCTCTCATAGATAGTGAACTATATGGTGCATAAGGGGTTTAACCTTGTTGTGTGTCTGTGTGCAACCTCTACTGTATTGCCCATCTGTAATACCAGTTACATGTGTAAATCTGAAGTGTAACCTACCCTGTCTCCTGCCAGTATACCATTTCTAGCCCTTTTTTCATATATATTTTTCATATATATATATATATATATATATATATATATATGGCTAGCTGCCAGAAATTTAAATCAGAGCAAAGATTTTAGCATTTCTTTCAACAAATACAAATCATTCATGCATTTCTCAGTTCACCCCGACGCCATAGAACTTTTGTTGCTCATGTTCCTCCTTGTCTTTTCCCTAACAAACCTATAAAGTGCCATTCCTTACTTTTTATCATGGTCTCAGAGCGTGGGGAACCCCCTAGCCCCCCCCCTCCTCCTCCTCCCCCTCCTCCTTTATGAATCCTGCATTCCCAGATCTCACGTGGCATCCTGCAATGGGCTGAATTGAGCAACTGTGAGAGAAGGAATGGGGAAGTAGCCGAACGCCTGTTTGTACATGAGAGAACCGCTATCTGTCTGTCTGTCTGTGTCTGTCGGCGTCCAGGGACTGAAAGCACGAGGGCATTTCTTTTTTAGAAAGGGTGGTGGTATAGAGGGCAAAATCAACCTCTATAGGACTGGGAAATGTCTGGGACCAGGTCCGATTTGTCAATAATTAGGTTTTGTGTTGACCTGGTTTCAGATTCAGCATGGTTTACACTCTACAAAACCTTCGGATACAGCACATCATTTATCAAAGAGACTATACGTAAAATCTGGCAAATATTCCCCTGTGACTATCCAATCCCTTTGTCAAGTTCATATAGAAATAGACAGTTGGCCCAGGCCGTAGCGTAACGGTCTGGGCACCGGACTGGTAATCCAGTCGCAGTGTGTCGCGGGTTCGACTCCCGGACCCGACACGGCCTTTACTGCATGTCATCCCCCCATCTCTCTCCCGTTTCCTGTCAGCCTACTGTCTGTCCCTTCAAAAATCAATAAAAGGCGTAAGCCGCAAAAGAAATATCTTAAAAAAAAAAAAAAAAATAGACAGTTGTGGAGGTAGAACAATACTAGACATAGAATAGACGTAGACATTGAGGTTAGAAGTAGATGTAGAGGCAGAGGATGGGGTAGAGGAAGTAGAGGTGGGGACCAGGTGGACTCACCACTGAAGGGGTTGATGCCTCTGGCCATCCTCTGCATGATGGCCTCTTTCACCTCCTTCCTCCTCACACATTGGATGCCCAGATTCTGGAATCTGTATGAACAAATAAGCAACTAAGTGCTGAGAAATGGAATTACACAACATAGCCACATAACACTTCTCCAACAGGTGAGTGCTAATCCACTGGTCCCAAGAGTTAAATTATTTTAATCCCTAGTTTGGATCAAATGTATATTTCGTATTGACAATGTGTGCTGAGATAATAAGTCTAAATCAGATCCACTTGACTAAAAGTTTGTAACTTTTGGGACCAGCCTGATGATGAACTAATCATAGGATTGGGAGGAAGACGTAGACCAAACAGTATTTGCAAGTAATACTTTAGTTTTCTCTCTAGGCAAGTGGGAGAAGGTTTTAGACAATCCAAAGAAAGCGTTTGAGTATTTTATTATCTTTTTATATGATCGACAAATTAACTGGCACTGTGGATCATCAACATGCCGTAAACTAAAGCTAACACGTCCTCCAACCTCCAATATGATGGCCTGCAAGCACATGCATATAGACACAGGCACATACACAAACACCCACGTGTACACAGTACACACACACACACACACACACACACACACACACACACACACACACACACACACACACACACACACACACACACACACACACACAGAGCCTCTTCTCTCTAGTACACAGCAAATAAGGGTGATGTCACTTGGGGAATTCCCATATTGGTCTCCTCGTCAGAGAGATGCTTGTGTGTGTGTGTGTGTGTGTGTGTGTGTGTGTGTGTGTGTGTGTGTGTGTGTGTGTGTGTGTACTTATATACTGTATGAGTGTATACTCCAAATTTGTAGTGTAAAAAATCATCCTGTCAATCTATTGCCTTAATGATTGATACATTCCGAAACTGTCAAGTGACTTGAAGGCTACAATGATTGTGTGTGTGTGTGTGTGTGTGTGTGTGTGTGTGTGTGTGTGTGTGTGTGTGTGTGTGTGTGTGTGTGTGTGTGTGTGTGTGTGCGTGCGATAAGAAAGTGAACTCACGCGATGACCCTACGTTCGGGGCCAAACTCTGCCTCGTAATAGCCATCTTTGCAGTCCTTCCCCACCAAATCATGTGGGTGGGGCCTGTATGGCTCATTTTTCGTCACCAAGGTAACACGCACTCTTCCCTTACCACAGTAATTAAGGATCTAGAGAGGAGATTCGAAGAGGGGAGATAAAACGCTTATATCACCAAAAAAACAGAACTAATTTGGCCTCACAATCCCATAAGCAGCTCTTTTACGATGATGCTACTCATTGGCTGTCAAGTCCTTTACCTAAAATTACTTATTACAGTAGGCCTTTTTAGTCTACATGCACACACGCACGCACACACGCACTTACACATTTTTTTTTTTTTTTTTTTTTTTACATTTCTTCATTCTGTATAAAGAAAGTTAAGGAAAATGTGATGTACATTTAATTACATTTAATTAATTGTGAGACACAATTGACTGCGTTAATTGTGCCGCATAGGAGTGGCCTCGCTCACCTCAAGACTGGGGTAGGTCCTGTTGTTATCGGAGCTCCGCTCTCCAGGGATGCTGCCGGCGGAGCGACCCTCACATTTGTACCTGAAGCGCATGCCCCTCTGCTTGGGCTGCTCAAAGATCTGGATCTCTGGCTCAGTCACTGCATGCAGGCAGAGAGAGAGAGAGAGAACAGAGCTGAAGGGAAAGCATGGATGCGGGGGCGAGTGCAGGGATGGAGACAGTGGCATCACTTCCCCTGGGTGGAAGTACAATTGAATATCATGTTTTGTATTCAAATTCTATGTGGCGCTACTCATCATTAGGAGGGAAGGGCTCCTGTGACCTAAAAGCAGGTATACAACTTTAGATGCTTTGCAGGACAGGAAGGATCCACAGACAATAAAACAAGTCATGTTGCATTTTTAATCAGTCACATGATATGTCCAGTCTTTCTCATGTTTCGTTTAATTTACTGAAGTATGCAAGGCTGTTCTGCTGTAGATTCACATAACCGTATACATAATATAGGGCCTACTGTATATATAAGTGATTTTTAAATCAACCCATATTCTAATTATAGAATTGTTTAAAACCCATTTTAAAACGTTATAAACTAATAAAACTGTTATTGTGATAATGATGGATGAAGCACACCAGCACTTCTGTGTGTGACTGTGTGTGTGTGTGTGTGTGTGTGTGTGTGTGTGTGTGTGTGTGTGTGTGTGTGTGTGTGTGTGTGTGTGTGTGTGTGTGCATGTCTGTCACACATGCATGCTCGCACACAGTGTGACTTGCTTACCAACAGGATAATTGAGGAAGTGAAAGTGTGTTCTAGGTACTCAGCCACAGATTCAGAGATACCGTTGGTTTATGTGCCATTTTATGAGCTTTGAGTGTGGAGGAAATACATAGTAGTGTTACTAGTAAGTTACTTACATATAGGTTGGCCCCCTAGCAAGGACGGAATGTAAACTGTGGGGGAGAGAACCATAGAGATCACTTTCCGTGAATCCGTGTGCAGTCATCCAACACAACAAACATCATTTAACATAAAGGCATAAAGCAGTTGCACAAAGTACAAGTAAAGTGACGTATAGCCTGTACGTTTAAAACTAAATAAAAAAATTGAATTCGGAAAAAGTCAGCCTGTAAATTACGAGGTTTGTAACGAGTTCGACCTTAAAATGCAGTGAGTGACATGTTCGTCGAACATCATTCACTTATTCATCTCAATAAATCTCACCAACTATCGCCAGATTCCTTTCAACATTTAATCGCACAAAAAACACATGTTAGCCTACTAGCCTACTCACCGTCCATGATGATGTGTGTCACTCTGGGTTTGGTTATTGTCTGCTTCAGACACTGAACTGAGTGAGTGAGTGACAGCGTACTACAGTAAAAAATTAATATTTGTAGAAAGAGAGAGGGACTCTGCCGAGCGCCCGTAGCTCGCCCAGTGGGAATTCCCCCTGGGCCCCGCCTCCTTTATCCAAACTGACCAATGAGAATTACGAGCGCTTCACAACAGCGTGCGTTGAATGAAATTACGTCATCATCAGTGGTAGAAATGCAGGGGTTGCGCATTATTTTTTAACTATTATGGGTTGCAAACTTGCACCCTAGCTGGTTGCACGAGGGCTGCAACTTTTCACAAACCTTGGGGTGGTTTTTGGTGACGTGTAGGCTACCGCACATTTAATAAGCTTAGACCAAACTTTTTAATTTCAAGGACTTTCAGACTCAGAGATACAGACATGTAGCCCTGCTGGCCTATGAGGATCTCTAGCTGGACTGGACTCCACACTGGGTTAAACGAAACCCATCCAGGATTTAGGGGGGTGGGGTGATGAGAATAGGCCTACCTCATCCGTATATACGCACAGCTCCCCTCAACATGATCCTGGAGCGATATAATTTCTTCTTTTTATATACATTAGGGTAGCCACGGCTAATTCAAAAATAATAATTTAATGAAATCCATTGTGTTGCTCAAATCCGTGAGTTGATGCAGTCTTCCCCTTAATTGGGATTTGGGATGTTTTGGCAGCGTGAGAAATAGGAATATGCGCGCGTGCATGTGTCAGTCTAACGCTCATTGCGTGAGAGTTGGCAGCTCTGATTTAGCCATTTCTTTTGCTTGATTATTATTATTATTTAAATTAGCATAATTATTTTGTATTGTTTCATACCTGGTTTATTGGATTATGTGTATACACCAAGGGCAGGCCTCCCCAGACCTATTTGATTGTAAGCCTGGGTGAGTAAGCCTGGGTGATTGGACAACGCATGCACCTTGGTATGGTTTTGGCATTATGAGAGCCACATTCAGAGAACAATGCCAAGGAAGAACGGTTTGTAAATGCACTTTTAAATATCCTAAAAATGAATACAACATGTGGACAACAATACTTTATTTTGCATGCATACAACTACAAGCCATATAATGATAATGATAATGGTGCATCAGTGGCTTTTGTTGTCTCCACCAGGCCGAAGGGCATGGGGAGAGAGTATGTTTTGCACTCCGTCCGTGTGTGTGTCAGTGTGTGCGTGTGTGTGTGTGTGTGTGTGTGTCCGTCCGTCTGTCTGTTAGCAGCTAATCTCCGGCACCGTTAACCCCGTTATACTCCCTGGATGTAGCCTCGGTCCCAGGCTTACTTATCTGTGAAAAGAAAAGCCTGGTCACAACATAAGGCAGAGAAGCTATCGGCGGATGTATCCTCTGGAACAGCCGTCAGATGTATTTTCCCCTGATACGATATCTTCCCGACCAATCACAACACTTGTTTCATTCGCAGAGAATGTAAACTGATTTGTAAAGCATCAACTCATTTCCTTGGGCGATACTTCAGCTAAAATCCCGCAACTTCCGCCCAAACAAATGATAGCCTCTACAGCGCAGGTCTTTCCCAAGGTGCCCTGGATGCCAACTCTGCCCCAAACTTTCCAGAACGGCCTGTTATAGCGCCACCAGGAGGCAGACTTTTGAAAAGTCTGTCTGATATTTCAGATTCCATCCTAATTGGCTAACATTAAGTGGCTTTCAAAGTTTGCAGGATTGGCCCGTTTTGAACAAAAAGCCTCAAATCATGAACGGAGCGTGCAATATATACGTGAAATCTTTATATCCCATGCACCCTTTACCAACATGTGGATTTTTGCAAATCACATTTTTGGAACAAAATGCCTCAAATCATCCAATTGCCATCCAAGGTAAGAAGTAATGTCACCCTTTTCACATTGGCCTATTATAGCGCCACCAGGAGGCCACAACCTGACCTGCCCTGGTTGACTATTGTTGTTGAACTGTTTGGAGCCGACAAAAGAGCCACTTCACATACTGTATAAATATTACAGCTTTCACTTCTATTCACAGCTAGTAAATACATTACTTGCTTAATTATGAATGATCCAATGGACCTGTGAATCTCCGTTCAATCAGCAATTGTAATGTGTGTTATCAATCATACATTTTTAGCCTGTATACATGCAACTGGTATGCATTTGTTTTACGAATTAACCTTTTTTTTTGAGAATAATGGACACTTATAAGGGGTTCACATCCCATAATATTGTGGAAGTAGCCAGCTTCAACCTCTAAAGAGAGGAGATGAAAGGTGTGTGTGTGTGTGTGTGTGTGTGTGTGTGTGTGTGTGTGTGTGTGTGTGTGTGTGTGTGTGTGTGTGTGTGTGTGTGTGTGTGTGTGTGTGTGTGTGTGTTTTACAGGGCATTTTACACAGGTGCAGTTGCAGAGGGCAGCAGGGTTTATTATCTCTAGTAAAGAGTGAATCAGAATCAGAAGGGTGAATCAGAATCATAATTCACGGGACGTGATGTTAAGACTGTCCATTGTGCCAATAGATGGTGTGGGCTCACATGAGATTTGCCTTGATGTTAAGAGTGGCATTGGGAAGTGTATTTCTTAGGGTATGATGTAAATTTCGGGACACATCCTCAGTAGTGTGCCTTTGAATCAGCGGGTGTTTCGGCCTTCAAACACTATACACCCTCATCAAAGGTAAAGGGTGATCAAGCCTTAGCTTGCATCCCATGACCAATCATTAAGATTTGCCTCCCACGGGACTATGCAAGGCAGGGGCGTCCTCTTGCTTGAAGATCAGCCGTTTTCACAATTCTTGCCTGCATTTTCCATTATACTTGCAGACTGCGAAATGATACATGGGGATCTGTTGTGCAGTGGTCATTTGTATCAGCAATATTCATATAAAACCATCGCTTGATCCTAATAATTGTTATATGATGAAATTCAGTTTTTAAGATCTAATAGGTGGGTTTTTACAAGCAATGCGTCCAGGAACGTCATTACTTAGGATTCAGGAACACGGTGACGTGGTACAATGGAGCATCTTGTGTTTTCTCTTGTATCAGCAGCCTGAGGTGAAATGCTCTGTGCAGCTTCCTGTCTCATTCAGATAAACCGTGATTTAACCTCAATGACAACCACCTCCGAGTACTAAAGCAATATCTGTACTGGTCACAGCGGTCATAAACTGGCAGCATGTGGAGGAGTTGTGTTTATTCTGCGTCGCATGAGTCTGCTCTACATCACTGGTTCCAAAACTTTTCCAGCTGAGACCCAAAAGATTGGTATCTTCCCGGGACCCAAACTTGCAAAAATCCATTATGAATTAACCACTTAAGCACTATTTAATGATGAAAAAGATTTTTCACTATTTATTTAATAATTTATTTAATAATAGATATTTTTTTAATCCTTTGAAATAATAATAAAATGTGTAAGGTGTAATGTGATGCATAGCGTCCTGTGTGACATTGCACCCGTGTTACGTTTAACGGTAGTATAGCCACAAGGCCAGTGCCTTTCAGTGTTAACCAACCATGCTCTGGAAAAGGCAAGCCAGACCTGTTTAGGCACCTGCTTCCAGTAATGCTGCACCTCTGCTGCTATGTCTCCACCCCCTGCACCCCCGCCTCCTTGTGCCTCACACACACACACACACACACACACACACACACACACACACACACACACACACACACACACACACATACACACACACACACACACACACACACACACACACACACACACACACACACACACACACACACACACCCCTTCCACCTCATAACCCAATTTAATTGTTGGTAAGATGCTGCTATCCACTCACACTTTTAACTGAAACACCATTCATGCAACATCTCAAATTCCTTGTATGTGAGCATACCAATAAATTCCTTCAGACTTTGATTACCGGTAACTTCAAACAAACTCTGAGATGAATTCAAAAACAGTACTGTGCTTGATGGAAACCCGCCAACATAATGTCAAATTCACGCTAAATCTCTTCTACAGAGAATGTCTAAGCACGCAAGCCAAAAGTGCTGTATGAAATATGAAGAACGGTTGTTAGTACTCAGTACTCTGAGTGCAATTTGTCTGTTCCTGTCATTTACAAACTTCCTGAAGCACATTTTAATTATAGCTATTGTCACCTTGTGTGTTGTTAGAATGGCTACGCCATGCAAGACGTAACTCATATTTCATTGCAGGGAAACCCCCATTGCTTTGAATGTTACACCAAAAATGAACTTGTCTTGGATGGATACAGTAATATTGACATTATACCATTGTTCTTATGAGCTGCATAAATCAGGATGTACTTCACAACAAAACAAACAATTATCATTATCATTATCATTGTCTATAAAACATTTTTATAGTAGGCCTACTCATTTTATAACACTGTTTAAGAAAGGTGCTATAAATATTATTTTAGTATACAATTGTTTAGCCCTGCCTGAGCTTTTCAAGTGTAGGCTACTACGAAAGCAGAAATATTGCCATGCGAATCTGTTCTTGTTATGCAATTAAGTAGTTCCTTATTTTGATACGCAGGCACTCAAGCCCTATAAATAGTCCACGCACGCTCGCACGCACACACACACGCTCGCACGCACGCACGCACACACGCACACACACACACACACACACACACACACACACACACACACACACACACACACACACACACACAGCACAAGAGGAACCAATATCTGTGAAAAGTACCCACTTCAATTTCAATTCAGCGTGCTGTCCACCAAAAATACAAGTACAACCAAGGACATTTTCTTAGCTATAGTCGGAGTAAAAAGGAATGTAGCTCTTGAGCAACATTAATAGACTGTAGACAGACCAGTCACTGTCTCCTTAGGAACATTTCTTTTTTTGTCAAATATGTTTTTATTGAACAGATTATAAATTATTACAAACATTATGATATGAAATACTTTTTTTATGAAACAAAATGAAAGTGAAAGTGTTTAATGAAATAAACAAGACAAATAAAGAGAAAGAAATCCCTTACCCCTCCCACCCATACTGCTCAGTGACACTGCATACTATAATAAGATGATAGAAAGCTCATGGAAAACATCTGAAAAGAAAATGGCGTGCAGTCAACCATATCAATGGTATCCTGTCTATTAATCGTTTCTACTCAGGTAATGGACAAGGGACCCGTGTGACCTGAGTGGACCACCATCGAAAGACCATGTAACCATGTATAGTAGTCCTCCAACACTTTTGTATTCCCAGGACAGGATTACACCAAAGGAGACACGTGCGTGAACAGACAGAATCCAGGATGAAGGACCCGTATAGGACGGCGACCACACTGCAGGACCACATCGTGCCCTAGCTGTGGAGGACCACTGAGAAAGAAGCCTCGACATGTAGTATTGACATGTATTAGTGTTTTAATTTAGTAAGATGTAGGAGAAGAAGGGAGAACTGCCACTTGCTGGTTCAAAAGCTTTTTAATTAATGTCCACAATATGCCAACGTTTTCGACGTTTTGGGTCGGTAGATACAGGAATGTGAGTGAGGCGAATTGCTTTGTTCTGTGTGTGTGTGTGTGTGTGTGTGTGTGTGTGTGTGTAAAATGAAATCATTCTTAACACTTAAAATAAATTAAATTCTTTAAATTGAATGTCTGCAATCTAATTCTTTATACATTTCATGTATTCCAAATACATTAAATGTTTGGAACATATGGAATATATGAGATCATAGACATTCTAGGGCTAAATTGGCCTATGGCCTTGCATTTAACCTTTGTGCCCTTTATTAAACCTTTTAAAAAGGTTTTGACCAAAGGTCAGATTACTCTGGTAGTAATTTGTAAAGGCCAAGAAAAAACTGGTTCTAAAAAACTATGAAATCCCAGGCCTGCATAAGTCCCTGGTTCTGGTGATATTGTCCTTTTATTCTTGAGTTTAATTAATTACTGTGTTATTTTTTATTAAACAGTTTAAAAAATATATGATGCAGTACGTCCTCTGCTGGTTTAGTTTTCTTCAACATATCAGGCTTTCAAGGCCAAAATAGTCAAATAGAAGCAACTGCAGGTATACCTGCTGATGAACAATCGTTCTTATTCTTGAATGGATTGCTCTGGCCTGTCAACAGAGAAGCGCTCTGACACAGTGGGAGGAGGTTCAGCTGCGACGACAGCATCGCAAGCTAAAACAACTTATTGAAAATATTTTTTCCCCCACGATGTCCTCACAACCTCCCCCTAAACCATGGGAGAGACGGATTCCTGGGGGCATGAGCGCACCTCTTAATTACCGGTAAAGATGTGCTCGCTCACAACAATGTTTTTTTTAAATTCCTTTGGCTAACTAACGCAGATGTGGCTAATGCAAGTTTAGCATAGCACTGTAGTGTTGACATTAGTGTATGCGCGTGCATTAAAGGCCGTGCACAACTGCACACATCGACCCGTCAAGTTAACTATTTGTTAAACATTTACAACTTACTTGTGACAACAACATAACTACAATAGTTCACTTATTGTGAACGTGTTAGCATTACTAACTCGCCACCCGTGGCTTTTAGGCCCAAGCTTCCTGGAAACTGATTCGGTCGCGTTCAATAATTTAATGCTACTAGAACCATCACCAGAAAGCGATTGCGTGACCAGCTTATATCATCTCTACTGATGGATGGGAGTTGCGATGGAAACTCAGGTGTAAACACTAAACAGTAGCCCTGAAATATGACTACTCGTGACGGACGACTCACGACTGTCATGTGAACCATGGCTAGTGTAACATGACATGTTTTGCTTCTTAACTTTAACTGCTCATCCCAAGTGCAGGGTATATCATATGACTATCATGATTGATAAGGCGGATTTTTTAAATAACTTGATATTGCGTGTTGTCTTTTCCTGCTTATAAATTATTTAACTGAACTTCTGTTCTACTTCCTTTACCCATGGCCATGGTATAGGCCGGGTACTATAGGCATTACTGATGATTATTTATCAGAACAGAACTCTTACTGTGTAAATATTTAGTGAAACTTAGGCATTTATTTACAAATGTACTGCTTTCTGTGTTATGGAATATACTGTCCATGTCATGAGGTTAAAGTTGACAATTTAATGTAAAGTCTACCGTGGCAATTTAATTTAAGCATTTTCAGGACAAGATGTTTCTCAGGTGGTCTCAGCCTCTCAGGTGTTATTCAGTTTTACAAGTAATAGTAAATCCAGGTTCTCAGGAATATAAATGCTCAATTAATCAATGATTGATTGATAAGGTGAATCAACTTGGTTTATTTGATCATTTGCATCCCCAATGTAGCACCAATAGTAACTAGTCACTATGATTGCCTAGCTCTAATTAATTCTCTCAATTCACCAGATCCACAGACTGTTTCCCAGGAACCACAGGTCCCTCTACCTCTGTCGGTCCACCTGTCCTCACACGGGTGGTTCCCCCAGTGCCCCCTCGTCCCGTTCAGCAGCAGTCCTACCGTCCTGCGTACAGCTCCTTCACCGGCTCCTCTTACAGCCCTTATGGGAGCTCCATGTATGCTGGTGGTGGTGGGTACAGCCCCTACAGTTACGGTAGTGGCTATGGCCCAGGAGGAGGCTACAGTCGATTACCCCTCGGCCACGCAGACGCGGCTCCCAGCAGCTTTGTACAGCAGGCGGAGGAGAGTAGCCGTGGAGCCTTCCAGTCCATTGAGAGCATTGTACAGGCCTTCTCCTCAGTTAGCATGATGCTGGATGCTACCTTCTCTGCAGTCTACAATAGTTTCCGCGCTGTGCTGGACGTTGCCAACCACTTCACACGGTTACGAGCACACTTCACTCGGGTCTTTTCAGCCTTTGCACTGGTGCGCACTTTACGCTACCTTTATAGACGAGTACAGAGGCTGCTGGGGCTGAGATCAGATACAGAGGTTGAGGACTTGTGGGCAGAAAGTACCAGCGATGCCCTGGCCACTAGTGCGTCCAGAGCAGGGATGGAGGATCCAAGAGCAGGAGCTGTCAAGTCATGGCCCATTTTCTTGTTTCTGGCGGTAGTCCTGGGAGGACCTTACCTGATATGGAAACTTCTGAGCTCCACTTCAGGCTCTGAAGAAAGTGGTGAGACTTAATTGTAGAATTTGTAGCTATGTCATCATGTAACTATTCTATTTACATCATATAACTACATTTGAGTTCATACATACATGGTCAGTTTGTAGCTGTAGCTTGTTCTAATTGTCCATTCTCATGAACAGAATTTGTGATTAGAATTATTTGTTATAGATATCATAGAACAAGACATGATAAAACATGACAAATATGCACATGCATACAAACAAAGTAAGTTCATCACAAATACTGTGACATCTACTTGGTGGATGTGTGTGTGTGTGTATGTGTGTGTGAGACTGAGCTCACAAGATAAGGAAAATGTTCTACCAAAGCAAAGTATTACTTTAGGTATTAGTTTTAATTTTGTACATTTATTTTCCATTTCTTAGCCACTAACTGGGCTAGCGGGGAGGATGATCATGTTGTGGCCAGAGCAGAGTATGACTTCACAGCTGCATCTGAGGAGGAGATTTCTGTGCGTGCTGGAGATATGCTTAATCTAGCTCCTAAAGGTGAGAGCTTCTGTATATTTCACTGAAATCTCTTCTGCAGACTAATACATACAGTATTTATTTTTTCTTAGGGCATCATGTAACCAGTAAAAAGTTCCCTTTCTGAAAAATGTAGGAAGATCTCTTCAGATTTTACACAATTGTGTGTAATTGTGACTCTAGTTAACTGTATAAATGATCAACATAATATTTTTAACTGTTATTTTTTAATAGTAATTGGAGTGAAACATTGACAATGTTTGAAAACTGAAAATAGGGTGGGTGATATGAACAAAATAAAAAAAACTAAATATTGTTTTTAACCAAATCCCTTTATGTGGTGACGATATTGTGGGGATGACTATTGCTGCTTTCACAAAAATATTTTAAATTTTAAATAAAATAATCGTCAGTAATGCCTATAAAATGGTAAAGGCAAATATAACTGCTAGGTAAGTAACGGGCGTGTACGATGCAAAAACCTTACTGTAGTGGTGCAGCCTTTTAAACAGGAAATCACACTTTTGCCACATCACAACGCTAACGATACAAAATTACAGACTATCTAAAATCACAATATCCACATATTGCCCAGCCCTACTTGAACAGAAGGTAGTAGAACAGAATACACACAGGCCGTAGAATTCACTGTACATGGACAACAGACCTTCATATTGAACATACATTCAGACAGACAGTAGACTATAAGCACATGGTCAACAGACCTCTTGTATTGAATATAAGTAGATGACCGCCTGTTGCAAAGATGCAGTAGATTCATGAAAACTCCAAAGGACAATTTTCTTTTTTTGTAAGTTTTCCTTTGACAAAAGACTTGCATTTGACTCGTGCAATATTTCAACAACCAAAAGTTCTGTTCCCGTCCCCTTCTTTGTGCACAGAGCAACAGCCTAGGTTACGTGGCTGGCTGCTCGCCAGCATAGATGGACAGCTCACAGGCCTTGTCCCGGCTAACTACATCAAGGTCCTTGGCAAGAGGAGAGGGCGCAAGCATGCCGAGCTGGAGAGGCTTGCCCAGGCCCAGCAAGGGGCGCCACAGACGGGCCTGCCTCCAGGCCTACAGCCAACTGTAGCCTCAGGATTCACTCCAGGCCTCCTTGACCCAGTCTCTACCTCGGCAGCCTCAGAAAATCTTTTAGATTCAGTGTACAGGGAAACATCGGCACCCTTCACTCTGGAAATGCCCAACTCCCTGCCCCCCAGCACCGTGCTAAACATCCCTGACAAGATTGACCTGTGATCTTGTGCTAGCACGCACAAACTCACGCGTGGGTGTGTATTTGTATGTTTGTTGGTGTGTTCATATAATTGGATCACTCTTTATGTTCACTCTTTTAGCTGTGAAGCATTGCTCTTTTTCCTCTGTAGGGTAAAATCCTCAGTGGTCAATTTTACTCCGAGTGTACAAATGTATCCAGATCCCTTTGATTACACACTGTTGGAGATGCAAATGGGAAAATGTACTTAATTTTACTGTGTGCTTTTCCATGTTTGCCTAGAAGTGGGAACCACTTGTACTCGTCCAGAATGACTCAAAATGATGACAATGCCGATCAATAATGTATTAGTTATATTTGTTATTGCATCTTGCTTCTCAATTCTGTGTGGAATCATCAAGAATGATATTGTACCTTGATAACGTTCAATGGTATATAGGTTTGACTGAACAAATTTAAAGAAATGTGATTACTGATTACCAACTTACATTATTGAATAGACATGTAATTTGTTTGTAATGTACATTTATTTAACTCAATAGCAGAAATGAGGGAGGGGGGATAAAGAATGAAGGACTGATGTCAAGCTGTGCACTGTCAGTTAAAGGATAAAGCCTGTTCTTGGAAATGTTCTTACCACTTGAATGTAATCTAGTAAAATCCTTAGTAGTTCTGGTATTAGATGAAGGCCCTTATACACACACGGGGCATAAATACATTTGGCAAAAGTAAATTAATACATTTTAAAACAGCTATTTTTGTTGTGTTTTTGCTTACCAAGAAAAATGGATTAAAGGACCACTTTTCAACCTATCTTCATATAATAGGTCCTCACTAATAATCATGAAAAAATGGTGCAATTATTTTTCAACTCGGTCTGTGTCTCATAGGAGGGCTGTGGGCAGTTCAGAAACCGTCTTCCAAAGACATCATCGATGGGGAATACAAGCTAATAAATACTGCAGGCTTTCTAGTCCTGAAAAGTTGCAATATGAAAATGGAAGCCATCGTTCTCACAATAATGAAATCTAAATATTTTTGTAAAAATGATGCCTGGAAGGCGGTTTCTAAACTGCCCACAGCCGTCCTATGAGACAGACTGAGTAGAAAGAAATCGTGCCATTATTTCATGATTATTAGTGAGGATCTATTATATGAAGATAGGTTAAAAAGTGGTGAAGTGGTCCTTTAACATGCCTACTTTTCAAAACGAGGTCAATTTTGCACACCTTCAACCTGTTATAAAATAGGCTATTGTAATTTTGTAAATACTTAAAACAATTATTTTGAATAAAAAAAAATCTAAAACTGGCTTGTTTTTTTCGGTGGTTGTTGTGTTTTTCGTTGTGAATAGAGGGTATGCGCGTGACATCAAACCCTGAAGTTATGCAGGAATGCCTACAAAAAAAACTACTACTTTCTGGCCTTGACAACCCATGCATCCAAACAGAAAAGTCCTGATCTGATTGCATTAAACGACGTTAAACAATGTTAAACTCACTTTGCATGTTGCTTTGCCACTCGATGTGCCATTCACTTTAAGCATGCCCATACTCTCTATAGTAGTTTTTAGACTCTGAGACAGTGACTGCACACGGAAGGAGGTGACCGCGGTCACTATAGCAACCAGGACGCCTGTTTCACCTGCTGCACTGCGACAAGAGGAACGGCGCAGTCAGCTGCAGATCCATCCAAGCAGCGCTCTAAGCGCGATTGGCTAGCAATTTTCTAATTATACTATGATGTTCAGTTCCATTGTAATTATAATTAAATAGTTATATAATATTAAAACCTTTTTATACTGTACACACTACAGCGAGATTTGCAATCACAAATTAAGCAAAGCAACTGCTGTGCTGCTAGTTAGCCGAGTGATGCTAAGCTAGACACCCGATGTTATGGTTATGAGCCATCCTTATCCAGACGTAGTGCCATAAAATGAGCATCGATTGAGTTTACTGTTCGAGAGAACAGACAAGTATTTCTCGCAAAACAGGTAAGTGATATAGTTGTGTTTTATTTTACTGCGTTCAGAGAGTGACTCACATCTCTCTGCATTCAATTTCAGCCATGATGGGGAGGACTCAGGACAGGGGATCGGCCTGACCAATGGACATGCTAACGTTTATTAGCAGTGATGTAATGGAATACCGGTAGCCATACTAAAATTCAGTAGACCAGACCTATATATACACTAATATGCATGTTGTATTTTTGTACAATATTTATTATAAACTGAACAATACTGAATATATTGAAACTTCAGAGGAAGCTTGGCTATAATGAATGTATATTTTAACTTGATCTACCCACCTTGCTATGCTTTTCTTTTAAAGGAATTAATTAGCATCACCTAATATCAGGTTATTCATGATTCATCTACATTGTCTAAGCCGGTGGTTCTCAGACATATTAACTTATAGTCCTGAGAGCCAGGTTACGAATGGAACCAAATTGACCTGTATAGGGGTACAGACCTATATGGGTCATTCTCATTCACCATGTGACAGCTCCGCTCAAGGAACACTGAGGGTCACTGGACCCCATTTTGAGAACCACTGGTCTAAGCTCTGATCCAAATCTCTCTCTCTCTCTCTCTCTCTCTCTCTCTGACCCTCTAGAAATGAGTCGCTTCTACTCAGACAACAACAATTTTCCATATGACAACAATGTCCTGGTTTTGGACATGGTGCTGAGTTCTCTGTGGGGTGTGTCTCAGCCTATCAACTGGGACAATGTTGCCAAGCTCGTCCCTGGTTTCACTCCAAAGGAGGTAACTGTGATACTGGACAGGATATATTTAACCATCCATCCAGCCATCCATCACATGACTTATCCATTTATCAATGCATGCATGCATCATCAGCAGCAGCATCGCAGTCTCGGAAGACCATGGATATCTTGTGTTAGGTCTTGTGTCAGGTCTAAGACCTATATCTTGAGTTAGGTCTTGACGCAGCTTCTGCTGTGGCTGAGAAGACCAGCACGTGTGAGGCAGGCTCGGCCGCAGATGACACATGTGTGGGCACCCATATGACATCTAATTTGTAGACCACATCACATCATGCCACAAAGTCCTCAGTGTTAAATTATGCATTTGTAACTCTCAGAGTTAAGTTAACACTACCAATTATCAGAGTGTTTTATATGAATGTGCCAATGTCTGCTCTTTGTTGTTATATTTATCCATTAATCCAAGGACCACAATGGAAAGTATTTGACATTATTGTGTTTTTATCCTCGATGTGTTATTTTCAGTGAAGAGCATATACCGTATACCATATTATTTCTTAAACCAGGAAAGGGCCCAGGCCGTAGCGTAACGGTCTGGGCACCGGACTGGTGATCCAGTCGCGGTGTGCCGCGGGTTCGACTCCCGAACCCGACACGGCCTTTACCGCATGTCATCCCCCCATCTCTCTCCCGTTTCCTGTCAGCCTACTATCTGTCCCTTAAAAAATCAATAAAAGGCGTAAGCCGCAAAAAAATATCTTAAAAAAAAACAGGAAAGCATCTTTGTCATTCTAGATTTTTGAGGGGCGACAGCTTCCTATACACAGGTTTAATGTTTGTCTTTAGTTGTTTTGTAAACGCCATTGACAATGAAGGGAAAATGTACGTCATAATGTGCCTCATTACGTCATATTTTCTCTTTATTGTTAATGGCGTTTAATGTTTGTTTTACATCACCATTACATCACCTAATCAACATGAGTTAGACTTTAATATTAGAGCCCCTCACGTCACACATTGCCAATTAAAAAAATAGCAGACATACAAATGCTGTACAAGCTCACACGAGCTTGTACATCTACTATTTTTGAAAGTGTGAGCTACTGATTTAGAAGGCATTTGTAGAATCGGCCTCAGGTCTTGATGGGATAAATCAAGTGATACTGAACCACCCTGCTTTTTCGCAGTGCGCTCACCGGTTCGAGGAGTTGAAGAGCACAGGGGGCTTCCCTCACGTGGACAACCAGTGTAATGTCTTTACAGCAGGGGGCTCCTCTCCTTCCGACAGCCTGTCCTCGCTGTCCTCCTACATCAAGTCCACGCTATTGGACACGGTGGACACGGCGGAGGCAGAAGCCAATCAGAGTGCCAGCAAAGCTATAGGTGAGTGAGTGCCACCTTGGGTTGTGCATGTACACTGACTACAGTATGACTTGGGTTGTGCATGTACACTGACTACAGTATGACTTGGGTTGTGCATGTACACTGACTACAGTATGACTTGGGTTGTGCATGTACACTGACTACAGTATGACTTGGGTTGTGCATGTACACTGCAGTATGACTATGTCCAGTGTTGAGGGTCTGTGTAAACGCAAACATTGAAGACAAAAGTGTGTAAACAAACATTGAAGACAAAAGTCAGGACGCAAATTGTGATTGGCCTGAATGAGATGATGTATGATAAGAGCGCCCCTCACTTCACACGGGTGTGATTTTATTATTAAGTACTATTATTATTAAGCCCTATACAGTATACTTTGTGGTATGAGGAATAGTGAACATACACAATCTTTAATCTACAATGTCAAGATGCGACAGATCGCCTATATTTTGCATGAAAATATGTAGATATTTCTGGAAAATGTTCACCTATATATGCCCAAAATAGGGACATCAGGGTGAATGAGGTTAACTACAAGAGCATCTCTGACTGGGGCGGATTATGTTGGGGCCTTTTCAACACCAAATTCTACATTTCAGTCAAAGTCCACATTTTGAAGCCACTTGGTGGCCAAAGTCAGTAGTGTATCATGTCATATCATACCCTATTGAAAACAATAGGGTAAGAGAGCACACCAACATGGGGAGGTGGTGGCCAGTGACTACGGGAGATAAACTGTTGAAAAGAAAGCACAGCTCGAGCTCGTAGCCACAATGCAATCAACATTATTTTAATTTACCAACAAATAAAATGCCTTCTTCAGGGTATATAACAGGGCGGCTGTGGCTCAGGAGGTAGAGCAGGTCGTCCAATGATCCCTGGGTCGGCGATTCGAATCCCGGCTCCTCCTGTCCACATGTCGAAGTGTCCTTGGGCAAGACACTGAACCCTACATTGCCTCCAATGGTCGGTGTGAGCTTGCCACCATTGGTGTGTCAATGTGGGAAGTGAGGACGCTGGCGTCGCCGTCAACTGTTCACCGCTTCACCTCCCAATTTATGAATGAATGAACCATTGTAAAGCGCGTTGAGCACTTGGAAAAGCGCTATAAAAATGCAATTCATTATTATATCAGACCCTATGGCCACCACCATTTTGACAAGTAGTGCTCGATGCCAATATGTAGTTGTTGTTAAGCAAAAGGGTTGAGCGACAATAATGATCCTTTATTGCTGTCACTTTCCTTTATTGCTGTTACTCTGCAGGCTTGAAAACATCTCCCTCTGTCACGACTGGAGCTGTGGAGAAGAAAGAGAAGAGCATCCCAGTAGGGGAGGAGGACGGACCTCAGAAACCACGAGAGTAAGTTAACCACGTGAACAATAGTGTCCTTATTCTGGGCATATTCAAACTCGCAACACTTTCGGCAAAGATATTTGGTGTAGAGGGAAAAAAGGAGGGGAGAAGAGAAGAGAAGAGACCCCTGGTGGACCCCGGTCAACTTCACCTCTGCAGTGAAACCAGCCCAACCAATCATCTGAATTTAATTGATATAATTGATTAATTATGGTAAAGGCTGTCCTTAGGAAATGAGCAAGGAAGCAGATGTTTTACACAATCTATTCTGTATAACGCTATAATGTCAACTCGCCCTCTGCTGGTCATTCTCTGCTATTTGCCTTGGCTCTTTATATACCTGGAAAAACAAAAATACCTGGCTCACATCCGGAGCAAAGCGACACATTGGATGTTCAAAATACAATTCCTGGTGCAAAAGCCTGTCTCACCACCAGCAGTTCACATTCACAACCCATTTAAGTAAAGTGCTTTCAGGACAACAGTCTTTACAAAGTACCAGACTGCTGCAGTTTTTTAAAGAATGTTAAAAAATAGCATGCATACATGCTCACAGCGCGGTACCAAGTGATGCCACGTGAGCTTGTATATATGCCATTTTTAAATAACCACAACTCTGCTGGGGACCCCATGAACCATTCCAAGGAGCCCTGGGGGTCCCCAGACCCCACTTTGAGAACCACTGAACTGATATGATTTCATCAGTACACTGGACACATCAAACCCTCAGCTAAGGCAACTCCAATCCATGCATATCACTCTCTGTGAGGCTTGCTGGTCATTAGTACATTCAAGGCACAAGAAATCAAGTTATTAAATGCAGGACCAATGCAAAGAATGAGTTTAATCTCAACAGGAATCCAAGACAAAATGTAGCCAGACAAATATATTTTATGTAATTTTGTGGAATGAAACCTCAATGTCTTATCTATCTCTCATACAGCCCTAACATGGTCATCCACGTGTGCGACGAAGCCAAAAACCTGAAGCAGGACTTCACATGTCCCAGAGATCTTCTAATCAAAGAGATGCGCTACTTTGCAGAGTATCTCTCCGTTGATGCCCAGAGGTGGGAAGAGGTGGACATCTCCGTTCACTGTGATGTACAGATCTTTGACTGGCTCATGAACTACGTGCGGAGGAACGCGGCCACGGACACAGGCAACAAGGAGAAGCCCAGGCTCGGTAAAACTCTGGGAATAATGTCCTCCTGACCAACACCAGATACCACATTGACAGCTAAATTACAGTCGTTAAATACTGTGTATGCTTGTGCGTGTGGACCTGTGGTGTTTTGACTTCTGTTCACTAAAGGTGCTACTGTTTGTGCCTGCTGGGTCACCTGCAGTGTTTGTTTGTTTGTTGTGGGGTTCTGCTTGGTTGGTCACGTGGTGTTTGTTGGTTTACAGAGCCCAGCAATGTGATCTCAATCCTGATCTCCTCCGAGTTCTTGAAGATGGATACGTTAGTAAGTGTTGTGATGTGAGCTGGTTTTGTGGTACGAGCTGAAGCCCTTGGTTTTCCTCATGTATCAGGGAGAGCATGTCAAATATATAGTAAATGTGGCTGTATTCTGTTGGAGCCTCTTAAACACACACTACTCTGTAAGGGTGATGATATACTATTGTTAGGGTGATATGTCATGTCTGAAACCAATTGCATCCTGAAGCTGATTCTAAGATGAAAGAAAATGAGGCAACTTGTACAGCAATGTTGCTAATCAGACTAATCAGTCCAAAAAGTGGCCCTGTGTATCAATGTCTTCACCTAACTTAACTTGCAAATTAATTTACTGTATGCTTGGAGCAGATCATTTGGATAAACTCTCCTGTACTGGGAAAAACAATAGGCCCATAGATAGCTTCTACAGTATGTAATGTCAATGTTGCATGGTTGTTGCAAAATATATAAACATACCGACTGTTCTAGCACTAGACAGTGAGTTTGTAGTCAATATTAGAACCTTTTGACCACTACACTAAGGTATATAAAAAAAAATGAAGGTGTCCATTCAAAGTGTGTGTGTGTGTGTGTGTGTGTGTGTGTGTGTGTGTGTGTGAGAGTGAGAGAGAGAGCGTGCACACCGTGTGTTTCTGTACATTCATGCATACAGTATGTTTATGTGTACACCTGTATTTCTGTCCGTGCGTCATCAGGTGGAGGAGTGTATTCAGTACTGCCACAAACACATGAGTGCCATCGTGGCCACACCCTGCAACATGAACTGCATCAACAGCAACCTGGCTATGCGTATTGCCCATCTCTTCACCCACAACGAGGCAGACGACATCAGGGACAGAAAAGACAAGTTCAAAAGGTAGGAGGACAGGATTATGAACAACCACAATTAGAATTCCAGGTGATTAACATGACTGCTCGTTTGCCATTTTATTTTTGCCAATTGGTTGACGTTTTTGTTTACGGGTCTTTCTCTAAAGGCCAGACGGCACCAATGCAACTAGTCGCCACTCCTTGCAACAAAACAGTTTGGGGATAATGGTTGCAAGGAGTTGCATTGGTGTGGACTGGCCTTTATAGACAGGATACAGCAAAAAGATCACCCCGAATCTTAATCCTGTGTTATCACGAGTCATATATATTCCATGTTGCACATTTCCTCTTTAGGAACCCAGGGGTCAATACTAACACCGCCCCCCCCCCTTCCCCTACTCTAAATCTCTAGATCTACATTCATAATGTGTCTCATTGCAACGTGTTGTGAGCTTGTATAACTTGTCTTCCCCTGATAAAGTATAACAGTTGCAAATGTTAAGAAACACACACACATTCACACACTGCAGAGCTCAGGTTCAATTCTCGGGCAGCAGCGCTCTGGGGAACATAGCCTGTATCTTTTCTCGATGGAGGAGCTCCATGTGTGTCTCACAACACAAGCATGTAGTTTTCTGCACTAGTAGCAGTTTTGTCCCCTCATCCATTGCTCCATTAAACAAGCTGCCCCACCGATAGGATGGTTCTGTGTACAGTGGGGAAAGTGTGTTTTTTTTTTTTTGGTGTTGAACATACTGTGAAGACTTAATGTCCCTTTGGGCCTTTGGGGACAATAGAGCACAGAAGTCCTGACGTCCCTCGCTCGTCCCCTGGTTGCTGGGAGTATGTTCTCTATGGAGAATAATATTTGGTTTCTTAAAATCATCTCATATAGACCTTTTCAGAACGACAAGTGGCCCAGGAAATGATTCTCCATTCATTTTCTCCATAGGCTTTTCAAAAAGTATTTATATAAAGACGGTTACGCCGCGGTCAAAGCCAACTCGGATCGTGACAAATCATGACAACAAACAATATTTTGTGCCGATCAAATAATTTGAAAGAAGAAAATAAAGGCAGGATACAACACTATTTGTTTTGTTTTTCTTCTTACTAATTATTTGATCGGCTCAAAACATTGTAATTATTGTCATGATTTGTCACAATCCGAGTTGGCTTTGTCTGCGGCATAACCGTCTTTAAATAAATACTTTGAAAAGCCTATGGAGAAAATTTATGGAGAATCATTTTCTGGGCCACTCGTCGTTCTGAAAGGGGGCGGGACTGCGACGCTCTATAAGCATTGTGGTAAAAAAAATAAGAAGGTCTCTGGGATATTGTCTCTGTATCCTTTACAATAGTCAAAACAAAAGAAAAGTCAATGGGAATTCAGAATGGGTAGGTAAAAAGTAGGTAAGGTAGGTAAAAAGTGCCCCAGGAAGGACGTTTAATTACGTCAGACTTTGGAGCTCTATAAAGATTGATTATTATTATTACCCTCCCCAAGCTAACGGCAGTGACAGAATGGGCTAAATTAGGAGGAAAAAGGAAAGGTAATGACAAATAAAAACTAACATGTTGCTTATACAGTACGTGGCAGCTCCATTTGGTTCCATTTGAGTTAAATGAACACTGAGGAGATTACTATTACTGTGTATCGTGTATGACACAATATTGAAATATCCTTTTGTAGCCTTGTGACACAATCTAAAAGACTGCATGTATACAGGGTGTGGAGTTACAGCCATCTCTTGTGTTTGCTTAACCTCCAACAGCAAGCTGTTCCAGAAGAAGATTGAACATCTTTTTGATCCCAACTACCAGAACAGAGATTCTCCCGGCAATGCTTCCACTCTTTACAGGTGAGTAGAGGCAGAGTTCATGTATGTTTGTATTATGTGTAGAAAAAAAACAGTGTGTTGGTTTGGTTTGCTGGACGACAAGAATCAGTATCAACTTTATAGTCACACTCGCATCACAGGTTTACAGGTATGAAACAGTCTGTGAAATTAGTTTTTGTGCAAGCTCCCATCATTTTTGTTATTTCTATGGCGTCTAGTGATTGAATGACTACTTTCTCTTGCCTAGTTTTAACTTGACCCTTTTAGTGTAGCCGAGCTGGGTTCCATTGCATATGCCGTTTTATTTTTTCTGCCATGCTTTTAATCCTGTAGCACTCTGTAAATAAAATGCATTATTATATTTATTATTATTATTATTATTATTATTATTGTTGTTGTTGTTGTTGTGCTACTGGTGTGCAGTTTCAAGTGGTGTGAATGTAATTATCAGGTTTATTTTGTGTGCACTGTGAACAGATTGGAGATGATTCAAGTCCCATGTGAGGTTGTAGATCTGCTATTGTGTGAGAAAGGATGCAGAATATATACATAGGGATGCTAGATTAAAAGTGTTTTAAAGCCTAACGCCGGGGCTCCACTGGACACGCTGCGTCAAAAAACGAACCGGGGCAATTTTAATGCAGTCACGCAACGCAACACAACGCAACGCAACGCGGGCAGTGGAGCCACCCTTCATTGATTAAAAAGGGAACATTCCCTGGCGGTGACGGAGACGCGACGCTGACTCGCCCGGTGGAGCCCCGGTGTAATACTCTTGTATGTTTGTGTCTCCTAACACAGGTGTGGTCTGTGCCATAAGCTGCTGAACAAAGACACGGAGAGGAAGATCTCTTGTGTACCAGGGAAGATCAACATCGATGACCATGGAGAGGTCGTCTACTCTCACACCAGGTGCTGGATCGCTTAATATACGCACAGTAATACATTGTAGTATTATCGTGCCTTTTCTTATTTTCTCTAGTTGCATGTAAATAAATACTTCAAACTGTGTCTACATGAGCGTGTGTTTGTGTGTGTGGGTGTGTGTGTTCAGACAGAGGAGCTGGGATGTGCACGATTACATCACTGGTCTGTATGAGGATCTCAAGTCTTGGGTCCTGGTCTACTGGAGAATCTGGGGTACCATCAACTACCTCACTTGCTCCCGCTGTCAGCAGGTAGGCGTGTGTGTGTGTGTGTTTGTGTTGAACCCATTTGAGACCTTGGGCCGATTCTAGGCAGAGAGAGAGAAAGACATTGCGAGAGAAAAAATTGTCTGCTAAAAACAGAATTATGAACACATGTTAAGATGTGAAGTGTCCATAATTAAATGTTTACAACTCTTATCCTTAACAGACATCTGCCATGGTTCTGTAGTGTACTGTACTTCCAGATAGTCAGGAATGGGAACAACTTACAGAGTGTGTATGTGTGAAAGTACCCACCCTGAAGAAGGCAGTTGCATCTGCTGAAACGTTGGTTTTTATTCGCTGCATCCTATTCCAATAAAGTATCGGCACTTTGGCTACGAGTGTGTGCGGCCACCTTCGTCTTTTTAAGACTTCACATTTTTATTGTGTGAAAGTACCCGACTTAAAGGGACACTTCACCCTTTTTGCAAAAAAAACACTGGGCTCACTTCCTTCCTTTTTTTTTTTTTTTTTTTTAATATATATTTTTTATCCCACAATTTTGTAACCCATTTTTCACCCCTGTGTCAATCATCTAATGTGATCCTGGGCTCTACACACCCTCCGCCAACCTGGGGAGAGCAACGGACTTAACTCATGCTTCCTTCATGCTTGAGTGTCCAAGTTGCTCCTTTACACCTGACAGGGGGGAGTTTCCCTGGTTGGACGTAGCGCATGGAAGGAACACGTTATTCCAACCAGTTCCTTTTCCCTCCATCAGGCGCCCCGGCTGGCCAGGGGGAGGCAGTTTAGAGACCAGGATTACTGCATGTTTTTGTGAGGGTATCTACCCTAGGGGACACGGGGAGAACATGCAAACTCCACACAGAAAGGCCCTTTCGCCAACCCCGCCTTCGGGTATGGGCACTGATGACGCGGAGGAGGAAACACGCCGCCAGCACCCACAGCGCCCCGAGCGGGAATCGAACCCAGGACCTTCTAGCTGTGAGGCGACAGCACTACCAACTGTGCCACCGTGCCCCTGCTCACTTCCTTCCTGGACTATAATTCCCATAATGCTTTGGTGCACTGCTCCTTGTTGATAGGGGGAGGGCTGTCTTACTGAGACAAAGTCCAGGAAGTAAGTGAGCCCAGTGTCCATGACATCAGAGACACTGCTAACATCTAAAATATCTAAAACCACATATTACACACATAAAGACCCCTTCTAAACGTCATTAACATATATTTTTTTGCAAAAAGGGTGAAGTTTCCCTTTAATGTCAACGAAGTCCAGAATCACAACAACAGATGGAGTTATCATCGTCCTACCATCAGCCATTAAGAAATGTGAATCCCTAGACTCTTTCAAAGACACCCAGTGTCACCAGTGTGTGTGTGGCATAGGGGATATATGATATGATATGATATAGTACTTTATTGTCAGTTCACACTGAAATTTGTCTTGCGACACAGCAGCCAAGTATGCAGAAACACATAACAAAACACAAACAGGACAAATTACATACATAAAGACATGAGCAATATCCACCGCTTAGATTATCCTGTGGCTACTACATCTCCTGATTAAGCCTCAAGGTCGATTGGTAGACAAAGGACCTCTTTAGTCTGACTGTCTTTAGTCTGATGGAGGTTGATCGTTTGGGCGGGCCCCCATGACGATTATAAAAACATTTTGTCTCTGTCACTGTGTGGTGTGTGTGTGTGCGTGTATATAGGTATTTGTGTGTGCAGAACTGACCAACTGCAAGTACCACCCAGAAAGTGTGATGTATCCTGGCATGAATTCAGAGCCAGGCTGGCATGGAACGGGCATCTACCCCTGCTGCAACCAGAGGGTGCTCCGCTTTGACCCCACAGGAATGCCCAAGGTAGACACACACGCACGCACACTCGCACGCACACAGGTCTGTCAAGGTCATTACATTTTTTATTTTTTACATGACGAATAATCGTTATACTATATATTTATGCCCACATTTGTTTGATTGAGATTGCTGATCAGTATATGCCAAAGGCGTATCTACAATAAGGCGAGGACAGGCATACATACACCTGAGTACAAAAACAAGACCTGAGAACTATTAGTGGACAGCTGATTGGCCGTTGCGGTAGAGCGCGACCCTCGATCACCCATTGGAATGTAAATGCATGCCTTTCAGCCTTTGTATCCTACTCGTCTGGCAGGTATATCTCTTTGAAAACCTTTAGTGCTACGATTGTACGCGGGGAGACGGCACTTAACACATCTTGCCTGCCCAAAATGTAATTCCTGGAAACGCCCCTGGTATTATGCTCATATATGGGCATGCCCCTTTTTGCCCCATATATATGGAACTGATTTGTTTCTGGCCGATGCCATGACAACACATTGAGGTTAGACAACACTCTGCATTGGGGACTATATGGTTATGGCTGAGTCTGAGGTCTGCCTGCCGGCCCGCCCACCCACCCGTTAGCCATTGTAATTGAGCCATATATGATTTCTTTAACCTTGAAATAATTACAAAACCATGTTAAATCCTTGCGTACGGACAAGCTGATGTTAAATTGTGGTCCGTGATTGGACGTGGTCTGTAAGAATGCACACACAGACTGGACCTCCAGCTAACGAGCTGGAAAAGTAATTACATGTTTAATATAACAGTCTGCTTGACAGTGGCCAATGAACTTGGATGTTCCAGCCACTGCTACCAGCGGTAAAGACATTCATTTCCTTGTGTGTGTGTGTGTGTGTGTGTGTGTGTGTGTGTGTGTGTGTGTTTGTGTCAATTCCATCTTCAGGGCTGCAAGATGCGAGACCACATAGTGAGTGTACCAGATGAGGAGACCAGTGAAGGGGACCAGGTGACCTCAGCCCAGACTAAACTCCTCAACGACCTCCTTCTGCACAGAGATGCGGTGTGTGTGTCCACCGCTCCATCACCAGAGGGGTGTGTGTGTGTGCGTGTTATTTCAAGATCATTTGTTTTGTGTGTGTGTGTGTGTGTCATTCTGGCTACATTAAAGTACTCAGTCGCCACAACTGATTTCATTGCATAGAAGTCTTCCATGTAAACAAACATGTCGTGCACCCAATTTCTTTTAAACTGAGCTTGTAGATCGTCTATTTTCGATTGTTTGTTATTTTAAGATGAAAGATTAATTGAAGTATTCAAACTATCGATAGAATACATGTTCAGAAGAATCTTCCAAAACCCCTAATGGTCTTGGATAATTTCATAAAAGCAAAGGTTAAAGCCTCAATTTGTGATTTTCAACTCTTTCTCTCTCTGTGTGTGTGCGCGTGTGTGTGTGTGTGCACGTGCATGCGTGCGCGTGGTGGAAACTTAAGTACATTTAGCTCAAGTACTGCACTTAAGTAAAATGTTGATATACTTTTACTTTATTACTGTATTTCCATTTTTCTATACTTTTACATCTAGTCCACTACATCTCAGAGGCAAATATTGTACTTCTATTCTACAATGATTTGAAAACTTTAGTTACTTGACTAGTTACAAAATAGGGTTGTCCCGATCCGATCACGTGATTGGAAATCGGATTACTGACTTCAACACAGTATTTCTACATTGCAGTATTGATACTTTTACATTTAGACCAGAAGCTTTTCTTAAAACCTAGAAATTCTTATTCAAATATAAAATAATAATAATTATGTTGCTACTTGTATAGCAAAAACTAACGAGACACAGAGGAAGCTCCCGGATTGAAAGGTATGACAACCTATAGGTTACAACAGGTCTAAATGGGTTGAGTAAAACATTTTGTTTTACTTTTTCCACCACTGGTCAGGACTGAAGAGTCTTCGTCCAGTGGATCCACCAAGGCTCTGGACAGTGACGTTTTCTTGGAGCCAGGTCTGCTGGGACCGCTAAGAGGAGATGGCAGCACTGTAGGTTCTTCTCTTCATCCTCCTCTTCCTATTTCACTCTTTCTCTATCTCTTTTTCTCTTTCTATCCTCCGGTTCTAACTTCACCTACTTTCTCTTTTGTTAGTTCTCCCTGTTGAAAAACTGGAGTCTGCAACTGGTAGGATTCTCCCTTCATGTTCATCATTACATCATTGGTCCTTTGGGGGAGGGTTCCAGGGGGTCCCTAGCAAAAGTAGTTAACATAGCGTCACAATCATTTTAACCACTTTATCCATTTATATGTTGGCTATACAAAAATAGCACACATAGCTCACAGCGCGTCACTTCGTGCCGTGTTGCGAGATTATGCTTCTGCTATTTTTAAACATGAGTCTTCTCTTCTGGGAGTCTCCGGTACAAAACCTTTTCAGCTGGGGGTCCACGGCCAAATACATAGCAATTTGGGGGTCCTAGACATGAAAAGGTTTGAGAAACACTGCATTACACTCCTGGAGTGTATAAATTATGTTGTATCACTTTTCTTCATTTTGACCTTTTGCTAAATCCCTCCCCAAAAGCGATTGTCCAATGCTTAGCAACCGTTGCTAAATTGAACAAGCTTCCATCTCCTGCCATAGCTGCCAAATGTTATTTTGCCTGCCCACACAATCATTTGCAACATTATTAGCAAGAATAGGAATACCAGGATAACGCGATGGTGTCTATGAACCAGCGACAGATTCCACATACCCAGAAAACCCAAAAGGGTGCATTACCGTGCTGAAATCTACTTAAACAGCAAGGCGTGCACCTGTTGAACATATACACATATTACACAGCTTAACATTACACAGATGTGCTCACGGATGTTAGAATTTTGCTCAGGTGGGTATTGGCACCTGTGCATTCTGTTTGTTCAATAAAAAGCCCATGAAGCTTGTGAAAGACGAGCACCATGTGAACAATGGCTAACATTTCCCTGTGTTATTAGACTTAGTTAATTGAAATGATGTCATGCACATTTTTCCAGTGCTTAGCCTACTGCAGGCCTTGTTGACTATAGATTTAAAAGAGATTTTGAAGCTTTTGCTCCTGAAATGATCGATTATTTACATGGGAAAGTCTGTCATATAACATGCAAGTCAATGGGCGAGAAGCAATTGGGCCTTAAATAAACTAATCTAAGAAATCCCATAAATTAAAATAAACAAATAAATAATTAAGAAGTAATGGTCCAGGCAAACGTCTAATCTCTCTTTTGGGTCTCGACCTGAAAGGTTTGGGAACCACTGCTCTATTCAGTGTCGTTTTGCACCTGTCTACTCTTATGAAACGTAACTTGAATGTAACTTCTCTACCCCGTCGCTTCAGAAAAATCAGCTGAATCAAATATTTACATGATTGGTGTTGTTCGCTGAGTTGTTGTGTCCGTATTCACATTGACCTCTACCCTTTGACCTTTGCCAGAGGCAGCAGTCCCTCCTGTCAGAGGACGAGGAGTACACGACGGGGTCAGAGGTCACCGAGGATGAGGTGGGCGATGAAGAGGAGCTGTACAAAAAACAAGGTTTTATAAATACTAACTCATTTTACATCAAAACATCACAGTGGTTAACATAGTCAGTAATGTAATTATCATAACCCCTTTGCAGTAGAGTTAACATCATAAACATTAGTAGTTCCACAGCTGCTATTCCCATTAGGGTCAGCACCGAAAAGCGCCTCTATTCTATTCTATTCTGTGTTCTGAACTGTGGTCAGTGATTATAGTGTCCATATTAGTTATGATTGATGTAGAGTAGAGTAGGATAGAAATATCACGGATAATGTGATACATTGTAGTGTAATAAATGTATGTTGTTACACCCTTATGATGTCACAGACTTTCATCAATGTGAAGTGCTAATTATGATTAGTACTTTAACATTGTTTACATACAGTATACAATTAACAATCATCTAATTGGTTTAGTGTTGCATCGTTGCATTTATAATTAGTTCTCTATTTTTCTTTGATTTTTACATGTGAATTAAATTTCAGGAGTTAAAATTTAGTTTTCAGAACATTTGGGTGGATTTGCTCTATTTAGCCACCTGATGGCGGAAAAGGCCATGTAAGATGGAGCAGTCCAGTCCATGCTCATTGAAGGAAGACTTCACCCATTTTCAACCTATCTTCATATAATTGGTCCTCACTAATGTTTATGATAATATGGCACCATTTTCATCATCATCCATGGGGAATCCAAGCTAATGGAAATTGCAGGCTTTGTATTACCTGGAAAGTTAGAATGCTATAATGGAACATTGCTAATTATTAATACAAACATATATGAAAAAGAGAAACCTGCCAAACAATGCCACTGGTAGGCAGGTTTCTGAACTTTCCACAGTCGTCCTCAGAGACACAGACGGGGTAGACAAAAATGGTACCATATTTTAATGCGCATTAATGAGGACCATATATATGAAGCTAGTTTGAAAATGACTGAAGTGGTCCTTTAACAGTGACAAGTGTATTTGTATATTTGTTTTCCAGCTGCGAAGAAAGCAAAGAGGGCCAACAGGCCACTGAAAAGGCAAGTGTCCTCACCGAATGTTCTACGCAAAGAAAAGACAGACAGAGTGAGTCCCTCTGTTCCTTTCACACGCCAAAATGCATTATTTATTTTCTTTGTTTTGTCATATGGTAGAACACTGTATAATCTAGTCTGACTCACTCTCGTGGTAGAGTATTGGTACATACTTTACCTTTGTACTTTCTGCTGTGGTTTCAGAGTTTAAAGAAATATATATATTATCCATGTTCACAGGCACTGTCAAGGGACAACACACCTTTCATGTGAGTTACTCTGAGTAAACTACATCACTTCCTAAAGGTTTATAGGACACTGTACTTCCTATAGATCATAAGCCTGGCCAGGCAGGGATTCCTTCTTGGATGAGTGATATACAGATGATATACACAGAACAGGAGACCCGGGTCCAATCTGGGTTAGAAAATAAAAGTTGCTGATTGGATTGGACAGTATGCAATGATTCAGTGCATACTGAAGCAAACACAAGGGATAATTTTGTGACACAGACTTGAGTCTGACGGCACGGTCTCACATCTGCGTCAGAATCGTTGTAGCCAATGCAAGCCAAGGCTTCAGGCGCCTCAGTTTACCATGTTGTCTAGCAGGTTGTGGGCGGTGCCAGTTAGAATCTGCTCTGGTGCCGGTGTTCTGGTGTGTAGTTAGTAGGGATGCAGCTGTCGATTATTTTCTCAGCCATTAGTCTATGGACAACTTTTCTCATTAACGAGTGACTTAGTTTATATTATATACCTCAAATAGAAAAATAGCAGATCTACAAGCATAGTGTTCAACGTGTTGCGTATGTGTTACCCATACCCTGATGGTTGTGGTCTGTGTTTTTGTAGAGTGAGCCTTCAGAAGAGCAAATGGGACAGTTCTCGCGCACTGAGATACAACCAGGATATTCAGAGGGAAGAAGGTATTGTTTGTTCTCTTATCAAGGACCGCCATGGAAATAATTTAAAACACGTCCAGCCTTTGTCTTATGCTTTAAACAGCTATGCCACGGTGTGGATATTTGTATTACTATATTCATGTGTTAACATGAATTTAGCTTGAGTTGAATTGAATCGAAGTCAAAAGTAAAACTGAGTCGACACCATTGTGTACGTTTTTTATACATATAATTACACAACAATCTTTTTTTTCTTCTTTTCTTTGTCTCTCTTCTCTGCTCCCTACGTGTCTCAGACCAGCGTCGCATGGTGGAAATCACTGGTCACCTGACCAAGATGAGGTTTGGAGATCAAGACCAGAGTAAATCTAAAGATAATAAGGAGGTTCGATCTTTATTGTTTTCATGATCAATCACCAAAACAATATCACCAGATAAATACTGTACAGTATATGAAGTGATGTGGTGCGTGTGGTGGTCTCAAACTGTACAGGGGTAGGAATTAGCATTTTCTAATGATGCATTGTGTGTGTGTGTGTGTGTGTGTGTGTGTGTGTGTGTGTGTGTGTGTGTCTCTCTCTCTCTCGTTTGTCTGCAGCCTGCAGGGGGAATCTACTGCAGATTGGAGGGTCAATTTAGAAGTGCATCTCAAACCAGACAGAGCTCTGATAAAACAGCCAAGTAATGTTTACCCACCCACACACACGCACACAGTGACCTGTTTTCATGTTGTTCCTACCACATTCCTTCACTTAAGTGATCCTTTCCTAATATTCTGTCGCTTCAGATCCAAAACACGCCACGCCCAGGTCCGGACAACATAGACTGTTTGATGACAAGACAAGTGAGGAAAAGAAGATAGCAGGTCTTCCACACGTGCAGCTGCGCACTCCGTCCTGCAAGATAGCCACAACAGAGCAAGCCAGCACTGGCATCACTGCTAGCGTAACCCTGCCCCCACCCCACCCTGCCTGTGCCATTGCTACGGCTTACTACATGGCTGTACTGTAGCTCTCCCATCATTCTTTAGCCCAGTGGTTCTCAAAGTAGGGTATGTACGTGTACGGGAACGCCCAGTGGTCCTTGAGGGGGTTTCAAAGGCATAATGATTGATACTGAAGTTGGGAACCAAGTGGACCCTTATACTATTGGACTGTAACTCTGACAGTGTAAGAATGGAACATTCGTACACTGTCTTATGGCATGGTCCAATCCAGTGGTTTTCAACCAGTGGTCCATGAGGGGGTTCCATGTGGTCCTCATCTGAATGATGGAGAGTTGGTAACCAAATAGACCTTCATAGATCTTTAACTCTTGAAAGTGTAAAATTCATTTTACGCTCTCAATGATGAAAGAATCGCCTACGAACGTACATTACTGTTAATTTACAAGAAGTCTACACAACTAAATGTCTAAATGTCGTCACAGGGTGGTCCGTGGCTCAAATGACAAATAAATAATTGGCCTTCATATGAAAAAGGTTGAAAGCCACTGGTCTAATCTAATGAATATCAAACTGAGGGTCCTCTCAAAAAAAGTTTGAGAACCACTGCTTTAGCCCAGTTTGCCCCAGTTCTATCCCCAGCTTAGCTCAGGTACATAGGAATGGACATAAACAACTCCATGTATAGACTGGACATTGGTAGCGACGCTGTGCTTCTGTGTCAAACGGAAGAGGATGTGATCAAACCTTAGGGGCCATTTGTGTGTTATGAAGATCCACTGGTTATGATATCCTTGGCAATACCTTAAGTAGGGTGATTTAGCCTACTAGCTCTATACCTTTTATATACAGTAGGTATGGATCACTTCTCGTGGCGGTTGGTCACCGTCACTGACAGGCTCAGTTAAGTAGCTACCGCTGATCACATGAATCAACAATCCAACGTCTATTGTGAATGAGTGGCTGTATGTTAGAACCAGTACCAGTATGATATACAAATACAGTTTCATGGTTTGTTTAGTTTAGTTGTGGCCATGATGATGTGTGGATTACCACAGAGGAGGAAGTCATATTTCCCAATGACCACCTCTAAGTTATTCTCCTGGTGCAGTAAACCCAGGACAGGAGCCTGTGCATGGGTAATAGCTTAGTCAGCTGGTGAACAGCACATCAACTACAATACATAGTAACATCATAATTATTTTTTCATGGATTTCACGATGCCATGCCAGACGTCCCGGTCCTTCATTGCCATCCCCAGTTCCTGCTTACTGATGCATGTGTCCCTCGCAATGACATCAGGGAACGGCAGTTTTCTACCGCTGGTCTGCTTTGAGGCAGGATTCCAGAGAAGAAGGAAAGATAGATAACCTCATGATCAGCTCTGTAGCAGTGGCTGGCAAACTGTTCTACTGGATCGTACTAGTGAATAAACACAGGGAAGGTTGCCGTATATTAGAGAAGTCGTTGGGTGGCTCTTCAAGAGAGATTTTGCGCTCTCATTAGGCAGGTGTCTCAGAAGGTGTCATCCAGCCGTTTCTCTAATTTCTTTGAAAGTGTCCATGTCTCAAGCCATAGAGTAGAATCTGCTTAACGGTCGTCCTGAACCTCTTACTAAGCTGGGATGACCTGATCTTATGCATGTCATTGCAGGCTGACCAGGCCATACACTTCCTAGTTTAAATAGGTAGTATATGATCTCAGGTAGAGCATTGGATCTCAGTTAGTGTTGTGAGAGCACTGGTTCCTAAACCTTTTGTCTCGAGACCCAAAAGATTAGTTGTCATAAGAAAATAAATGGAGTTGGAACAACAGATGTTCAGGAGGCGGAGGAACACACCTTGACCATACCTTCACGCCATCCTCCGCCCTCCACGCCAATCTACCTGAGCCTACTTATACCCGCCCAATACAACCCAGCATCCTCTATGCTTTTCGTATCCCGCCACCATCCCCATCACCACCACAGGACCAGCAGCATCTCCACTGCTCCATCTCCTCACCTCCTCCCTTCCTCGCAGTTCCCACGGGGGGGATCATGCCTCCACGTGTACCGCGGGCTGACCGCCACACGACCCCCTCCCCAAAGACTCCAGGTTACCCCCCCGGAACCCACGCCCCGCTCCCTCCACTCTCCTCCTCATCATTTCATTAATTAATTCATAAAATCTTTAAACCTTCCACAATGGTGTGTTCATTCCAACTAGTGAATTGACTTATTGACTTTCAGCCTGTCTGAACTTTGCATTGGTCCTCAATACTACAAACCTGCTATACTCTTAAATACAAACACTGTATAAATAGTTGCAAATATACATTCTGACTCTGTCAGGTAGACTGGTTATTTATGTAAGGTTTGGACTGTGATTATACTGTACATCACTGGGACCAAGAAAACATGAATGAACTGTGATACCAACACATTAAAATGACCTTGAATGTTAAATGGAGCTATTTGCATTTGTATATTACATTTGTAGGGTTGGGTTTTGATAGCTGCTTTGGAGATGGTTAAAAGTTTGTAAACTATACAGATGAATTACACTCCAAGTTACAAAACTCTGCTCATAAACATAATATGTGTGCATCCCTTTTTGAGTGGTGCAACCACTCCGGAGCGATGTGTGTGGGTGGCTCGGTGGCTGGTTGGCTGGCTGGGTGGGTGAGCACGAAAATAGCATGGTTGTTTTTCACCACCTGTGCGCAACCTAACACACACACAAACACACATTAACTGTATATATGATGATTTCAGGTGTGCCAGTACAGTGACAGTACAGTACAGTACAAAAGGGTACAGCAGAGGGACCCCCACACGGTATTCTCAACCGTTTCGGTCGTGGGGCGGCTCGCCGGAACCGGGCCGGCACCCTGGCTGTGGTCCTGTGGGTCTGGAACTTCTGGGGGCCCCACACGGAGTTGCACCACTCACTTCACACGGGTGTGATTTTTTTATATACTTCCATGGTACCTGTCTGTCTATTGCTTAAAATTACTCAAAGTGAACACACACTGCATTTAGCACAGGTTATGGCTCTGTGCATTAGAAGATTCTTGTCAAAGGTTGTGTGAGTTCAATCCCCATTTATAGGAAATGCAATCTTAAATGCAACCTTATGCTTTAGATAACTCCTGGAGGAATGATTGAAAAAGCTCGCAATGTAAGCCTTTAGTTTTAAATTAGGCAAACATAGGGAAAATGTAATAACCTGCTCTTAAATCTCTAGGTACCTCACTATGTAATAGTTTTCTTTTTTACTTACTCATTTTCTGTTTCTTGTCGTTTCTGTGTTTTATATAGACTATATAAAACACAAATTCAAAATCTTAAAGATTGCAAATGAGGGTAAACCTCAGTGCTCTTTTCGAGAATGAATAAAGGTTTCATATATTTGTCAAATTCCTGATGCATATAAGGTTTTAAACAGATTTTGATAAAATGGTAGCCCTGCTGCATTTGTTTAGTAAGGGTCAGAGGACTGCCTGCAAGGACTGGGCTTAAAACCTGTATAGATTCAAATCAGAACATTGTTACTCCACCAGTGTGAGTGTGTGTGTGTGTGTGTGTGTGTGTGTGTGTGTAAAGTGTGTGTCACATGGACACCCCCCCCCCCCCCACACACACACACACACACACTTTATGTCACTGTAAAGTGCTTAAATAAGCAAAACAAGCATATATAGAAAAACACAAGCACATTATCACATTAACATGTACTGTATGTTTCAATTTCGATTATCGGTTGTAGGCTATTTGTTTAAATTGTGAGCAATAACGTATGGATATGTAATGTTTGTGTATTCTTGTAGGCCTATTATGTTGCAATTTTCTTTTTGTTTATCTTACTAATCTAACAATTTTCATGTATGCAAAAGGTGCCAAGAGGAGGGAGTGTTATGGCAATTTCTGTCATTTATTGATCTACCATTTCTTGAATGTATGCATATATCACAAGTTGCCATTTGCCTGACGTCCTTTCAGGGGGCACACCCCACCTGTATACACAATACAGCAATTCAATTCAGTTGAATTAAACTCAAAGAAGCTTTATTAGCACGAGAAAACATACATTTACATTGTCAAAGCAAGGGTCAAAATATAAAAACTGTTGAAAATGGAGAAAATATATACAGTTGGAGGGGGTACAAACAGTGTGTACACAGAGCTACACATTGCCACACCTATTGTTTCTTGTTCATGGGACCCCTGGGTGCCTGGCTTGGGAGAGAGGTATAAAGACACATGAAAACATGATGCTAGTCAGTTGTTCTTGTGCCAGTAGGCGCCCACGGGGCGGAGCATTCTCATGCTTCTATTACAGCCTCTGAAAGATGCGGTTCGTTTGTTGCTGTTTTTCTGCATAGGTACTCTTTTACGGTTAAAAAATCTCCAAAAAGGCCCAAAAATGCCATATCTTGAGCGTCATAGATCCTTTGACCAACTTTAACCAACTTTTGATGAATTTGGACAGACCAGGGTTCCTCCAACCAGGGTACATCCACTTGTGACTGAGGTGGTGAAGGAGATCCATTCTCCTGGGCTTGTTGAGATGCTTGGCGTTCCAACTCATCTAGTTGTAGTATCTGTCGTATCTCTTGTAAAGCCTCATACCATTCGTCTGAATGTGTTGATGCTGGCCTCACCTTGCTGGATTCAGGTGTGATGATGCATCTAGCAAAAGTGTCCCTGATTCTTTCCTTCACTACTTTCCAGGTTTTCTTCTTCTTTTTAGGAGTTCCCACTGAGGCGCTGAAGGTCCCTGCATCTTCAGCAGCATGAGGTCCATCCTGTGACTGAGGTGACGATGATAGAGGTGGAGCAGGTCCAATCTCCTGGACTAGTTGTGGTGGAGAAGGTTCATCCTCAGGCCCAGGTTCAAGCTGGGCCTGAGGTGGTGTGCTGATGAGGCTTGAATCATCTTCTGAAGTGAAGGTCCCTGCATCTCCAGGCCAGGGTTCATCTACCAGTCTGGGCAGAGACTTGGGGCATGTTGTTCTCTTCTTGAACACCCCATTCTTCTCTCCTTCCATTTTCAGAACCTTGTTGTTGTTTTTTGTTGTCGCCGTCATCTCGTTCATCTCTTCTTGCGTGAGGAGACTTTCAATCAGTTTGTCTTTTCCATCAGCACCCTCTTCCCAATGGTCTGTTTGAACTACTGCTGGCTTTCCCTCACTGGATTCAGGTGTGATGATGATGCTGATGGCGGTGGACGATGGATGCTCAGTAGCATGAACTAATGCTACAACCTGGATGGATGATTCAGTTGTGATGATGTTGGTGGCAGTGGATGGCTGCTCAGTATCAGATGGTGGTGGAGTGCAGATTTTGCTGAAGCCATCTTCAGCAAAAGGTTCATCCTGGGCTTGAGGTGATTGCATTGGAGCGCTGATGATGAGTGAAGAAGAACCGCTTGTACTCTTCGATGCTCCAAAGAAACTCTTCTTCTCCTTCCTGCTGTTCACTTTGTAGTCACAGGACCCATGGGTGTCTGTGCTGATGTCCTCCACTCTGGAGAAACGCAGTAGCGTTACTGGATCGGGGCTGTTCTGCACTTTGAACAAACGTTTTTTCAGCCTTCTTAGGAATCCCCTTGTTTCTCCTGTCCCCCCATCTTCACTGGAACCAGGAGAAGGATGATCTGTGCTGTTTTCCAACTTGTACGATTTTGATTTGATCATCGATCTGTTCACTTGGTAGCCTGCTGTCGTTCTTCTGCCCTCCTCCACCTCACTGGACCCATGGGTGTCTGTGCTGATGATGTCCTCCACTCTGGAGAAACGCAGTAGCGTTACTGGATCGGGGCTGTTCTGCACTTTGAACAAACGTTTTTTCACCCGTCTCAGGAACCCTGCTGTTTCTCCTGTCTCCCCTTCTTCACTGGAACCAGAAGGATAATCTCTGCTGTTCTCCAACTTGTGGGATTTTGATTTGATCATTCTGCTCACTTTGTAGTTTAAGTAGGTTACAGTAGATTACGGTGCTAGTGTAAAACTCTAACATACAGCTGCTGATTTCACAATGAGTTATGGTATCCTGTCACTTGCCTTTTTAAGTGAATCAAAATCAACAAAAACTAAGTGGAAACCATGGTAACATCGAATTCCATCAACAAGACACGTCACGTTAGTTTAACGTGACGTGGTTTGTTGACAAACCATGGCAACGCAGTTTTAACGTGACGTGGTTTGTTGACAAACCATGGCAACGCGGCGCCTCACAGCGAGGTCAGGGCTACGTCACGGTCAAGTTGAGACACGCCCACCCAGCTTCTACGACTACGTGCTAAAACCTTTTTTACAGTCTATGCCGTGAACGGGCGTGTGGAAACAGCCTGACTCTGGCCTAATTTAAATAACGCGCTGCGGCGCTACCATGGTTATAACGCGCAGCTCCACCAATCAGAAACGATAGTGTTCCGACTAGGTTCGCTGCGCACTGCGCATGTGCGTTCACCACTTTCTCTTCGCCAGATGACCGGGTCTGTGGGAACGAGGCTAGGAGTAGGAGGATGCTAATTTGAGTTGAGGTTCACAGCCTACATTATTTTAACCACTTCAGCCCATAGAGTTATATAGCTTCAGCCCTATACTGTGGCCATTTGAAAATAGATGGGACGCATTGTGAGCTTATATTTGTAGTCAGATCGGCTATTTTTGAAATGGGACATTCTGTACAACGAGTAGGCTATACTTTTACTTTTGGTATAGGCTTAAGTACATTTCGATGCCAATACTTTTGTACTTTTACGCAATTACATTTTGAAGGCCTATTATTTCTATATTGCCGGCGTATACTTTTACACTTTTTTCCACCACTGAGTAAAAGTATGTTGAATGATATCTGTGTTAATGTTAATGTCTTGTCATCGTTAAAAAACGGACGATAGGTCAGCTTGACCCCCGCTGAACCCGGCCTGGGAGTAAGAAAGTGGGAGGGGTTTTGATCTCGTCAAAGTTTTTGCTATGGCTGCGGCGATCTGTAAGGGACGAGGTCGGCGGACTGCTCTAACTCTGGTGACATCAGTGACGAGAGCCTGCCACTCCGCGATCAAAGCACAATACGATGCACTGATCATCGGAGGAGGTAGGTCAGTGAAAATGGAAAGAAAAGCAGCCTAAAACGCTAACAGGAGTAGTCTATACTATAATGTGCTATATTTTCCGTTTGTATTGTAACTATCACGGCTGCAATTGTGATGGCTGGCGAATAGCCTAGTGACTTTGCATCATCTTTGCAAAGGTTCGTTGACTGAAATCACTGAATGACTGTTGATGTTTGAATGGGCTATAATATCAATATAATATGTAGTTGTAGTCTGCAGTATATGTTGTCCGTTATGACTCTGAGTCAACTTTGGACTCCCCGACCTTACAGCAGCCTATAAAAGTCACCAGCTTGCTTGCACAAAGCAAGCTGACCTGTCCTGTCCTACAGACCTTCCATAATATAGCCTAATAAATTATTAATTGATTAGATTGCTTTGTCCATAGCCATTAGAGAATATACGGTAGGTACATCTATGTAGTTTGCCAATTAATATACTCATATTATACATTTCCCTTCTAAACGGACTTTAACCTCGATGTTACAGTAATATTACACATGTCAGTAACAAATAATAAGTAGTCTCTCAAGACAGAGTAGACTGTTGTTGACTCACGTCAACTCAAATTTCGAGGAACAACAGTCAAATTTCGAGGAACAACAGGGTCGCTGTTTTCCCGAATATTTGACGATGGGATTCTCAGATTGAACAATAATTAACAATTATCTTTAAATTCCAGGTCACAATGGACTGGTGGCAGTGAGTAATGACATCTGTTTATATTCCAACAATATCCCAACATATCTGTGAACTCCTTTCCTTTCTAGAATATGCATGGCTGTGTGTGTGTGTGTGTGTGTGTGTGTGTGTGTGTGTGTGTGTGTGTGTGTGTGTGTGTGTGTGTGTGTGTGTGTGTGTGTGTGTGTGTGTGTGTGTGTGTGTGCGTGCGTGCGCGCGCGCGTGTGTGTGGTTTGTTGGTTTGCAGGCTGCCTATCTCCAAATGGGAGGTTTGGAAACAGCAGTGTTGGAGCGCAGACATGTGCTGGGAGGTGCAGCTGTGACAGAAGAGATCTTTCCAGGTATGATGATTTCCTGTTGTTGGGGCTCATCATGTGGTTCAACCAGGGTCTGGATGATGAAGTAACATTTCAATAGGTTTTAAGCTCTACACACATCAACCATTTTGGAAATAACTTGGGCCCTTTCCCAACTTTCCTTCACAGGTCTTACCAATAGGCTACTTATTAACGCTTTGTTACATTTAGTGTACAGTCTCGCGTAGCTGCAGACAACTATTCCACAATTTCCGAATGACGAAAGCACTTGAAAATTGCAGGAGGCAACCGTCTATATGGCCACGCAAGACTATTTAGTGTAGCACAGTGGTTCTCAAACTTTTCTAACTTCAAGGACATAACTCTGAGAGTGTACAAATGGAACCAAAAGTTACACACTCTGCTCACCTATGTCCCATACAGTAGGTCCCATAGGGCAGGCTACGTGCGCATATGGAACCCACTCAAGGACACGTTTTGAGACCCACTGGTGTAGCAGAGTGTTTCCAGTGAAGGAAGTATTGAAGGGGCCTTAAATAGGAAGATTTATTCTGTGTGCATAGAGCCTATTACAGCAAACACACAAGATCACTTCTTTTGGTCACATGATCCATTCTCAGTGTATTGAGGAATTATCATCCGGACAAAATGGCAGAGGTGAACTTGTGTGTGTGGAACTGGAAATTACATTTTTGAATCTATTTAGGCAAGTGGTGTGTGAGTGTGTAAAAATACATAGTAGTGAGTGGATACATTTACCATTATTCCTTATATAACAAAAAAATAAAACATTGCATGGATGCACCTGGGATGTATCCTCAGTGATGTATCCCAAGGTCATCAGGGTTTCGTGTCTCTCGAACATCATACCCCTCCTGCTCTCACCAGGCCCACGACCTGATGTGCGTTGCACCAGTCCTGGGCAGTGTGTTGTCCTGTACTTGACTTGGTGGTGGATATGGTAAAAATTATACATAACTTTTAAGCACAAATTAATTATATTCCATAAATGTTCTATATGCAGGTTTCCACTTCTCCAGATGTTCATATTTGCTCAGTTTATTGAGACCCCACATCTACGCAGACTTAGAGCTCAAGGTAAACGTGTCCAAAGTGTTATATTTTTAATTCATACATTTGCATCAAATCAAAAATCGGTATTAATGTACAATAATATATATACAATAATGTTACCTTTGGATTTGCCTTTATTTATTTGGGTGCTTTAGAAACATGGACTCAAGGTGTACACGAGGAACCCCCATGCTTTCACCCCCATGTTGGAGGAGGGGGTGGGAGGTGCTCCACCCAGGTCTCTCACCCTGGGTGCAGACCTGGCCATGAACCAGAGGGAGATTGGCAAGTTCTCACAGAAGGATGCTGAGGTACAGTGTGCATAATCATTGGTCACTGTTAGTATAGCTTACCTGAAAGACCTTTTGGCCGTACTGAAGGAAATGTATATCCTAGTAGTAGTCCACTGTCATGGTCCTACTCGTCGGAGACCACTCCTACGGTAGGTCATTCATCGATGCACTGCTACAGTAGCCTACACTGCAATTTACAATTTAGGAATTTACAATTTAGGCATTTAGCAGACGCTCTTAATCCAGAGTGACTTACATTCATTGGCATCCGTTAGTCTCGAGAGACTATGGAGTCGCCCTCTGGAAAGGGGTTCTTCAGCTTCTGGTGCAGCGTTCAGTGTGTCTGAGTAGACCAATGCAGGATTTGCACTCCCTTCCGCACTTCCCACAGGGAAAGACTGATGCTGGTCTGTTTGGTTGGTTTTGGGCCTTATTCTTTTGCCTTAGTCTCTTTGCCACGGATTGCTGGGCGAGCGTTTCTTCAAACTTGGAGAGACCGCCTTCGATGATCTGTCTCCAAGCTGTGCGATCGGATGCTGCAGCTTCCCAGGTATCCAGATCGATGTCCAAGGCCTTCAGGTCTCGCTTGCAAATGTCTTTGTAGCGCAGTTTTGGTCTGCCTACAGGACGTTTTCTGTTAACTAGTTCTCCATAGAGGAGATCCTTTGGAATCCGTCCGACATCCATCCTCACCACATGACCGAGCCAGCGCATGCGTCTCTGTTTCAGAGTGCTGTACATGGTGGGGATTCCAGCACTCTCCAGGACGGTGTTGTTTGGCACTTTGTCTTGCCAGGTGATGCCCATAATGCGTCTAAGGCAGCGCATGTGAACAAAAAGCATGGCAATACATCACATACAAAAAAAGTAGTTATCATGAATCAAACGTAAGCTAAGAACGTAACAGTGGAATATCTATATAATGAAACTATGCATATATACTTTATAGTGCTATGTCTACATAAAATGCTATTATAATGCTATGTCTACATAAAATGCTATAAGTCTACATAAAATGCTATCTAAGTTACCTAAGTTGAGCCTTCGCATATGCCTGTAAGGTCGTCGGGGCTAGGGCAAGTGCTACGGGCCATGATGGAGTCTGAAGAGGTGGGTTTTCAGACTACGGTAGAAGATTGGGAGTGAGGCTGCTGTTCTGATTGTAATGGGAAGTGCATTCCATAGTTTTGGAGCCAGAAGGGAGAATAGTTTGGGACAGCATTGTCCCGGCGTTTTTAGTGAAGGTACTTCCAGCTTCCCTGCGTTGGCTGAGTGAGCGGGAGTGTTTGTATGGTTCGATCTGACTTGCAAGATATGGGGGAGCCATACCTTTGGTTGCTTTGAATGCCAGCATCAGAGTTTTGTATTCTGTGCAGGCAGCGACCGGGAGCCAATGGAGGGGGGAGACATGTGAGAATTTTGGCTGGTTGAAGACCAAGCAAGCATTATGTTCACTGCAGTGTGATGTTGTACACTTCTGCCCTCAAGTGGCTGACTTGAACTGCTATTCAAACTAGAAACTAATGACAATCACAGTCAATGTAAATGTACTATAATTGGTATTTTTGGTTAAACATATATACACCTATATACAGGTTTAATGTTTGTTTTTAGTTCAGTGTTTGTTTTAAAAACGCCATTGACAATGAAGGGAAAATTTACGTCATCTTGTCCCTAACACAAACATTAAATGCCATTAACAATGAAGAGAATTTGTGTTGAGTTTGTGTTGGCACCGTTTGTTTTACATCACCATTACATCAATGGTTTCAACATGAGTTAGACTTTAATATATTAGCGCCCCTCACTTCACACGGGTGTGATTTTTAAAGCTCTATGCTCAGACAAAAGTGTTTGTTCAGTAGGGTCTCCCCATGTCTCTCCAGCTCTTTTAATAATACAAAATTACACTGGTTGGGTGTACATGGGTAGCCAATTTCATCCAATCAGGACAGAGTGCACATTTATCAGCTTCAATTTTAGTCTTCCAGTTCAACTCGCTTCAGCGAGAACCTTTCCTCTCCATCAATATCTTAGCCTGTCTTCTTTTCTCTCACACAAAGGTGTGTCACCCCAACCGATACACTAATGATCTTTGACCTCTACGCAGGCATTTCCGAGATTTGTTTCATACCTGGATAAACTAGCAGGGGCCATCCACCCTCTCCTGGATGCCCCTCCTGTCGATATCCCAGGGATCATCAACACAGGACCACTGAGGAAGAGGCTGGCCGCAGCTAAGACTCTGATGCCTGTGGTTAAATGTGGTATGTTGACTCTGATTGACTATATGCAGACAGCGGCCATGTTTCCATTGGAGTTTGGAAGCACTCTTTTTCAGTAAAGCATCATCCTGCTGCCTCCTGCATTGTGCAAATTCAAAACGGGTGGTACGCAGGGCTGTTATCAAACGAGCACTTCCAAACTCAACCACTTAAAAAAATAGTCACCTGCAAGGAAGTTCTAGCTAACATGTCTACAGCGGTGGATTTTTATGAAACAAACACTGCTTTCAAACAAAACTTGATGGCAAGATGGCCGTGGTCTGCATATGGTCAATTGTTAAATGTTGTATGTGGACTCTGATGCCCATGGTTAAAATGTCGTATGTGGACTCTGATGACCATGGTTAAAATGTCGTATGTGGACTCTGATGCCCATGATCAACACCCTAATTGACCCGGGTTATTTAATCCATTAAACCATAGCGCCCGGCGATTTATAGTAGCGGAGCACTTTTACCGACGGACCGGATTTTATCCCGGATGTGACTGTAGCAGCTACATTTAGCCAAAACACTCAAGTCTAGGCCATCTAAGACATGAACTTTTCTTAGAATTAGACTTTATGGTTTAGATCAAGAGTTATTAACGTTTTAAGACTTTCGGTATCGTCGGCAAAACGGGGGGGGGGACATTTTCTATGATGTCCCAACATGCACAACATTGAATGTTGTCAGGCTGTGGAGCGATGTGATTGGTTTTGATATCAATAACCTCCGTCTTTTTGATCAAACTTCGTCCTGGGCGCTGGGTGTTACTAATTGAAAGGACGGTGAACTTCGCCCCGGGACGATCGGGGTGTTAAATGTGGTATGTTGATGCCCATGGTTAACCCATTTAGACCTGAGCTCGATTCTACAAATGCATTTAAATCCTGACAGTTCTGAAAACCCATGTTTCTATGTCAGTGGTTATCAAACTATTTCATGTCAAGGTCCACAGAAATTATATGTAATCGGCCGCCGATTGTTTCAGCGACCACCCCCCCCCCATGTTTGTTTGACATATAGGGCCATCACCCAGATAGTTGCATTCAGTCCACTACAGGTGGAACATGTATTTACCTTAATAATAGAACTGTTCATTTAACTCAGTATTTCTTAAAGCTAACTATATTTTATTGACAGGTCTGAAACTGGGAAAGAATATTCCTGACTTCTATGAGATTGTGACTGCACCAGCAATGAAGGTTTGCCATTCCTGACATTATGATTTAGCTTTGATTAAAACTTCATAACGATTGCTTCAAGACCACTGAGCCTGACTGACCTACTGTACATCTTCAGATCCTGAATCGCTGGTTTGAGTCCGAACCACTCATCGCAACATTGGCTACTGATGCTGTCATAGGAGCTATGACCAGTCCTAACAATCCTGGTAGTGGGTGAGACAAACATCAAGCATACAGTACACACACACACACACACACACACACACACACACACACACACACACACACACACACACACGCATGCAGCCACCCGCGCGCACGCATGCACGCACACAGACACCATGTGATCTGTTCAAATCATCAGTTTTAAGTGTAATGTTCTTGACTTGAAGGTATGTTCTCCTGCACCATGTGATGGGGGAGCTGGAGAAGGAGAAAGGGTCATGGGGTTATGTGGAGGGGGGCATGGGAGGTGTGTCGAAGGCTATCGCCAGCTCTGCGCGCTCCCATGGTGCGCACATCTTCACTGAACAGGTGAGGTGATTCTGTCTCCTGTTCTAGACGTCCATTGCTGCTTTCATTTATTGGTGTTCATGATGATGTCTTTATGGCTCCACCGACAGCTGTTGTCCATATGTCCAACCATATGTCCCAGTCTCATGAACACGTTATCTCAGGAATGTCTTTCTTCAAATCTGGCACAAACAAGAATGAACTGAATGGAATTTGGTGGTCAGGGTCACCGTGAACTCACAAAACACTATTATTAGTATTTCAACATAACTGTCTAATAGGGTAAAATCATAGTAGTGACATTTTATGTCCAAAATATCTAAGGTCAACATCATAATGTTATGCACAAACAGTTTTTGGACAATTGGACAATTAAATACCTTTAACTCATTTACCGTCAACATCGCCTTTTGACGCCTCCTGGTCCAAACGCCCTCTGCGCCGAGTTCACCTTTTGACGCCTATTTTAATATAAATTGATTACGGTTCACAACTGTGTTCTCTACGCCCTCGTAAGACTCCGGTTCGGGTGCTCAATTTGTTCAAAATGAGCTTTATTTGCGCCTCATTTCTCTAAACGATATGATCCCTGGTTACAAAATGTAGACTCAGGAAAAGAAGGGGAGATTGTGAACCTATTTCACATTTGGTCAGATAAGGAATTGGTGAATTAATGCTGGGTGCCCCCCCTTGAAACTGGGATAACTGGGTTAATTGGCTTAGCTGACATTGAGCTTCAGGTGAAGGTTATTGCACCATGTTTTGAAGCTCCATCTAGCTCAGGGTTCCCCAATAGGGCTAATGAAAGTTACAGGTATGGTGTGTGTGATATGAAGTGTGAGATTACCATAATGACAGTAATCCTTAATCATATTCAAGGGCTTTTGGCACTTGTAGAGAGTGTACAAGTGGAGAGTGTACAAATGGAACCAAATGGACCATAACAGGTCCATTTGGTTCCATTTGTACTCAATCAGAGTTAAGTTGACATTGATTTTAGGATATCAAAATAAATAAATAAAAGTTATAATTGAGGTCCCAGATATAAATTAAATGGGGGTCAGTAGCCTATGCATGTCAAACTGGGCATAATTCAAATAAAAATGAGAATCACTGCTAGAGCCCCACCATATCATTTCAAATGGGGTCTTGCCCTGAAAATGAATTCATTTTACACTCTCAAGAGTTAAAGATCTACAAGGGCCCATTTGGTTACCAACTCTCCATCATTTAGCTGGGGACCACCTGGAACGCCCTCAAATTAATTAATTAATTGGGGAACCCTGATCTAGCTCTATCAGTCCTCACTCCTCAGTAAATGATAGCGTCCAAGTGAAGACGGCATGTTTCTCACTGGACATTATTCACTGGAATGATACTGTACAATATGGTGATGACTCATATTTGCAATACACGCAATTCATTCTAATTGAACCATTTTGTACAGCAGCCGATTGGGTGTATTTTATCCAATAGCAATGTGGTCTTTTGTGGTCTATTCTTCAGGAGGTGGAGCAGGTGCTGGTTGGCTCAGACGGTGCTGCTAAGGGCGTGGTGATGAAAGATGGCACGGAGATTCATAGTAAAGTGGTTCTGTCCAACGCTACACCATATGTCACCTTTAAGAAGCTTGCGCCGCAGGTAGAAAAGTGAACAATGCTAATAAATGATTAATATTGTGCTTTATTTATATAGCAATCTTTACATGTGAAATGCTTGACTAGTCTATATTCGAGTTCAAGTTTCCTTTGTTGTCTTTAATATCTGTACATCAGGGATGCATAGCAGAATGAAATTTGGTTATGCTTAAAACACAGTTGAAAATAGATTTAAGAAACAAAAAAAAGGATTACAAACATTATGGCCCATAAATTGACCGGGATGTATCATGTATTAGACATGTAACCCCTGACCTATACGATAAACACATTATAGCACACATATTGGCTATTATTGAATGCGACTTTAATCAGGGATGCATCTTTGTGTTTATATTGACAATATATATTAAATATATAATGAAATAACTTCTTTATGTTGACAAAAAGGAGGCCAACACTGTAATGTGAACTGGAAGGTGTTTAATGTGTTTTGTAATAATTTTGGTCATTGTAGGGTTCCCTGTCTGCTGATTTCATCAGAGCTGTTGATCAGATTGATTACACCTCTCCTGTCACCAAGATCAATGGTAAACAGTCCATTTCCCTTAACCCCACTGTGTCCGTTAAATCAGGGGTCTTCAACGTTTTTCAAGCCAAGGACCCCCTAGCTGAGAGAGAGAGATGAAATGGGACCCCCCTACAATTACATATTGTATAAAATTGTGTCGCAGTTCAAATCATATATTTCATAGATAGTTTCATAGACCTGTTTGACAGCAACAGACACTTAAACCCTCAATACTTTGACCGTTGGCTCTGTACTCCTTCTCGACCAAACCGAAAATAGAGATGTAGATCTGCTATTTGTAGATCTAATATTCCTATTACACAAAGATTTGGAAACACCCCTGTAGTAACGCTTTATTGTTTTTGCTATGGTCAAAATAGCTATGGCAAAAGAAATGCTATGGCAAAAACAATAAATACATACAGTATAAATAAGTAATCCTAATGCAAACACAGTGGCTGTGGACAAGCTTCCCAACTTTCTATCATCTCCCACTCCTGACGGGAAGCCTGGCCCTCATCATCAGTGCTCCATCCACCTGAACTGTGAGAATGTGGAGGTCCTGGAGACGGCATACACCGACGCCGTAAATGGACGCCCCTCCTCAAGGTACGCACGCATGCACGCACACACGCAGTACGCACGCACGCACCACTCAGCCTCAACTCCATTATGTTCTATTTTTTTAGGCCCATGCTTGAGATGACCATCCCCTCTGTATTGGATCCTACTTTGGCTCCCCCTGGCTGTCATGTAGTGTCACTGTTCACCCAGTACACCCCATACCGTGTGGAAGGCAGGGAGTGGACGGACCAGGACCGGGAGGCTTACGCTGACGTTGGTGAGACACAGAAAATAGACAGAGCTTAACCACACAGTCAAACAGCAATGATTTCACTGCACTGCTGTGTTATCATTTAGTTTGATTGATTGATTGATTAATTGATTGATTGATTACTTTAATAACAGTTTGCAAAAGAAAAAAAGCACAAAAAGTACAGTTTAAATCCTTTTAGCATTGTGTTTGTATTACACTTTAATACAAACACAATGCTAAAAGGATTGAGCCAAAGACCCCTTTGGGGTCCCGTGTATTCAATTAATTGAAACATTTAATGACAGACAAATATACTGTATAAGCGAGTAGTAATCAAAAATAAAAACATGTACAGTAAACAGTTTTGGAGAGATGATCCCTGAATTTTGTTGAAGCAAGCATGCTAAGCTAAATCAGGGAACGATAACATTACAAAACCCCCATAGGGATACATAAGCAATATGTTGACATGACTTAAATCAGCAGACATTGACATTTGAACAGCCTATGCCAGGCTCTGATCAAAAGGTGGAGGCTGGGGTGGAGGAGGCGCTAAGCTCAGTGGATGCGAGGCGGCAGCAAGACAAGCAGGGGTGAAGTGAATGCAAGCCGTATTTAAAGGGACCGCTATGCTTGAGCGTAAATTCTGATTGGAGTATGAATGTGTGACGTAATGATCAGCTGAGATGTGAATGAAAATAGGAATGACTGACTGAAGCCGACTACAGCTTTAGGCATGCGACTCACATGTCCCTGTATAAACGCTGTGCTTCATCATCTGTGTTAGTATAGGAAACATGGTTTTAAAATGTTGTTCTCACTGGTCACTGTCATAATGAACATTGCATGTTTTTGTGTGTCTGTCTCTTTAGCGTTTGACTGGGTGGAACAGTACGCTCCTGGTTTCAAAGCGTCTGTTGTAGGCAGGGACATCCTGGCTCCCCCTGATCTGGAGAGAATCTTTGGCCTTACAGGAGGGGTATGTATTCACGGTGACACTGAGCAGGGATTTTTTTTTTTTTTTTAATGTTCTGTTTATTCATTTTTTGTTTTTTACAAATAGAAGTACATTCAGAAATAAAAACAGAGTCTGAGCAGGGATTTAAAGGTTGGTGTGCACTGTGCAGCTGATTTGCCTACCATCACACCCTACTATTGTCTGAAAAAGGAAGTCATTTATATCCTGGACCATCTTCCTTCTTTTGCATTTCACATAACAGTAACACCAGGGCTGTTAAAGCTGTTAATGGTTACAGACTCGTTTTACTACAACACATCGTCAATCACAATCAAAGTTCTTATCCGCTATGCAAAGTCACTCAACCGGTTGATGTACGGTCTGAGCTACTGCTTATTGCTCAGATCTTTATGACACAGCTGGTGTAACTGTCAGTATGAATAACTACAAGACATGTAATTAAACAGAGAAAGGAATACAAGAAAAGGAAATATGTAAGCAATTACCTAAACACAAATGTTGATGTGTGTTTTCTTCTTTTCTTTTCTTTCTTTTTATATCTTTACAGAATATCTTTCATGGATCAATGTCATTGGACCAGCTTTACCTTGCACGACCTTTGCCTTCTTTGGCAGATTATCGTTCACCAATTAAAGGTTTATACCTCTGTGGGAGTGGCAGTCATCCAGGTTTGTCTTAAATATTTTTAAACAGCCCCATGTTTCATATAGTGGAGCTCTGGGTTGGTCACACTCTATGTACCTGATGGGATATGGCTGAGGAAAGACACAGCTCAGTGTTTGTTTAATGATCTCTTAGGCAGTGGTGGAAAGTAACTAAGTACATGTACTGTACTTAACCCATTTTGGACTGCGGCCTGACCTAAGTTTGCTGGAAAAACTTCAAATATTTATATAGCAGCATCAAAAAAATTACATTTTTTTGAATACTGCACATAGTCATGCTGTAGATATTGTAGGGTTAGGGTTAGGGTTTTAGGGTTAGATTTTTATACATTTGAAAACTTACTTTTGGTACTTTGAGTACATTTTGATACCGATAATTTTGTACTTTTACTCAAGTACATTTTTAATTCCGGGCCTTTTACTTCATGTATCTTTCTACATTGCAATATTGATACTTAACCCATTCTGACCTGAGATCAGATTCTAAAAATGTCTGTTTGAAAATGACAGTTTTCTGAAAAAGCTATGTTTCTATGTCAGTCGTTCTTCGATTTTTCAAAAATAGCAGACCTACAAGCATCTGCTATTTTTCAATAGCTAAAGCATAGCATAATGCTAACGCCAATGCTTCCCGCCCCAAAATGGGTTAAGTAAATAATGCCAGTACGTGTTCCACCCCTGCTCTTAGGTGGTGGAGTGATGGGTTCCTCAGGCTGGAACGCTGCCCTCACTGCCATAGCTGACCTGAAACGACGATGAGACCTCATCACACATCATCATCATCACATCACCTCCACCTGCAGTCTGTGGACGATGAGACCTCATCACACATCGTCATCACATCACCTCCACCTGCAGTCTGTGGACAACAACATGTCCGTACACGGACAAATGTGTCCGTGGCGAGACTTGTCCTTGTCCGTGCATGGCAACTTCTAGATTTTGTTTTTACATAACATTATAATGTTCTTATTTTGATCACAAGACCGCATTACTGAATGTCAGTCTCCAGGTTTTCTTCAGAGTATGCATGACACCGATTTACTATACAATTTACAATTTAGGCATTTAGCAGACGCTCTTAATCCAGAGCGACTTGACTTACATTAAGCAAGACAAAAAGCATGGCAAAGTAGTTATCAAGAATCATACGAAAGCTAAGAACGTAACAGTGGAATATCTATATAATGAAACTATGCATGTATACTTTATAGTGCTATGTCTACAAAAATGCTATCTAAGTCTACATAAACTACTATGACACTACAGTATGGCACATTAGGAGTCCACTAGTACAGTGGTTTCTCAAACTTTTTTTATTTTCAAGGACCACCATAACTCTTGAGAGTGTACAAAATGGAACCAATGTACACTCTCAGAGTTACAGACCTGTAATGCTCATTCAGGGCTGCTAGGTCTGCTATGTGTTTCTGATAATATTATTGTCCACTCATTTGTACGTCCATGGCAAAAATAGACTTTTTGACAAAAATGTCCACCACAAGCCAGCATGGCGATGACCCCTGTTGTGGACGTCAGCAGCAGGTGCACTGATTTAAACATTATGTGGAGGATTAAAATGTTTCTCTGACTGTCACAACAACCCTGATGGGTAAATTACTCTGTTTAAACTTTAAATAAACATCTGACAAGCGTAAACAAAAAAATCATTAACACTCCTGCTAGGCTTCAGAGAATTCCTCCTTCTAAAAACCTCATCCATGAAGCCAGTATTATCATTGATATAATACCATGACTGGTGGAATTACTGCTGCACTAAATCCTTGTGTGACCCCAGTTACAGTCATGGCTCATTGATATAAAACAATCTAACAAATATGTCATAACAAAGGCAATTAAGTTTAGAATAAAGTGTTTATTTTTAGAACTGATAATTGTCTTAATATTTGATACTTTTTATGAATGAATGAATTCAACATAACAATAGATGATCTGAAACGAGACCAACAATGTACATATCACAGCATGATTATGGGAATGTTCCTTTGTAACTTTGTTCAACTATTTCTTTAATGATAAATAAAAACCAAAATGAAATCAGATGCATCATTCGCTTCATAATTAACACTATGTTTGAAGACTCAAGTAAAATGTTTGTCCCAAAGAATCACAATATTTATGAATATGTATTTATATTCATATAAAGAATGTATAATTTCTCCGAAGTATAATAGATTTTAATATCTATTAGGGTCCATTTGGTAAGGTTATCGACTCTCCATCCAGCTGGGGACCATGCACCTGGAATCCGCTCAAGGACCACTGGTTGATTTTTTTGTACTTAACTTTTTTTTTGTACTTACTTACTTTATTAATAAAATAAACATTTATGCAATCACTTGCCAACGCAACCAAATAGCCAATCGCAGCGCGGCAGTCCCTCCGGGCTATGGGACGGCAGAGTGGTAACGTCAGTGACGTCGTCGCTCAGGAGGAAGCATAACCTACCGAAAGATTCCCGCAGATTCGATGCGGCCGAAATCGATTCACGAAGGTCCCCATTTTTTAGATAATAAAAAACGTACACATTTTTTAACTTGTTACCTTTGAGACAACAATGCTGGATGGATGGTTGCACTCATGAAATTCACCAGAGACATTTGCCGGCTCTTGGGACTGGGGAGCGGTAAGGAAAGAAACTTCTTCCCCACTTTTTTCACAAGTTGAGATACTTTCACCAGTTCCAAAAAAGAAAGAAAGTTGTTGGTACAGAGTAGACTACAGTAACTGTTCCCGTGTCACTGATAATACAGGCCTCGACACCATGGGTTCTGTTCTGATGGAGCGGAACGTTGCTTTCAAAGTTTACTTCATATTTGGTGAAACAATGCAAACTCCGTTGAACTACATGGCTGCGAACTAAAAAGAAAAAAAAAACTACACCCTGCTCAAGTTGGATCAGTTAAACTAATGACCCAGAGTGTAATGTAACCAAATAGACCCGTAAGTGTCCATTTGGTATTTTGGTGACATTTGTTACACTCTCAGAGTTACACTGTAACGAGTTAGACCAGTCATACTGATTCCAGTGATTGTCAACCCTTTTCATTTCAAGGACCTAGCCTAAGATTTAGACTCTCGTAGTCAGAATCGATAAATACATCTACGAGAGAAATCGTAGGCTATCAAGGACCCATAATTTGATATAGGCTACATTATTAGGCCACCGGTCGATCAGATTGTTTACTTCCAAAGGACATTTTGATTGTTCGATATGGCCTGGCTGTCTCATTTGGTCCAGAATTCCTTTCCCGTCTGTGTAGTCTGCTGGTCGAGATAACATCAAAATAGACATTCTTGTACGTTCTCTAGTTGTATTTACTTAATGTAATAATGGTGAAGAAGATTAACTGTCAGTCATTTAACTGGGGACCCCATGGAACCCCACCCATGGTCCCCACTCCTCAGCCTCTACACTGAGAACCACTCACTGGATTAATATACACCCATGTTGAGTAGACACTAGATGACTAGACAGACCCATTACAGTATAACATAGTTTAGTTGTCTACAAAGTAAAATTGTCAGTGTTAATTTCACTGATAGTGTACAAATGTAACAAATATAAACCCCTATGTCATACGGTCAATTTGTTACATTTGTACACTAGCAGTGAAATGGACAATTTTACTTTGTAGACAACTAAATATATTTTGAATGGGGGAAAATAATTGTATAATCCAAAGTATAAAACCCCAAATTTGTACTGTACAACTCTGTATGACTGTACTGTTTAATTATCTCAGCCCCACAATAAGAGTGTGGGAAATTGGCCAGGCTATTATTAAATGGTTGCAAAAACATTTTCACACCAAACGTGCCCCATAGGTGCTTTGCGGTCTGTTGAGTTTCATGACCGACCCGGGATTTGAACCCTGGAGAGAAAACGTCTACTGCTCTCCCAAGAGGGAATCCCTCTTGTCCAGGAGAGATATTGGATGTATGAGCTTCAGGCAAAACTACTTGCCAACCAGAAGGTATCCTAGTAATCCTACCAGTAGCCATTTCAATGAAAGAGTATGGAGACCACCTCTAAGTAACCACTGCAGATGTGCTAGTTATCATTCAAATCAGTTCTGGATTGCACAGCTTTAAATTAGTCATTATTTGAGAGACACAGATTGGTCGATAGGGGCATAGCTTCATGTTTGCATCCATAGAGACCGTGGGACAGGTTTAATATATTCTAAATGACTCATTCTTAAATCCACATCAATGGCTGCGATTCATTCATGTGTTTGCGTACCTGACTGTTACCATGTTGAATGTTCAATATTTACAGGAATGAGTTTCTTCTAACAGACTGATATTCTTGTAGTGTCACTTTTTGACTATTAGACATAATAGGCTAGTAGAGGACAAGTTGCAGCATAATTTCCTCACTCGGTGGTTCCTTCCAGGCAGCTTGTAGAACTCCTTTCAGGCCCCCCTCCCCAAACTTTGATGTTTCCAAGACACCGCTACGATTCCTTGATGTCTGATGCCTTTGTAAAGGCTTGGGAGCATGCTCAAAATTCCACCTTGCTTGCATTGCAATACTTTTTAAATGACCAGCGTTTATTTGTCAGTTATTAGCCTGTAATATGCACACATTTTAGTGCATATTTAGTGCTTTCATGCACTAGTTAAACATCCTTTTAGTGACTAAAAGGTTGCTTAACTAGTTGTGCATGAAAGCACTAGTTTTTGCAGTACACTGAACATGAACACTCAGCTATGAGATTCATAACATGTTTAATGTAGACATGTTCTCCTTCGAGGGGGACTGTAGCAGAGGAGGAGGTACAGTATGGGGTCTGGTGATACTGTATGTTGCTGTATTTTGCATTCCTCTGGAAAGGTTTCACCTTTCAGCCCAACACTAATTTAGCCATAGTTCTGAAGGGGAGTAGTAAGGGGACAAAGATTCTTTTGTCCACAGATCATGGATCATCAGACGCATTCCATTGTGATGAAGATGTAAGAAAAGTCTTGATTGCTTTTTGAAGCACTTGTGTCTCCGAGACATTCAAGTAGTGGGTCAGGCATGGACAGCTGAAATTCCTTCCCCCGTCAATAAGATTGGAGACTCTTATCTCGTTGCCAAGGGGGACAGCAGCCTCTGTATTTACTCAAGTCTACAGCTGTGGCCCCCAGCAAGAAAGTGAGGTAGAACGGTGGGGTCGGGTGCAATGTTGAGTGTTGACTAGGCTACAGGATAATGACTAAAGCATATTTTGCTTAACTGTTTTCAAAATCGGTGTCCAAAATAGCAGTGTTCATTTTTTCCACAATATTTTAATTTGGTCTTAGTCTCTTGAATAACACATCATTTAGTCTTAGTCCTATTTAGTCTTCTGAAAAACATTTGTCGACTTAGTCTTTAGTCTTAGTCTTGGTAAACAAAATTATCACTGCAAAATAGCAAAAATATTCAATCTACAGGCTCACACCACAAAGCTTTGTGAAGTTTTAGAGCAATTATGGCATGTAATGGCCCCTGATATTAGTGTTTCTGTGATCCTGATGGATGGAGAGAAGAGTTGTACAATGTTACAGTGAGGAGACAGCCAGCACTACAGTAATTAATTGAAACATCTTATTTTGTCAGCTAAATCTTACAATTGGGGTACATCATTGTGAAACATACAACCGTGATTTATGATTATTTTAGAGCAGTTGAGGCTAAGTCTAAAATGTATTCTGACCCCTCCACGAAGAGGCCTAGTTGTCCCGACCCCATATCCATCATTTATACATTATGGATAATTAGTGTGGACTTAGACTGTTATTCGTCTGAACTGCTCAGCCCTATTGTTGACGTGAAGATTTAAATGAATGAAAATCGTGCTCATCTTCCATTCATTCATGTTTGTGGAGTACCGCTGTTCCTTTTGAGTCATTATTTCAGCGTCTTTTTTGCATGCCGTCATTACTGTATTTCTAGACTGAAGCAGACCGAGGTGAGAGAACGAAACGGAAGTGGCTTTCACACATAGGCCTACACATTGCATTGGGCCACAGACAGGAGAGCTGTGATTACCCCATCATTGTCTTGTGAGATGAGTCACGGGCTGAGAGTACGAATGTGTCACTTTGTCCTCATCGGGAAATCTCTGGCTGAGCAGAAAGAAACTTGACACTATTATGCTTCCTGCTTGCCCACAGTAACTAACCTTAATGTTCATTGAATTGACCTATAGCAAAGCCACTCCCCAAACTGCTATGGTTCGGATCCCTTTTTTGATTGGGCTACCATCACACGAGGGAGCTTAAGTCAGCTGCAGTGTTCTGGTTCCGTCTCCCAGCTACAAACACACCCGCCCAGACCAGAGGACGCTGATTGTTTTTTATGTCCATATTCAGTTGTTGAAATGGCTGAGACAAGGCGTGGTGTGTTCTGATATAGCCAGTGGTGGAAAGTTTAAAGTTTTCAATTTTTGAGTGGTGCAGCCACTCCAAGGAACAGCAATGTCCCTATGGGACTATGTGACTGTTACTATGTTTAGAGTACCAGTAGGGGAAACAAAGAGAGAGAGAGAGATAGTGCACTGTTGCCTGCTAATGAGAGAGCGAGAGAGGGGGAGAGGGGAGTTGCACCACTCAGTTCACACAGGTGTGATTTCTTTCAAAATAGCTATCGGCTATTTTCAAATGGCCGAAATGTAATAGGGCTGAAGTGGGTAATGTATGTTTTGTAATAACAATCTAAATCAACTAAGTACACTATCTCGATCCAAGATGTAGTGGCGTAAAAGTATTGGAAATTGGAAATACTTAAGTAAATGTACTTAGTTACTTTACACCACTGGATATAGCTTAATTCAGATCTGAGATAGTCAGACTGGACCTCATGCTTACGGCAGTGGGAAAAGTAAACACGTCCCCCTTTTTTTAGACCAAAGAGTGGCATAGAGTTCGAGTTTGTCTGACCCTGTTCTTTGTGCATTTGTGTTGTTCTTCAGACGGTGCTTTTGCAAGGAAGGAACCATTACATCATCTTTTCCTGGCCCCACCCAATTATGGATCATATGACATGATATGTTTGTGATTCAATAAATAAATAGAGAATGAAAACGAAAAATTATGAATAGAGGTGGTCTTTGCCATTACAAACAGTCAATTGATAGTATTTCCTGTCTGCATGTTTCTACCCCGTTTGAAGTTTGTCATCTACTCATGGATGTGGGCTAGGCCGGAAGAGCTTTTAGCTTTACTGTAATTCACCTCCTTCAGATGAAGTACAGTTTTGTATAATTAAATGTATCGTTCATCTAGGAAATATCTGACTGTATTCTGTGTTTTCTCTCCTCTCAGGTTGTAGTCAATGGGTGGACACCAGCACATTAGTTGACTAGGGTCCCCCAGGGCTCTCTACTTTGTCTGCTCCTTTTTTCCCTCTACCCCACGTAGCGGCGTGAGCTTCTAGATCGTCTATATTTTAGCAAAATTAATGTTCACCCCAAAATAGGTACGCTAGAGGTTCATGTGGTTAAGTACTTAGGCCTACGTAACTACAATACAATTGTCACAGAATTGGACTTTCAGAGGTTGATGTTACTGCCTGGTCTGAGAGTAGGGGCTACATGTTCACTTCAAGGACATGCTGTATTGAATAGAACAGCCCTTTCTTAAGCTGTAGCCTACTTTCTGTTCACGGCACTGCCTCTTTTGTAGGGAGATACGGTTCCTTTGTGATCGTCTGATTCAGCTGGCGACCAGTGAAAGGTTTTGCATTCTAGGTAGAGGCAAAAGAGGAGTAGCCTGCTCTATCGCGGATCGCATGTACCTATCACATCTCATTCCGATCCTGATCCATTCTACTTTCATTTCCCATTACAGGAACTAGGTTGTAATCTGTTCCTCTTTACCCACTTGAACCATCCCTATTCTGCGACGTGCTAGCAGATATTTAAGCTCTCTGCGTGTATGATGCGTTGTGAGCTTCTAACTTTCAGGAGACATAGTTACAGACTGCGTATCATTTGATTGTGGAATTATTGTCTGCTTTGAGAGACAGTTGAACCCTTAAATCCTGTTTACTTAGCATTCTTAGCCACTTCAAGCCATGAGCCTTTAACCCATTCTGAACGGGCACCCGTTTTGGTGTCGGCATCGTGTTATGCTTTAGCTATTGAAAAATAGCAGATCTACAAGCTCATATCGCGCCACCGAGTGGCGCGATACGAGCTTGTAGGTCTGCTATTTTTGAAAAATCGAAGAGCGACTGACATTTCTAGAATCTGATCTCAGGTCAGAATGGGTTAATCAGACCAGTGTGTGTCCAGTGGAAACCTCATATGAATCTGATCTCAGGTCAGAATGGGTTAAGTGGTTATTAGAATGCTAGGATACAGCATTTGAGATGTATTGGTCAAGCTTTGAATCTCATTTGCTTTCTTTCTTGAATATTTTCTTATTTGTTTTAGTGTTGCTAGCCCCTCCAACTACCGTCTGTCTGTCTGTCTGTCTGTCTGTCTGTCTGTCTGTCTGTCTGTCTGTCTGTCTGTCTGTCTGTCTGTCTGTCTGTCTGTCTGTCTGTCTGTCTAAGAATCCTGCATGGTTGGACAAATGTAACACAAAGTTCACAGTTGGGCCACACTATAATGGCTAAAACGCTTTTGCATAACACTGTAACCTTAATAATTACAATTATTGATAATGATGATATCATTTCTTAAAGTATTGGTCACTCACAATGTTTATCATTGCCGATATGTTCTTATGGTATTTGTAATGTTTTCTTGTGGTTTTATTGTCTCAATGTGAGCCACAATTAAATCCCCATGGGGAGATGTGTTGGTTGCACTTGTGTAATGGTGGTGAGCAGACAGCTGACCAAATGTAATGTTTGAATTGTCAAGTTTCACTATTGCATAGCTTAATTCTTGCCCACCAATGTGTGTTCCTTTGTATACGCGTATGTATGCGTGTGTCTGTTTAGACTAGTACCAAGTACAACAGGTGACAAAGTGGCGCTGTTGAGCTTCACACTGTGCTGTGCACAGGTGCATGATGGGAAGCTGAGTTGTTAGCAGCCATTACGTGATTTTGGATGTGACAGTTACGAGTACAGTACAGTAGAGGGACCCCCACACGGTAACTCTGTCATTTCTCGACCGTTTCGGACGCGGGGCGGCTCGCCGGAACTGGGACGGTACCCTGGGCTCATTCCTGTGGTCTGTAACTTCCGGGGACCCGATATGTTGGTAATATAGACAAAGGAATCCCATATTTTCTCAAATGTTGCTGGGTTCCTTACATTGTATACAATCTTTTCAGGAAATGACTGGTGGAGCCTTGGTGGTGCCCAGCTTAATGATTGGTAGTTAACTGGTAGTTAAATTTAACCAATTGGTCCATTTGGTGCACTCAAACATGGAATGTGTTTTATCCAACAGGCCCCCCTGACCAGCAACAGCAGGAGATGGACTGCGGCGCTGCTACCCATCAACCTGTACATGATGCCACTCTGTCACAGGTAAACGCTCTCTACAATATGAATGAATTACAGTAACCATACTAGTGTAGGAGCTGTCATACGGCACTGAGAATATACAATATAAAAGTGTGTGTGTGCGTTTGTAGGACACGCTGAATGGGGAGGAGGGTCTGAGCGAGGAGGAGAAAGTGAAACGGCGAGCGGAGCGGCGCAGAGCCAAGAGAAAGGTGAACACACATACACACACACGCACACACTTACAGCCTTCATAATTTCATTTAATTTCAATTTGCATAGAGGGAATCGACTTTACAGAGGTAAAGAATATAATCTTTGTGTGTGTGTGTGTGTGTGTGTGAGTGTGTGTGTGTGTGTGTGTGTGTGTGTGTGTGTGTGTGTGTGTGTGTGTGTGTGTGTGTGTGTGTGTGTGTGTGTGTGTGTGTGTGTGTGTGTGTGTGTGTGTGTGTGTGTGTGTGTGTGTGTGTGTGTGTGTGTGTTGTTTCAGCGGCGTCGGGCACGTAAGAAGCAGGAGCAGGTTAAGCCGAGTGGGAATGCTGATCAGGTAATTAAACAATAGCCAGAACATGGCCTATTCAAGCTTTTCTGATGATTAGCTAAAATCACGTCCTGTCTTTCTCTCCGTCTGTGGCTTCCCCTTTTAAACTTGAGCCTGCGCAACTGTCAAATGAAGGAAGTTGACAGACAGACAAACTGTGAGAGATGTACTTGCCCAGATATAATTCACATTTCCATTGTGCTCTCATCTTTAAAATTGCAATCTGGAACTTTTTAATGAATAAAAGAGTATATTAGTCTGTATGGTAGAGTATGTTTATATACATCTGCAGTGGTTGGAGGTGGTCTCCCTACTCTTCCACTGAGAAAACTCCACCGTGGTGTCGGGTAGGACACCTAGGGCTCTATTTTCACCAGTGCCTTACCCTGTATCCCTAAACTTATTTGCCTTTTTTACTAGAACAGAAGTTTAAGGATAAGGGGTAATGCACCGACGAAAATAGGGCCACTACTGTTTGACATGTAGTTATGCCTGAAGCTCATAAGCAAAATAGATGTTGGGATTTGAACCCACACAATGCTGCTTTAAGTCAGCCATAATACTGTGGCCCAGTGCTACCCACCCACAGCACGTTCCTCTGGTTCTGCTCAGAATGTCTTCTCATTACACGGGCCTGCACAACAGGAAGAAGATGACGACGATAGCGATGACGATGAAGATGGCGGTGCGGACTCTGAACTGGATGGGAGTGACTCTGAGGCAGAAGCCGCCATGGAATCGGCGAAAGAGGTTCAAAAGGTTGAGCGACCAGCCATGAAATATGTCCCTGCTCCAGCCATAGCTCCCCCAGCTACCAGAGGGCCACAGAAGACCCAAGCGAGACGACCCACTGAAGAGGTTTGTATGTCCTCTTAAAGGGTTAGTTCACATTTTTGGACTTAAAGCTGTAGGAAATACTTGCCATTAGTATAGTGGTTACCACATATTAATTGATTGCCTGAGTCCCGTTGTGGGAGTTCTGGTCTGGTTTTGGTGAATATGAAGTAGTTCCGGTCATTTGGTGGGGGGTACTGGGGGTGGGGGCCACTCATTTAAAATAAACAAATCCACAAATATGTGTTGTTGACCTATTTCTACCTTATAGCGCAAAGTTTGTTCAACTTTCACCGTTCTGTCACATGGAATGTTTTTGTCCTGAGAGGTCAAAGTTGAATGAAAGTTGACTTTATATGGTAGAAATAAGTCAACAATACAAATTATGCTAGTTTTGTGAATTCATTTTTAATGAGTGACCCAAAATTTGACCACCAAATAACCGGAACTACTTGATATTCACCTAAACCAGACCAGAACTCTCACCCACCACGGGACTCGGGCAATCAATAAATACCGTTGCAAATTGAAACCAGTATATTAATGGTATTTCCTACAGCTAAGTCCAAACATCTGAACTATCCCTTTAATCACTTAAACCCCTGTTGTCTTTAGAGAACTGGACTTGACTTACAACTGTGTTTTAACCACTTTTTCTGTCTACTCAAACTCTTCGCCAAAAATAGCTGATGTAAAATCTCACAATGCATCACAGCATGAAGCAATGTGAGCTTGTAGATCAGCTATTTTTTGGCTAATATTCCCCCGGGAATATGGACGCTGGGGGTTAAAGTGGTAAACCATTATTTATGATCGGTTTTATGCATCGTCATACAATGGTGTCAATCTGCAAGGCTTTCTGAGCTTGTAGATCTGAACATTGTGTCCTGAAGTATGGACCTGCCGAAGTCGGCACAAATTGGCATTGTGAGGCAACAGTTGATGTCTGTGCCAATCGGCATGAACAAGTCGGTTCAAGTCAGCGCAAATTGCCTATATCAGCTCGATCAGAGGGGGAGAAAGTATATCAACCATGCAAGAACCCAGCCAATGTCATGTTTATGCTTCACCATTTCACCATTTTAGTTTGAAAAAGTTTTATTTATATGTTCAAGACACCTATATAATGACATTTTCAAATGGGGAGGTCAGGTTTAAAGTGAATAAGGATGTGTTTTTTTCCCTGTGTCCTCAGGAACCAGAGTGGGACATAAGCAGTGCCTTCTTTGCTAATGCTGCTAGCCATATCAAACCCAAAGGCTCAAGTCGCCGGTCCAAAGAGAACAAGGAGAATGAGGCGAGGAGAGAGGTGAATACATGTTGATCTAATATTGTGGCATAGATGAAACATTTTTAATGGTCAATCGTTGCCATAACATTGTCTACAATAATTGTACAATTACAGACGGATACACCAAGGAAAAAAGCGAATATCACATTTTCTGTTTGGGTGGTTGATCACTCTAAGAACAAAGGATCTTTTGTACAAATGTGTCTCCACCAGCCGAAGGCTAGGGGAGAGTATGTTTTGCACTCCGTCCGTCCGTTTGTGTGTCCGTCCGTCCGTCCGTCCGTCCGTGTGTCCGTGACCAGCTAATCTCGGCCACCGTTAACCCGGTCGATGCCAAATTTTGCACACACACTCCCTGGATGCCAACGATGAACCTCTGCCCCAAACTTTCCAGAACGGCCTGTTATAGCGCCACCAGGAGGCCGCTTTGAGGAGGCCGCTTTGTGCTAAACAAGTTTTTGCACAGTACACCTACAGATTTTGTCCAAACATCACGCAAATTGGTACACAGTCTCTCTAGAGCCATTCGACAAAACCAGTCTTTCAGATTTCCAGAACGGCCTGTTATAGCGCCACCAGGAGGCCGCTTTGTGCAAAACAAACAAAATGCTGCAAATCATGAACACATCGCGTGATTTCCGTGAAATTGTGCACCCACATTCCCACTAGGCCCAGGACAAAATGCCACATGAACAATTTCAACTCAGCCTCAAGGTGGCGCTATAACTGCCAGAAAAGTGTTTTTACCTCTAACTGCACGGATCTGTGGATAACTTTGTATGCCAACTCCCTAGAGGCCAAGGAAAAACCTTTGTCTGGAATTTTTCACATCTGCTCTTTATAGCGCCACCAGGAGGCCGACATATGTAAAACACATTTTCTATTATTACTCCTTCAGATTTTATCCAAATTTCACACAAATCGGTACACATGATCTCCATAGTCATGTGATCAAGACAGGTTTGTTTGATTTCTCATATTCCATCCTGATTGACCACGATTGCCTAGCAAATGTAGCAAATGGCCACAACTCCTCAATGCAGCGTCCGATTCATTGCGATGAAACTGTGCACGCATATTCCCACTAGCCTGAGGAAGAATCCTGGTGGAGACCTGTGCCGATTGGCACTTTATCTAGTTCCTATTGAATCAGGAGCTAAGAGTTATCCCTCAAGCTGAATCATGTCCTCTTGTTGGCTGCTCTAGCAGAGGTGCAAAGTCTAATACAAGCAAAGATGGACTCTGCACTGCTTGTTCGAATTCTTGTCTTCATTGCCCCACTTTTATGTCAGTTGTACAGTATAGCTTGGCCCTTATGCATTGCATTACCTAAGGCCAATGAACTGCTTGAGTCATGGAAAGACGTCAAGTTTGTATGTCCTTTGCCACTAGGAAAAAGAAGACATCCACTGCCCAGAAAAACGAAACGGCGGCATGTGCTGGATATCCCGAGCACTCGTACAGTTTTTGAACTATGTAGTCAGGTTCATTTGTCATTGAGACAGGAGTTTAGGCAATTGCTTTTTGTAAAATCTGGGCAAGGTGGGATAATGTAGAGAGAAGAAATGTATCATTCAAAGGCATTAGTGTGGCTGTGAATACGAGCTGATAACAATGGTCACAATTCTCTTCCAGATGAATGGATCAGACACTGTGAGTAAGAGAAGTGCCTCATTGACAGGTGAGGAGGGCACACAAACTACCAGCCAATAAGTCATTGATTAAAATTGAAACAAAAATGTTGAGGAATGATGTCTTAACTGTTGACTCCCAGCCCCCTCCCCTTTATACAAACATACAGTACCAGAAGAGAACTGAGCCCCATAGGCAACCTGCCAAAGTTAAGCCTGAGTTATACTTAATTATACTTTATTTAGCTATACTAAATTGCCGATTTACAAGCTCACAACATATTAGATCTGCTCATTTTGGCACACGACACTGGCTTGCAACTAAGTATAAATCAGGCTTTATGCTTAATGTTTACTTCATCGTAGCGACGGCACCGCTTGATGATGACGGCAAATCCATAAATGTGCTTTATGTAGATTCGTTCTGTTGGCAAGTGAACGATGGAGCATAACATTGGCTCAAATGCTTTTTTGTGTTTTTTGTTGTGCAGAAAAAGGGATAAAGCTGGTGCAGGAGGGCCAGTACTCCCAGGCAGCCAGCATGTTTACAGAGGCCATCAAATATGACCCCAAAGATTACAGGTACATCAACATCAATGACCACCCAGGTCATGACATGTTTATGACAAATACACAGACTACATCAACTGGGTGGCCATGACATGTTTATGACAAACACACACAGGCACATGGGCCGCTGGAGCAGGCGTGTGACTTTGTCTTTGTGTCTTGCCAACAAGGTTTTTCGGGAATCGCTCCTACTGTTACAGCTGTTTGGATCAGTACCCCCAGGCCCTGGGTGACGCAGAGCGCTCCATCCAGCTGGCCCCGGACTGGGCCAAAGGACACTTCCGCAAGGGCAGTGCTCTCATGGGCATGAAGGTGGGCATTGGATGCTGTGGGCATGGCACATATAACAATGCAGTTAAAGGGAGTTCCACCTTTACTAGCCTCTGTCGTCAGTGCGGTATGAGAACTTGAAGTGACCAAAAGTCACAAATCAGCAAAAGCGCTGGTCAACATAATTGTCTCCACCAGCCGAAGGCATGGGGGAGAGTATGTTTTGCACTCCGTCCGTCCGTCCGTCCGTCCGTGTGTCCGTGTGTCCGTCCGTGAGCAGCTAATCTCGGCCACCGTTAACCCGGTCCATGCCAAATTTTCCACACACACTCCCTGGATGCCAACCATGAACCTCTGCCCCAAACTTTCCAGAACGGCCTGTTATAGCGCCACCAGGAGGCCGCTTTGTGCAAAACAAGTTTTTGCACAGTACACCTACAGATTTTGTCCAAACATCACGCAAATTGGTACACAGTCTCTCTACAGCCATTCAACAAAACCGGTCTTTCTGATTTCTCACACTCCATCCTGATTGGTTAAGATTGGCTTCCAAAGTTCACAGGACTGCTCAGTTTCAAACAAAATGCTGCAAATCATGAACACATCGCGTGATTTCCGTGAAATTGTGCACCCACATTCCCACTAGGCCGAGGACGAAATGCCACATGAACAATTTCAACTCAGCCTCAAGGTAGCGCTATAACTGGGCGAAAAGTGTTTTTACCTCTGACTGCACGGATCTGTGACTGTGGATAACTTTTTATGCCAACTCCCTAGAGGCCAAGGAAAAACCTTTGTCTGGAATTTTTCACATCTGCTCTTTATAGCGCCACCAGGAGGCCCACATATGTAAAACACATTTTCTATTATTACTCCTTCAGATTTTATCCAAATTTCACGCAAATCGGTACACATGATCTCCATAGTCATGTGATCAAGACAGGTTTGTTTGATTTCTCATATTCCATCCTGATTGGCCACGATTGGCTCCTACAGTTTTCAGGAGTAGCCCGCTTTGTACAAATCGCCACAACTCCTCAACGCAGCGTCCGATTGCGATGAAACTGTGCACGCATATTCCCACTAGGCTGAGGAAGAATCCTGGTGGAGACCTGTGCCGATTGGCACTTTATCTAGTTTTATATATTTCTTTGCTCAGTGGACCACTTTAAAACATTAATAGTTTGTCTTAAAAAAAAGTGCATATGACGTGGGCCGCTTTTTTATTTATTTAAAAAAACGAAACAAAAAAAGAATCAGCTGACCAATCATGATTACTTGCTTCCCAAGGTTGCTGGCCCAACCATCCACAACAACGTTTTTTCTTTTCCCATAACGGGCAGACGGTGTGAACACACCCTTGGTCAACAATAAACTGTTTACAGCAGTTATTATCCTTAACAGGCATCTGAGTAGTACATCTCAGCAGTGTGTGACTGTGAATGTGCCAGAGTGAAGTAGGAGTCTTCACAGGGCTGTGGAGTTTGATGGCTACTGCCACAAAGGAATGACCATAAGGCTTTGTCTGTGATGATCATCACTTGGGCCATTCATCATTGCCTGAGGTTATTCAACTGAGGCCTACGAGGCGATAGTTTGCTCAGCATGCAGGGCATGCTTTAGCTTGCAGTGATCAGTCAGTCACTGCTGTATCAGCTTCTAACCGTTATATCGGTTATCACGCTCTGCCCTTTTATCACACCCTGTGCAAATAAAGGCTGGGCACGTGATGGTATTAAGGTCTGGCCATCATTGTGTCTGTGTGTTTGTGTGGTAGAGATACAGTGAGGCAGAGAAGGCCATGGAGCAGGTGCTGAAGCTGGACAAGGACTGCGAGGAAGCGGTCAATGATCTCTTCAATTGCAAAGTGCTGCAGTTAATGGTAAAAGAAAATGGTTTCAGACCTCATAAGGTCTGCATGCTAATTATGGATTCTAGATCTTTTGGGGTATGAAATTGTATATTGTAAAAGAAAAAAACAAATGAAAGATGGGAACTGAAAGATGTAACTTATAAGCAAACAACATTTTGATTGATAGCCTAATTGTGGTTTTCAATATTTGCCTGCATGTGTTCTTGTTTCACCAGGAGTTTGGCTTTGAAGAGATGCAAAGTGTTGTCCTACTGGAGAAAGGCTCCACTGTACAGGCTGTTCTAGCTTCTTATCCAGAGACCGCCAGGGGTAAGTACTTGCGTACAACACACACACAGTCTCACACACAGTCTCACACACACACACACACACACACACACACACACACACACACACACACACACACACACACACACACACACACACACACACACACACACACACACAGAGCCCAAACCACACCAATGATTTGAGATGCAATTAAACCGTTTATGGAAACGCATATATTTGTATAGTAGCCTAATCGTTTGCAGTTACTTTGGGACAAATTCTGTCGCACGTTGTTGCATGTTGCATGGCGAATCATTGGTGTTGTTTGGGCTTTACCTTACACTTAGCAGGTGAGGAGGACCTGCAGTTTATCTTTTTAACACTGGAGGGCAGTATTAGATTTAACATGAAAGAAATCACAGTGAGAAGTAAGGACTTAAATTCTGCAATGTGTATATCTGTGTGTGTTAAGTTAACTAAAAAAAAAAAAAATCACACATGACGAGGTTGAATTGCCTTTTCAAATGCTAGTTTAAAAACATTGTGGTTTAATGTGAATTTGGATAAATTCAGCCTCCCTGTGTGTGGGGAATCTTTGGTTTGATTTCTCATCTGATGTCTCCTCCCATCACATGCACCGAGAAAAAGCAATGTGTGCACGGACGTGTATCTACGTAACCACATGAACCCTAACGTTCCTATTTTGGGCAAATTATGTAAAGATGTACATTTTTCAGGTGTTGCTTGTAGACTGTCTATTTTCACTTATTTTTGACAATCTGTCGTACGACGAATTGTAAAGCATGGCTTAAGTGTGTGTGTGTGTGTGTGTGTGTGCGCGCGCTCGCTCATCGTCTCTTTGCAGCTGGGAGCCAGGACTCGTACTCGTTCACGGGTCAGGCAGGGTATGTGACCACTTGCCTTTTATGTTTGTCCGGTAAAAGTCTGAAGCCAAGGATATAATGACTTCACTGACAGGCTTTATGTCACTATGGATGCAACTGCTCTTCTGTAGAATTGATTACAATACATTATTAGCGATGTGGAATGTTTTACCGTTATCTTTTCCTGCTCTCTCTCCATCAGAAGTCCATGTCCGTCTCTGTGGGTGGGAAACGTGACAACAGAACTGACTGAGAAGCATCTGTGGGACCTTTTTAAAATGTACGAGCCTCTTACAGTCAACTATTTGTGAATGTCTACTAGGGGTGCAGCAGTTATACATATACAAAATAATTGAATAAAATAGTGTTATTATTTTTATAATTCAAAATTGTATTTGTTTTTCAAAATCGTACAAGATCTAGGTTCAGTACAAAGCTGCATCAACATTACAAACCTTACAAATAGCCAGTCCAAGAAACATAACAGTTAAAATAAAAATAAAAAAGAAGAAAAAAAACATTATTTATTATTTATTTATTATTAACCCATTCTGACCGGGCACCCATTTTGGTGTCAGCATCATGTTATGCTTTAGCTATTTAAAAATAGCAGATCTACAAGCTCATATCGCGCCACCGAGTGGCGCGATACGAGCTTGTAGGTCTGCTATTTTTGGAAAAATCGAAGAACGACTGAATTTTTTTAGAATCTGATCTCAGGTCAGAATGGGTTCATCAGACCAGTGTGTGTCCAGTGGAAACCTCGTATGAATCTGATCTCAGGTCAGAATGGGTTAATAATAATTAATCCCCATTTTGGTTTTGGGCATGTCGTAATAGGCAAAACATTTTTTTTCTCAAAACATTTCTTGCTTGAATATATATTTTATAGAAAGTGCTTCTTGATTATTCGATTAATCAAAAAAGTAATCTCTAAGAAGATCATCGATTGTTGCAGCCATGAGTCCAAATCACAATCTACGTTAATGCTTTCGTACACATGCTTTTTTTTTTTACATTTTGGCAATGTGACCTTTCTCTATCTGAACAGAATTATGGTCAACTCCTTGGTTGTCATTGTATGAATGAATGAACTATCGTAAAGCGTTTTGAGCACTTGGAAAAGCGCTTTACAAATGCAATTCATTAAAAAAATGCACCACCTGTCCTCTGTACAGACCTCCTTCAGAGGCTGGCCTCTTCCACGAGGGACCAGAGACAATGGCGTGGCTTTGTGACACTGAGCTGGACATATGACGACCGAAAAAAAATGAAATTCATTATCTGATTTGTCTTTGTTTTGTTTGGCAGGTATGGGGAGATAGAGAGCATTCGTGTGCTGCACGAGCGCTTCTGTGCCTTTGTCAACTTCAAGAATGCCAACATGGCAGCTCACGCTATGGAGAAACTTAATGTGAGTGACTGGATTGGTTCCTTTACTGCAGTGGGTGGGTCTCCCATGGGTCTTTGAGGGGGGGGGGGTGGCTGGGATCTCTGGGGTTCCAGGGGATCTCTAGCTGATGGTTGATAGATATGGACCAAATGGACCCATACTGGATTTTTCAGTGTAGAGTACGAGTCCCCTAGATGCAAATCGTGTCACGTGGTAGCTTCTAGATTGGCTATTTTTGGTGAAGATTCAAGAACATTAAAGTGCAGAGGGGGAAAAGGAGTGGGCCTAGTCTGGGGACTGCAATGAGGTTTGATTGATTGATTGAAATTTTTATTAACAGTTTGCAGAATTACAGTACATTTCAAGCACAAACTCAATACAAAGACTGTTAACTGTGAGTGGACGACCCAATTAAGGATTACACTTGTTTACAGCAGGGTCCACATTGTTCAATTCATCAAATAAGGTGGTTAAAAAGGCTGAGAATCTGTGCCTTACTGTACTCTCACCCTGTAGGGTTGACTTACTTGTGATTGCAACTTGTGTTAATACTCCTAGGGTTATAGTATTGAGAACACGCGGCTGGTGGTGCGTTATCCAGACCGTCGCACCCAGAGGGTCCTCCCCATCCCGCTGAAGACCAGCCTGTCCATCACACAGCAGATGGGGGCAGCTGCTGGGTAAGGATATCACACCTCTCTCACTCTCTCTCTCTCTCTGTCTCTCTCTGTCTCTGTCTCTCTCTCTCTCCCCCCTCTCTCCCTCTCCATGGTGCTGAAGCTACTGACTTTCATACTTGATACTTGACTCGCACCTTTGTAACGCGGTGGCCATTTTGCTCTTAACGTCATACTCAAGGGAAAAATAAATGTTGATGACTCATCCTACACTCTGGGGTTGCATACGCTTTTTGAGTGCTAACGATTTCTTGGTGTCTAAGGCATTCAAAAGTATAGCATAGACGAATACATATTGCTTTAATATTGCAATTACTGTTATGGATTGCAGATGACACCTAACAGTACATTCTCGGCCCAGGCGACTGGCGTAACCGTCAACTAGGCTGGAAATCCGGCTTGACAGCGTGTCGCGGGTTCGACTCCCGATCACGACGACCTTTGCTGCGTGTCACCCCCCCATCTCAATTCAATTTCAATTCAAAGGGCTTTTATCTCTCTCCCCATTTCCTGTTAGTCTACTGCTCGCTTAGTTATGCCTCATGGGGCTCAAACCCTAGTTTTCAGTGTTTTTAATGGTATTTTCAATGTTGAGTGAACATGAAATACATGTTCCAGCATATGCCTGACATATCCAGTTCTCACCACAAGGTATTAAATATGGTTGCTGGTTGCTGGATTAACAATGGCTCATTTTGATATAAGAGTTTTAGAGCCTTATAGCCTTTTTCCAAGGGAAAAAATACCCGGGGCTTAACTGGAAGTTAGCTCAATGAGCAATCTTATCGCGGGAGGGTCGCGGACCACCCGAGGCTTGAATTATTTTACCAAGACCAGCGATCGGCTCCCAATAAAGCTTGTTTTGATCAGAATAAAAATCTGTGATCAGATTCAGAGATAAAGGGGTGGGAAGATTTCGGCTAACGTTGGAGTCAATGGAGTCAATTGGAGTCAACCAATCTACTGACGGACCATTGACTTCCGGTTTGTCGTTGCGCAACACAGACGCTGATAGACAGTAGTATAGCACGATCTCTAACTTCATCAATATAAAACGCCTTAAAACGAGATTACTCATCTTTAGCACCCGATGTTAAAAAAGATCTTACATTTAGAAGTGCTGCTGACACCCGCAGATGCCGCGTCGGATGGAAACACGAAGCTCCTTACTTTGGAGATGTGTTTTCAATGCTGCACTGATGATGTTAGGCAAGTGAGTTGTAATGCTCCTCTGTGCTTAGACCCAGACGCCGCGGCCCGGTGAACGGAGACGAGTGTTACTTCTGGAGAACCACTGGGTGCCATTTTGGGGACAAGTGTCGCTACAAGCACATTCCTGATCAGAAGGGCAAGGACAGGAAACCCTGGCAGCCTTGAGGCCATGAGGGTTCAAAGGAGACTGGGGCGCACGGACTGGAGCCAAGACAAGCGGTACAGAATGGACCAGATTATCTTTGGCATAATGGACCAAGTCAAACAAGGACCACATCAAAAACACTCAGGCTCTAAGGGATACAAAGTAACCTCACAGGCCTACAGCCTCAACCTCTCTTCACTGTTGGATTTCCCCTCCGCTGAGAAAGTGAACCTGACCTGGCCTTAATTCTGTTGAAAGAGTTAAGGCTCTGGCCTCGACATGGAAAGAGTTGGGTATTTATTTTCCAGGCCAAAACCTCTTGGTGATTATCCTGGGGATCAGATCTGTATATAAACTATGACTCAAGCACATCTTGGTGTATCTACTACGTGTTCCAAAGGAATGTGCTAACTTCCCTTGAAATGAGCATCATTTGTGGATTTGGGCCTAGTTGATATTGTCACAGTGTGGCATAACCTAGCTTTATTTCTTTACTTTTTTATTTCTTTTTTAATTTGGCGCTAAATATTTGTGAGCTTACTGTTGAATGAACAACTGACCCCATGTACAGAGGGGTCCTCAGGATAAGATCTGTGGGTCTTGGTCTGGGCTTGACCAGTCATGGATGTATTGGACTTGTGGCTGAGACAGGGCTCTCATTCTAGCCTGCTCCTCAGTCTGTTTACCTGTGCCCAATACTATCAGGCCAACAGACCAAAGACCAACCTGAAGACTCACTTTGATAATTTTAGCCCTCTCAATGTCAGACAGGGACTATCATTTAGTCACCAGACTGTAAGAGACTCAGAGAGGTCAGTATATAGGGCTGGGCAGTAAGGAGGAATCGGATATCATTGTGATGATAATGTCCTATTGGGGCGCAAATGTCCTTTTTATTTTTGTATAAAAATGGTCAAAAGTAGCTGATGCACATCTACGAGCTCACAATGCTTTCTGAGCTTGTAGGTGGGCTATTTTAGGCAATTGTTTTAAGTTTAAAATCTGATCCAATCTAGTTTCGTATCACAAACAATATCTATATAATACATCGATATATTGCCCAGCCCGACACGCAAAACACTTTATGGAGGGAATGTAAACTTTTTTGTTGTCTCAAAACATGGGTTCAGTCTGTTATTTAGTTTAGTACATGAGGACTTGATATATGCACACTCCCTGTCTGTTAGGTAGTCAGACATAACACAGTTATACACACTAGATACACCTCCATGTATTGCTTTCAGTGATTGGAGTGCTGCTCAGATTGCTTCAATAACAAATGGACAATAAGTAATAAGCTTTTCTTAATTAATAATTATATATAATTTCTTCTACATTATAGCATCGACTAGCACCCTGCTCTGAGGCTTAGAGCAGACGATAGCGTGATGCGTGTTGCAGCAGAATAGCTACGGTATTATCTTCTTAATTAGTTAATGCTTTTATAAACACTTGCATCACATATATGCCTTTATTGGGGCGACCTGCGCACAGCAAGGCATCCCAGTACAACCTGTTAATCTTATAGAGAAGTGTGTAAATATGGTGGTGAGTACTGTTCTCCCTCTCCGGAACACACACATGCACACTTTTTCCTTTTGTAGGGTGTCGACCCTAGCATGCTGACGGCCGTGGTGTCTGTGAACTTTTAACGTCAACACGTGGCCACGCATATTGCACCCTTCTTTACATAAAGACGTGCGCACACGGCTCCATGTTTGTAGCGTGTTGAGAGTCGTATTTTTCAAAGCAGTGTTTTTGTTTAGATGCCTCCATTTCAGTATTCCACTGAACCAAATATTGCTGTTTGTTTTGGTCACAATAACACTATGAAACAGTGTTTCGCATTAAAACTCATACCTGGATCTGTTAAGATTCCACTCCAAACACGTGAGGCTATCTTTACACCTTTTAGTCCACACTACAGTACGTTGTAGCTCAAACTATGTACATGATGGAGGAAATATTTATTGTCCTATTTATATTGACTTAAACTATGTACCTTGGAAGCTGTATTCAGCTCTTTTTATTTTTTTCTCATCACGTCGGGTCAGCTAACAAAATACTTTCTCCTCATTTCGGGTTAGCTAATGAAGAGACACATGTTGCTATTCGTTGTTATGCCTTGGACCTGAGGCTCACTGGAGCTAAAGGAGAGAGAGATGGTGATGTCTTAAGGATTTAGTGAAAACACTGTCACGTGCTGCAGTTCTGCTTTCCTGTGGGTCTGTGTTGTCTTCCTCCGTTTGCCTCGTTGTGTGGGCCAAAGTTGTGAAAGAGAATTTAAACGAGAGGAAAAAGCAACGGCGCTTGTTGATGAAACAAACTCGACTAGATCTCAAGTGTCTTGGAGTTGGTAACTTCGGTTTAGAGTGTGTTACAATTTATATAGTATTCTTAAGACTTACAAAGTTGTTCTTGGTTTTTATTCTTTTCAAAAAAAAATCGCCTTTTTTTTTTTAATTGTAAAAAGAAAGAAAGAGAAAGAAATGCTGAGATATTCCATTGGGTTCATTGTTAATTATTTGGCATGCAATTTTAGTACATTTATATATATTATATTATATTATATTTTCTTTCACACTCAAAGAAAAACATTACAGGAAAATGCGTTTTTAATTAATGACTTTGCGTATATACCCTTTGGTTTAACTTGAGAGCTGCAACCTGTTTATTTTTTATTAATCTACCAAATATGTGTATTCGGTTTTTCTGTGCTGCACTGCCAAAGAGTCTTTTGTATTTAATACATTTATTTGAATTACACAAACTGTCTTATCATTCTAGCCTTAGTAGCCTATATGGACAAAAATATACAGTTTGCATTCAGTATTTTAGTTATGTGATTTATCTAAAAGACAGAAAACAAAAGCAGGATGTGGTTCTCTTTCCACAAGGCGGCAGTGTTGCCTCTATTAATAGTTCCCATTGAACTACTTCAGCACCGATTTGAAAGTCGGTATGTGATATTGTATACTTGTATAGGCTTATTTTTTAACTACCAGTAATAAAGCATTGAGAGGCTGCTTTAAGTCATTCATGATGCTGTGACACTTTCTGTGATTGAAGAGGTTCATCAAAGCATGTGGGGCCGATGTGGAGCACATGGGAACCCTGTCATCACTTTGTGTGAGACAGTTGTGCGGCCGGCGTTAAGGATGCATCAGGGAATCTGTTACCACTCAAGCCCTTTGGGATAACGGCGCAGAGAATGTGTGGGAAACGTAGCGACCGTGACGGAGAAGACATTTCTCACTGCAGGGGCCTGGTGCCACCTGCACTGTGATATCTTGAGTGCTAATTTAACTCTTGAGAGTACAAATGCAACCATTTGGTTCAATTCAATTGTGTACACTGAGTTATAGACCTGTAAGGGCCGTTTGGGAAATGTCAATCATTTAGCTGTGGACCTGCTTACGGGTTCATTTGGTTACAAATACAAAAAAAAAAAAAACTGACTTTTATTGTGTACTGTGAGTGTGAATGTGTGTGTGCATACATACACAGTTCTCTTAGAAGGAAATGCTGCATTTGTCCAGAATGCAAACTACAGGATATGCACACCTTTTGTGTTTCTGCAGTGGACCTTTTTATTTTTATAATCATCTTTTGATGTTGAGTAACTGTGACTAAGGCCTGTTCCTGTGGCTGTGACTGGGGGAAATCCACAGCCACAATCACAAAATCTGTGGATTTATGTTGAAACTAAAGATCTGCTGCCTTTTGTTACAAAGAAAGAAGGTTCATCTCGTTGATTGCAAAACAATAGAAACCGCCAGCACGCTTAATGCTATTGCCCTTATGTTCAATTACCACATCACAGAAACCCGTTACACACAATAATGTCCCCGTCTACTTAAGCTTGAAGACTTTAGATGCCCTGTCGCTTCTACAGAAGGATGCCTGCCAGGCATGTTGTGTGTGTGTGAGAGCACATTACGAAAGCCAAAAAAGCTGTATGAAAGCTCGGAGCAGCAGTGGGGGGTGAGAACAAGGAGGTGCTGTCATTTTGAAAAGGCACTTGTTTATTGTTGGAGAGCATGTATTTATTTCATGCCTCCACAGATTGTGGCTAAGGGCAGAGCCGGCTCGGGGCGGCGTAATTAGAGAGGCGGAGAGAGAGAGGGCTCTGCCACAGAGAGCTGCTGGGCTCAGAGGCTCAGCCCTGCGGGCCCTCCAGGAGCCCTCTAATGCACTCTCACTGACACACACACACACACAGAAAATAATGGCACCTGTTCTGTGTGAGACTTTAAATGAAGTTTCAAACAGTATTTAATAGGGTTGTCCCCCATTAATATCGGTTAATATCGGTTTGGTCTTTGTCAACCAAGACTTTGTTAGTTGATTATTGTTGATAATAAAAATATAATGCTTTCCCCCCCATCAACATTTCTTATTAAAAAATGATATATATATATATCCCTTTAATTGTGACAGTATGGCTAGTAGCCATTGTAAAATCAACACTAGAATGTTGAGTTGTCAACCTCACCAATCTGAAAGCTAACCGCTTTAACTGAGTATGTAAGTAGTAAGGTTAGGAATACGTTTTGCGTTGGGCATAGTTTTACAGAGGTTACATTTAGTTATAAGGTTAGGTTTAGGCATAGTTTTACTGAGGATTATGGTTATGTCTAGGATTACCTGGTGTCGACCGTTCCGAGGTCGCCGGTTTTGACCAGGGGCGAGCGTTCTTGTATTCATCTGAAAAGGCTGGTCTCTGCATGATTGTATGCAGCAAATGCAATTTTACAGATATGTTGATGAAATCATCTGACTGATTAGTCGTCTGTTAGTCAACGCAAGAATGTATTTAGTGAAGGACAGCCTTCACGGCACAAGTAAAGCATGATGTCATGTCACGACGTGTCACGTTGCGACATGCTATATATTACCTTGTATGATCTGCTATTTGTACCTAGAATAGTGATGCTAGGGATTATGTCGTTAAAATGGCGGGCAGTTCTGAAGATTTTACTCCAGAGTCCTGACTATTGCATATTTGCCGTCCCTCCTGTCTTTTTTTTGTCTCTCTCGTCTCCATCAGCCTATGAAATCTCTGATTAGGTACCTCTAGTCTAAAACTCGATTTATAGCTTAAAATATCTAGATCTAACAAGCTCACAGTGTGTCATTGACATTGTGTGTCATTGTGAGCTTATACGTTTTCTGAAAGCTAATGGATACGAAAAATCAAAAAAAGTGCAGTAATGCAAACAAAGTATGTGAGCAATGCAGCATTGTAGCTTGTCTTCTTGCATACGTAAATACGTACTGTATATACTATATGTATGTTCTAAACAGGAGCTGGGCCTCGCAGACGGATCAAAAAACAAGGTGTTGCGCTTTTCCGGCTCAAAATGTTGGGTTTTTCCTCTGCTCACCTCCCCTGTCATGATATAAATTATTCATGTCTATGAATATACATTGCAGCCTTAAAATGGCACCCCTGAGGTTTGCCTTAAAACTGAAATACATTTTATCAACAAAACAACCTGCGGAACCCAAAACTTTCCACGCAGCTAATTTAGTCATGCACTCTCTGAGAAAAACGTTCTTTCAAAATAAACAAACAGCTTTCAAAACAAGTGGACAGGCCTTAATGGACACAGAGAGAGGGAGAACAAATCGAATCAAGGCAGAGCACTGAATTGACCCCTGCTCCAAGGCCATGAAACTGACTGATCCCCCTTCTCCACTCACATCTAAATAAATGCACCAAGTCTGTGTACGTCTGTACGTTTGTAATCCACATAACTCGAGAACCGTTAGTCGGACCCACGGTTGTCCAAAAACCGCCTCTGGGCTGGGCCCCTGCCCAGGGTCCATATATGGAGCTGGCCTGTTCTGACCTCATAACACTCCATATTTGTGCATGGCTGACACAATTTACAATTTACAATTTAGGCATTTAGCAGACGCTCTTAATCCAGAGCGATTTACATTAAGCAAGAACAAAAAAGCATGGGAATACATCACATAATTTTTTTTATCAAGAAACATGCGTAAGCTAAGAAAGTAACAGTGGAATATCTATATAATGAAGCTATACATATAAACTATACATCTATACTACTATGCTATACATATGTACTATGACGTGCTATGACTACATACAATGCAATTATAGTGCTGTCTACATAACATGCTATAAGTCTGTATCAAATGCTATCTAAGTCTACAGAAATGCTATCTAAGGGGGTGGGGTAAGTGCTATGGGCCATGATGGAGTCTGAAAAGGTGGGTTTTCAGACTACGGCGGAAGATTGGGAGTGATGCTGCAGTTCTGACTGCAATGGGAAGTGCATTCCACAGTTTTGGAGCCAGAAGGGAGAAGAGTTTGGGACGTGTGGAGCGTTGTCCCAGCGTTTTTAGTGAGGGTACTTCCAGCTTCCCTGCTTTGGCTGATCTGAGTGCGCGGGAGGGTTTGTAGGGTTCGATCATACTTGCAAGATATGGGGGAGCCATACCTTTGGTTGCTTTGAATGCCAGCATCAGAGTTTTGTATTCTGTGCGGGCAGCGACCGGGATGTGAGAATTTTGGCTGGTTGAAGACCAAGCGAGCTGCGGCATTTTGGATCAGCTGGAGAGGCTTAAGTGCACATGCTGGTAGGCTAGTAAGGAGGGAGTTACAATAGTCGAGTTTTGACAAGACTGCTGTCTGGATTAGGAGCTGGGCTGATTCCTGGGTGAGGAACGGTCTAATTCGTCGTATGTTATAGAGTGTGAACCTACAGGATCGAGTGACAGCTGTGATGTGAGTTTTGAACGAGAGCTGACTGTCCAGGACAACACCAAGATTCCTGGCTGTTGGGACAGACGTTACCAGGGCGTTGTCTACGGAAATCTGACATCATTCTGATGGTCAGGCATAAAAGGGACACGGACATAATGGGGCATGCATTTCCAACTTGCATCATTCCAATTAGGCCAGTTCCCAACGGGGTACCGTCGTAGAGGCCTCCAGTCTAGAAAATGTAATAAGCTCAGGTTTATATGGGCACGTTACATTTTTAGCCTATAATTATGCATTTGTTCCTGTGTGACACGGAGAACGACAGTGTAACCTTGTTCCACGGTGGCAGGTATGACCATCGCTAAATGCTTCCAGGGCAGGGATGTGTCACCAGTCACGTTTCCCTCGTTTCACCATGGCGACCATCTCTACAGGCGTACAGAGACAAGGAGTAGTCTGGACCTTTTTTTTACTTTTTTTCTTTTTAAAGTGGTGGTTTGTGGCCATCTCAACAAGGAAATATCTACCCTGTGGTTCTAAGGAGCTTCGTTTGGATACTTGGAACTTGACGTTTGAAACTATTTTGGACCCAGGTCCTTCCTGTTGGTCGCATTTTACACACGTTGCCCCAGTGAATGTTGTGTAAAGCCGTGCGGGCGAGGTTGTGTTAAAACAAAAAGGACAGAAAGAAAAAGCCCAGTAGCCTATCAGAGATGTGTAGGTGTGTGGGCCACTTAGAAAAAGAAAAATTAGCTTACTAAGATTGTAGAATGTAACAGTTGCCGTAGGTGGTCTAGTGGCAAACGGGGAACACTAGTACTGTAACTACTGTAACCTACTCAACACCTTTACTCAAAACAATGAATGAGAGAGAGAGATAGAGTGTGTATGTGGGGGTGATAATGATTTACCCACAACCATCCATATCTTAACACAATTTCCCAAATGTCCACGGTTTGATAAACATCTTAAAAGAGGCAGTGAGGGATGCCTAATTTATGCTCCGTAGTACGAGGAATTATAGCTAAATCAGGATGGGGGTGTGTGAAGAGAGAGAGACCAGTGGGAGGGAGGAGAAGTGAGGGAGGGAGGGGGGAGGGAGAGAGGATGAAGGGTGGATTGACTTTGGAGAACATCTAGTAGGCGCACTCCTTCACACAGTCACTCTCCCCTAGTGCCTGACATTCAGGAGTACAAGCTGTGTGCCAGGTGAGTGAACTTACAACTTTTCATTCTTTTCCTTTCTATTCCTTTTGTGTTTGTGTGTGTTATTTGAAATATGTTTAACTATGTTTAGCTGAGGACAAACTTGACAAATTAGGAACACGGTCTTGATTTTGGCTCATGTGAAATGTGCGCGTTACATCTTGGTGCGCGTTACAACAGGTGTTTAAGGGATGACATTATAATAGTGCTGAGCGCTTTTCGCTCATATGGGTTCTTGGCTGCTTGGTTCCAGCTGCATTCTGTGATTTTTGAAGGTTGACACGCTGTAAGGAAGACAAATGTCCAACATTTGGAGGCCTACTGTAGCCCATCATGAGTCATGACACACAAGGTGAACCCAGGTGTCTCAGATGTTAAGTGGCTGTCTACACTGATGACTGAAAGCTTGACTAGCGTGTTGCTGTGCGACTGTGACACTTTGTTAACCTCCAGTTACTCCCCTCCCTGTGCATTGCGATGAAATATGGTTTGGTAGCCTGAAGGAATGTTTATCAACGCACGGTTTCAATTTCAGCACTTTAGTGCATAATCAGTAATTATACGTCTATGTTTGATAGTGGTAAAAAACTATCTTAACTTCAGGTGCGTTGGTTTCTTCTTGGGTCCTTTAGCCTACCCTGAGGGGAATGTTTCAGCAAAGATTGGAATGTACAGTAGGTCGTTTAATGACAGATCTATTAGACAGTAGAATAGTTTTGTGTTGCGTCTCTCAGATTGTCATATAACCTCCTAGTGTGAGGGTCGTTATGTAGTGATTTGTAACAGTTGGTACTTGGTACTGTACTATCTTTTACCCACTTAATCCGTAGCCTATACTTTGTTCTCTGGAGTCACCCAGGGGTCTACAGCTTACTAGGACTCTCCCGTTTCCTCTCTACACCAACATGTATGCTTTGAGACATGCTGTAACTTTGTAGATCTGTTATTTTTGCCAAGCGTTCTCCCCAGAATAGGGACGCATGTGGTTAAGAGTTGGCTACCTGTGTGCTCATCTGTCCAGATGATGTCACCATTGGTCTGCTGTAGTCTACTATAATAGACCTCAGTCTCTCAACCTGCTATATTGTGCTGTATGCAATTAGCCTGAATAGAGTAGAGGCTGGCTTGTGAAACTACAATTAGCCAGACAGTTGTCTTTAAGTCCCCAGGGCAGTGTAGATAAAGATGTAGGATTTAAAAGATAGGCTTTGATCATTGGCGTATAATTTGTTAATTGACGTGCAATGGGACATACGATTGGTAAATCAAATCCACCACTTAATCACTGCATGAGTATGTTAGTGTTGCATGGTGAAAATAGCAGATCTACAATCTCACGCCACGGTGTGTAATTGCCATCTGCTATTTTTTAGGGGTGCTAGCCCCTCCTATGCCCAGCTTTGAGTATCTGTGTGTACCCCATAGCGATGATTTGATTGGCTGAGGGCTTAAAAAGTGAAGATAAAAAGTGAGGACGCCAAAAGTTATTGGCCGGAATGTGATTATGTATGATGATAAGAGCGCCCCTCACTTAACACGAGTGTGGTTGATCAAATTAAATATTAAATCCTATGCCCAAAAATCTGGACGAAATGAAATGAAACATGGACGTGGTATCTGCTGCTCAGTGGTCCAATGAAAATGTAACCTTTCTCCTGCAGGTCTCTGACGCACAATGACGCGCACCTTCTTCACCCTGTGTTTGAGTTCTCTGTGCATCCCCCTGCTCCTCCTCCTATGCCTCTCTCCCCCTCCCGGCTGCCATGCTGAGCCCCGGCCCCGCCAACACCGGCCCACGTCGGCCCAGCCCAGCCGCTCGGCGCGCGCTCCGGCCGCCAAGGTCCGCCTGGCGGGGAACTTCGCGCGGGACGCCAACGAGGGGCGCGTGGAGGTGCTGCACAACAACACCTGGGGCACGGTGTGTGACGACGAGGTGGACATCAAGCTGGCCAACGTGGTGTGCCGCGAGCTGGGCTTCCAGAGCAGCATCACGTGGGCGCACAGCGCCAAGTACGGAGAGGGAGACGGTGAGCGACCGCTGTGGTGAATGACGCCTGGCTGATATATATGGCCCGTTCACAATGTTAGGCCTCACTCACGCGTAAGACACACGCAAGACACACTTGTGTCCTGTGTGTTGTGTGTGTCATGGCCGCCTCAATGCATTTCCAATGGGAGTCACATGGTTTGAAGACACAACCTTTTTGCATGGGGGGGGGGGGGGTTAGGGGGAGGGCAGAAGCCATGCAACAGCCATGCAACAATGTTGTGTCATGAAACCATGTGACTCCCATTGGAAATGCATTGAGGCGGCCATAACACATTTCCCCCCTCCCCCCAATCAAACATACCGGTAAGTGTTTGGTCAAACCACGTGACTTCCATTGGAAAAGCATTGGGGCGGCCATGAAACACAGGCAGAGCACAGAACATTTGTTCTTTATGTGTGTACGAAGCCTTAGGCTTTTAGCAGGACGGTCATACAACATGCATGGATTGAGGAGGTGCGCTTTAGTCCAACACCTGTTACCTGGAACAAAGAAAAAAATCCAGAATGACTCAGTCATAATTGCCAGCTACAGCAAGCTTTCGTTTATGAACATCTATAATCAGTTTGTGTGCCACAGCCTCTGCCTCAGCTCATGGCTTCACGTTGTGGCGTTCAGAGTAGCCTATGGGTTTTATCAAGGGTATGTCTCCCATTGGCTTAGAGGCAGCCAATGATGAAAAGTCTCTACTTCGGTTGCTAGTAGAGGTATAGATCAACATGTTGTCCAGCCGGCAATAAAACAACATACCAACCATCAGTCGGTGGCTTGAAGGTTAGAGGATCATGCTTGTTGCGACTGGAAGGTTGCCCAGCCAGACGAACAGGAACAATCTGATGATTAAATAGTAACTCCCTTGGCTAGCATTGAGAAGACATTCCATTCATACTCATCACTATTACCCAAGGCTCACAGCAGGCTGGTTAAGCTAACCACTTTAAACCAGGCATCATCCCTATGGTAGGCTGGTAACTATAAGCGATTATGGTCATATAGGTGAAAACACGAGAATAAATAAAAAACGAAACAAATGTCAATACAATATTATTTAGATATCTAATTGTAGATCTGCTATTTTTTTTTAAATAGGGCTTCAGTAGTTATGGTCAAACAAAACTGTTGTTAAAGGACCAATTTTCAACCTATCTTATAATAGGTCCTCATTAATAATCATGAAGAAATGGCGCAATATTTTTCTACTCTGTCTGTCTCATAGGAGGGCAGTTCAGAAACCGTCCTCATCGATGGGGAATACAAGCTAATAGAAACTGCAGGCTTTCTAGTCCTGAAAAGTTGCAATGCGAAAAGGGAAGCCATCGTTCTCACGATAATGAAAATCTAAATCTTGTTTAAAAAATAATCTGCCTAATGATGATGTCACTGAAGGACGGTTTCTGCCCACATCCCTCCTATGAGACACTAAAACTTTCCAGGTGCCAAAAATGTGACTAAAACTAGATGAAAACTATTCAAGATACTATGACTAAAACTAAAATCAGAATTTGCTGTCAAAATCAACATTGTTCCAATTGCTGTGCCCAACAACACCCTATTACCCTAACAACACGCTTTCATAAAAGACCATCAATTAAGCCATTCAAAATAACTTGGGAGAGCCTAAGAGCCATCATAAAGTGACAAAGATAACCCCAGTGATTCCAGTGCTAGTCCTCATTAAGGTCGCCTGGCAGACTGGCGTGGCAAAGACATGCCCTGAGAGGGGCATTTGTTTTAGAATAATGACTTGTGCTACACTTGCTGCGGTTTATGGACATTCTTTTATTGCTGCCTTTAAATCCAAATGAAAGAGGAGGGTTGAGTGGTTTCAAACGGCATAGAGGTGCGTGCGAGTGCGACTCCCTGGCCTCGGATGCATGTTGTGAAATACTGTGTATCTATTTACCAAACCAAACACACTGCAAAGGAACAACCCTAAATCAGTAAACACCAGTAAAAGTCAAATGGGGTGAGGTGAGGAACTTATTTTATGACAATTTTACTTTAGTTTTTCAGACATTTATAACTATAACTATAACAAAAATAGCAAAAATGAGTTAACATATTTTAATATTACGATCAGATTTCGATCCAACATCCTAGACGGTATCCAGTCTCATATCATGATATCGCCACAACACCGATGCTATCAAGCGAGGCGCTGAATAATCTTTGTCCGTTCCGCGCAGGGCCCATATGGATGGACAACGTGCGCTGCGACGGCACCGAGAGGTCGCTGAGGGACTGCAAGCACAACGGCTGGGGGGTGAACGACTGCAAGCACTCGGAGGACCTGGGGGTGGTGTGCAGCCCGGAGCGCAGGCTGGACCAGACGTCGCGGAGGGCGCACTCCATCGCCCTGCGGCCCGACGTCAGCCCCTCGCCACAGTGGCAGAGCATCTTGGCCAGTCGCAGGACCACGCCGCAGGGCTACCACGGCAACGGGCACGCCCAGGACGTCCCCAGGTTCTACAGAGAAAACAACCACCTGCAGGTATATATACAGCAGCAGCACACACAGTCAAATCCTCAGTGTAAATGTTGGAAAGTTGGATGGATGTCCTCCCCGGGACATTCTCCTGCGTGGTAGACGAAACCATCTACCGCTCACACTAGAGGGAGTCCCCGCTTGGCCTATAGAGAGATAGTGGGCTTATGGGCTTCTGGTAGTACTACTTAACAACCTGTCCGACCTGACACCGCAGGGTCTAGTGTTTCTCAAATGGACCTGTTCTCTAGGCTGTTAATCCAAATCAAACCAAACTTGACTAGCGCAACTGTTAATGAATAGAATGGAACCATGTACGCTCCACATTGCAGCTTTAATAGGCTCTCTTTCTACTTCCGGGCTGCTTCCCTGCTTCCTTCAGAGGTGTTACCGATGATACTAATTAAGGCTCTGTTCCATTTTTTTGTGCAGTGGTTCTCAAACTTTTTAATTTCAAGGACCCCCATAACTCTGAGAGTATACACATGGAACCAAATGGAGCCTTACAGGTCCATTTGGTTCCATTTGTACACTCAGAGTTACACACCCATTTGGAAATTGGAATCCACTCAAGGGCACTTTGAGACCCACTGGTGTAGCAGAGTGTTTCCAGGGAGCCAAGATGCACCAGCAGCACCCTGACTCTGTTTGACCAGAATGGAACAGAGCCTTCATTAGTATCATCCCTATTGAGTTGTGCCTGAAATGTACTGTAATTCTGCAAACTGTTAATAAATACTTCAATCAATCAATCAATCAGCGGTAACACCTGTGCAGGAAGTAGGGAAGGAGCCCAAGTTCTTTCCAAAATGGCGCGTGTGCATATAGAGCCCATTCTGATTCAGCCATGACAGATCAGAGTCATGTCTGCGTTCTCCCATGTAGGGTCAAAGCAAGGTGCGCATCGAGGAGGTGCGCCTTCGGCCCATCCTCATGCACACCAAGAGGAAGAGTCTGACCACGGAGGGCGTCGTGGAAGTGAAGCATGCTGGGAGGTGGAGGCAAGTGTGCGACCTTGGCTGGACTCTCAACAGCAGCAGAGTGGTGTGCGGGATGCTGGGCTTCCCAGAGGCCACCCAGCACAACGCCAAGACATACAAGTAAGTAAAGTCACCCTCTCCTTGTACCTCGTAACTGTAAACATTCCGGTGAACCTCTGTTGAACCGAAGTCGTCGCCCTTGATTCATAGTTGGTTGCGTAACCGCAGCAGGTGTCGAGAATAGCCGACCTACAAGCTCACAACGCGTCTGTGAGCGACGCGTTGTGAGCTTGTAGATCGGCTATTTCCGGCGTGCGCAACTAAGTACAACTCAGGTTTGCAGTATAAATCACCCTTTAGAGTGCCAGCGCTGCGCCACTGGCCTCAGCTCTCGGGAGTGATGACCTCAGCCATTCATTCCATTGTTAAATGAATAAACAAACTTCTGGAGGAGAGAGTAAAGCATACACACACACACACACACACACACATACACACGCCAGATACAGATACATACGCATCCCCGCTAATGCAGCAAGTTAGCAACTTTGAGTAAAAGCCCCCTTTCTGGGCTTATCTTCCTCTCCCAGCTTCTGCCACCACCCCCTCTCCTCCCTTCTCCGGTGATGATGAAGAGATCAGACTCCCTCGCTACTTGCCCTTACTTGACTAGGCCAATCTCCTCTGTTCACCTCCTCTCCTCTTACTCTGTCTTTCACGCACGCAAGCGCATGCACGTACACACACACACACACACACACACACACACACACACGCACTCCACTCTCTCCGATGCTTATTTTCAACGCACAGGTCTCAGACAAACGGCCCCACTTTAACTTTTAGATTGGTGTGTGAAGAGGAGTAATATCGGTGCTGATTGGTCTTTAACTCTGCTGTCAATATGCTGCGTTGCTGGATGGAGAGCATGGGTGTGCCTCTTTGTTTTATGGACAGGGTTCTCTCTGTGGACTTAACTCAGCCATTTATCCCCTCGCTCTCGCCTGCTCTTAAAATAGCACCTTCATTGAGCTGTGTGTGTGTGTGTGTGTGTGTGTGTGTGTGTGTGTGTGTGTGTGTGTGTGTGTGTGTGTGTGTGTGTGTGTGTGTGTGTGTGTGTGTGTGTGTGTGTGTGTGTGTGTGTGTGTGTGTGTGTGTGTGTGTGTGTGTGTGTGTGTGTGTGTGTGTGTGTGTGTGTGTGTGTGTGTGTGTGTGTGTGTGTGTGTGTGTGTGTGTGTGTGTGCGTGCGTGCGTGCGTGCGTGCAAATCCGACACTCGCTGTTGGTTAGGGTGATGTGGGTGTTGTTGGGTATAGGGTGCATTGAGTGTGTAAACATGGGCAGGGTGCTGTACATGTTGGGTTGGGTGCTGTGGGTGTTTTGTGGGGTGCTGTACAGTGTGTGTGTGGACATGGGCGAGCGTCTCCCTTTGGCCCTTCCGACACACGGCTGCACTTCCTCTCCTCCTGTAGAGAAAACAGACAGAGCGGTTTGCAGACGTGACCGCGGGAAGGACCACACATTAGCAGAGAATTACACCAGTGCCATTATGAGAACAAACGGCCGCCATCCGTTCACTTGACTTGGACAGGACGAGGCGCCCCGTATGGAGCACGTTCCCGGAGGGCTGCTGTTTCTGGGTGATTCACGGCTCGGCTGTGCTTGCTCTCACGTGGCTGCGCCCTGGCCCGGCGTACACTGAGTCAACTGGGTGATAGACCACAACATCTGCTCTGTGTACTCTAGGTGCTAGATTCCACAGAGCCGAAAGGCTGCTACTGTTTGGGGGCAATTCATTTCCTTTATAGACTTCTCCAACTCCTTTATAGGCTTTCTAAAACTGCCCATATTGAAGTATGAATCACGCAAGTATTTCCCGGATTGCCCTTGAAAGAAACGAGGTCTGTGCCGAGCTCTATGCTGGGTTTAAAAGGGAACACAAAGCGGGCTATAAAATGATTCCTCCGTTGGAGGTGGACATGCATTAGACATCACGACGTTTAATGAGAAGCAATGCTCAAGGATGCTCTTTAACTAAAACAGCACGGTCCGATCTGGATCGTATGTCAGCCTGCCGGAGGTTTCCCCACATTGCGGGCTTGACGGTTTTCACTGCTCGTCTTTGATTTCCGTCGCAGCGTAGTTGATGAAGACAAGGGGAGATGAGGGGTATATATATAAGTAATGGCTTTGTGGGGTGGATGGTATAGCTTGATATGTATATGGGCGAAACCTGAGGGGCTTGGCAGCTCACCAAGAAGGGAGGACAGGACTGCTGTAGCCTGAAGGACTTGGAGCTAAGCCTACGGGGAGGCGTCGCTCACTGGCACTTTTAGGGCGTTGCATGTAAACCTTCCTCTAAGGTCAAGTGAAAGGAAGTTGAGGAATAGAGCGCGATTGGCTCTTTAAGGTCTCTAACCTCACAGCCACTACAAAGTGGATGATACATCCAGCATATCCGCCTCTACGTAAGTGCACAGCAAAGTCTTGTGCAGACTTAAATTCAAGCTGCTAGATTTGCATGTCATTATGTAGATTACTTTCTCCTGTAAATGAAAGACTCTGCTATGGAAGTGGTTGTCTTCATTCGGTTTGGTTGTTGTGTCCCGGCTTTGATTTTCCGCTGATGTTCTGCGACAGGCAGTGGACCATATAATGATTGGCATAATCTGTACAGTATTTATTTGTATGTATTTTGTATTGTACCGAAGCACACCAAAGCCCTTGTAGTGGTGCCGATCCACGGGAGAGTGAACTACAGTAAATAGGATCTTGCAGGAGCAAGTAAGTGGCCGCACACACTGATAGCCAAAGTGCCAAATATTTTCCTCTGGACGCAGAGTACAGGGAAACCAATGCTTCTTCGGTGATGAAGTGCCTGCCCTTCCCTGCTGGCCTCACACCCGTGAGCACAGCCAATTGAGTTTGTTGAACACCAGCCTCCACGGTGGTGGGCAGGAACTAGTGCGCCAACCAGACGCCCCGTCAATTTTGAGACGAGCCTGGAAGTGTTTAGAGTTAGCCAAGCGGCATTCCTGCTGCCTCTGCATACAGTACTCCTGTACATACCTTGCTCTTTGTCCATCTGGTCCATTCTTAGAAAGCCCAGACCAGACCATGTCTCCCGGCTGGCTGTGTCTCTTGGATGGGACTCTGAAGATGCTGTAATTACAGGTTGGGTAGGACTGAGTCTGTCCAGGGTTTCTGCTGAGAGTGAAAAAAAATGCCCCCAATTATAGCTGTGTGTGTGAGAGAGAGTTAGAGAAGGGTGAGACCAAGAGAAGGAGGAGGAAGCGAGACAGATGGATAGAGAGGGAGGCAGAGATCCCAGGATCTCTCGCATGCTGGTGTAAAATATGTCCCAATTACAGCTGCAGCCTGCAATAGGTCGCTGTGTCAGCAGCTGTCTGTCGTTCCCCGTCTCGTCTGTCTCTGCGGCCATTTGGAGACTTAACCACCATTTTATGTTTAATTATGCTTCTGCTGAACTTTCCTTAAGATGGGGGGTATCATTTTCAGTCCTTAGGATGACATTTTGTGCAACCGAGTCGGGTCTGGTGTCCCAAGTCCGTGTGATCTTCCTCAACGAGCTTCTCTCTAATTTATCTGGCCATCTTTTAATTTCCCCATGCATGCCAGCGCCATCTTTTCGTGGTTTGGAACAGAGTGTGGAACCTGGACTTCTAAGCCAAGCTGAAATGTAGCAACATCTAACAGTTCAATCTGCCTCAGTGCAGGGTACATTTATCTTGCAATCCAGGAGCCATCGGCTCCGTTGCCTTCTGTAGATTTCATAATAACAGCTATAGCGTGTTTTATTTTGGGACTCTTGCAATTTATAGCATATTTTATTTTGGGAGTGTCTTGCAATTTAGGTTCACCTAAGTGGCATTTTCACACAGTGTTGTATATATCCCTTCTATAAACATCTTGACGAAACGCAACAGATTGGGAACACTCTTATCGTACCACTTCACTTTGAAATGTCCTATTGTATCTTGAGCAATAATATAATATAGCTCCATAGCAGTTGTGGCGAGCCGTTACGACACCCCTGGCCTAAGGAGCATGCCAGGGTTAGGGAGTGTGAGGCTGCCGTAAAACGAACAGCGGTGTGATTGTTGTCCTTTAAGAGGCGGGCGGGACTCTGTCATTAGCCTCACTCAAGTCTCCCATGTTCCCCCAACGAGGGGTGGAGCCTCCCCTTTAATTAATCGTTCTGATGAAGGCTTCGGAGATAGAACTATCAACACTTCCAAGGGGCTATATGCACACACGCCATTTTGGAAAGAACTTGGGCCACTTCCCTACTTCCTTCACAGGTGTTACCGATGATACTAATGAAGGTTCTGTTCCATTCTGGTTAAGCAGAGTCGGGGTGCTGCTATTGTGCATGTTGGCTCACTGGAAACACTCTACTATACACCAGTGGGTCTCAAAGTGTCCTTGGGTGGGTTACAAGTGGCCCTGTGCAGGTGTGTAACTGTGAGATACGGGTCCATTTGGTTCCATTTGTAGACTTTGTGCACTCTCTGAGTTATGGGGTTCCTTGAAATTAAAAGGTGTGAGAACCACTGTACACTAAAATGGACAATCTATGCACGCTCACAATGCATTGCAACCAGAAGTGTTATGAGCTTGTAAAAAAAAAAGCAGATCTCCTATTTTTGCAGAATGTTCGACTGTATTCTCCTCATGCCCAGAACAGGGATGCAGAGGTTTATGTGGTTAAATTAGCACTTTACTGCAAAGCTGTTACTTGCTTACTACCACATGTTTGTGCTCGTCTAGTCTGCTCTATTCGTACAGAGCTACTTGTATACCTCATAACACTGAAGAAGAGTTGAGGTTCATACCTTAGAAAAGTAAGGATGAGAGAGAGTGTGACATTTGCCATGGTTACAAATTGTACAAACAGTGATGTAATGGAGTCAAATAAAAGAGGTGCGGGTGTCCTTCAATTGTCTGTACATTAGTCTCATGACATGTGCAGAACTGCAGGCAGTGTGGGCTTCTGAGGATACTAAAAAGTGATGGGTCTGTGGTGAGGTTCATAATCAAGTGACAGACTTATTTGACTCGTGGGAAATTGTGTGTGTGTGTGTGTGTGTGTGTGTGTGTGTGTGTGTGTGTGTGTGTGTGTGTGTGTGTGTGTGTGTGTGTGTGTGTGTGTGTGTGTGTGTGTGTGTGTGTGTGTGTGTGTGTGTGTGTGTGTGTGTGTGTGTGTGTGTGTGTGTGTGTGTGTGCGTGTGTGCGCGCGCTTCTGTATGTGTTTAGGCACCACTGTCTATTCTCGACATGTTACTACAGAGCCACATGGCAGACGCATTCAAGATATTTTATGAGAGTAATTCAAGCCTCTGTTAAGAATAAGTGTTAAATTCTATACAGTACGTCAGTCTGAGTTCACCACAGACTCTGTGACATTGCATGTGGGTTTGTCATGCAACGCGATTCAAATGACACCGTTACGCCATATTTATGCCTACATAGACAAAATGTTTGTATAGATGTTTAATCTTGAAAGGTATAAGTCATTGGTGTGACTATGAACCTAATTTACTTCATAAATTATACAAGGCTGACCACAGCTTTACTATTGGCCACTTAATACCTATACACTTTATGTATACATCAAATAGCTGCAAGCTCACAACACGTTGCAATGTGATACGTTTCAAACTTCTCCTGTTTTTGCAAATGTTTGTCTGTTTTTGCCAAATGTTTGCCTACTTTCACCAAATGTTCGCCTACTATGCCCAAGACTTGCTGTGGTTAAAGCAACGGTGCAGCAACTGAAAGATTTCAGTTCTGTTGTCACTCTAGAATCACCATCAACCATTTGAATGAGATGTGACAATGTGAAGAGTATGTAATTTATTATTAGACATTTCATCTTCCAAACGCAATATAGTATTTGTCACCACCCTACCGTCCCTATTCTGGGACATAGAGACTTGGGGCTGTATTTTGCGTGTCTTAAGTACCAGGTCTTATTCCCTAACTTGAGTAAACTAAAGACCTGGAGGCGTGATCAATGCTCTTTGGCCACTCAGAATAGCCAAATGGCATTGATCACGCCTCCAGGTCTTTAGTTTACTCAAGTTAGGGAATAAGACCTGGTACTTAAGACACGCAAAATACAGCCCATGGGCCTATAGTCGTATATAGGCTTTTAGTCGTTAAGAGAGGAATAATGTCCGTCTTTGTAAGTCTTTCCATACCATGACTACATTTTTAGGTTGTCTCTCTGTCCCACTGTCGTTAGGAAACGAGTCATTTTGACCATAACCATATTATAGTTTAGCTCAAGCACACACACAGAAACCCATGACCTAACTCAGGTAAATGACAATGTGGCCCTTGAGTCCAGCGTCCTCAGTTTGTTTTCAGAAGCTTACGTGACTTTACTTGGTCAGCAGTGCTCTGTATAGTTTCAAAACATAGACAAGAAGATGAAGGTGGTGACACTAACACACCTGTGACAGTTAGCTGTAATCTATAAATGTTTATGTTCTCAATGGAAGAGTAGGGAGATCACCTCCAACCTGAGTGTTTGGAGCCATTGATGTGAATATTTGTGTGTGTGTGTGTGTGTGTGTGTGTGTGTGTGTGTGTGTGTGTGTGTGTGTGTGTGTGTGTGTGTGTGTGTGTGTGTGTGTGTGTGTGTGTGTGTGTGTGTGTGTGTGTGTGTGTGTGTGTGTGTGTGTGTGTGTGTGTGTGTGTGTGTGTGTGTGTGTGTGTGTGTGTGTGTGTGTGTGTGTGTACTATGTGGTGTGTTTGGGAATGCCTCTCCCAACCCCCACTGGCCGGTCACCACATCTGTTTTATGGCTCTCCCTTTTTCGGTCATTGCCGTTTCTCGGACGTGCTGGCCAGCACAGAGCCAGTGTTCGGACTGGTGGTTTGCTTGCTGGATTAAGCCTTGATTTCCCAGCAATGCCGTACGCTGGCTTTTGTTGAATGTCACAATTTTATTTAACCTCTACATGTGGCTTTGGCGTCTAAGGACCCGTTTCAATGTCATGTTTTTATTTTCATCCAGTTATATTATATATCTAACATCCTGTATTTACAGTATATTATACATGCAGTACTGTAACTACAGGATACACTCCATACATAACTCTCTCATGAGTCTTACAAAACACAATGGAAACAAAAGAGATTCAACATCATGATCTATGTTTTTGCGTCTTTGGCTAAATCCAATTATAGTTAGTGAACATCACTGTTTCTTCTCTCTCTCTCTCTCTCTCTCTCTCTCTCTCTCTCTCTCTCGCGCTAAGTCATATTTGCAGCACGATGTACCATCTATATTCTATTAACATGATGATTCTGTTTTATTTTATATACTATACTTTTTCATTCCTCAAAGGACTCGCAACATAACTGTTGTGGCTCAAATGTCTACTCTTGCCTGTGTATGTTTGCTTTCCCATCGTGCGCTCCATCTCTGCTTCTCTGGGAAACGGGCGAATAGTTTTATAACTAAACATTTTCTGCAAATCAATTAGTGTCCTGGCACTGTCCAAAAACAAACTCAAATGTCCAAAAGGAAATAAAATCCAAACTAGTCTACAGTATGCACCGGATGTGGCCAGTCTCCTCTGGCCACCCTTAAACTCCTTCGCAAAGTCTGGTCCAGTTTAGAAATCCAATATCCGGGAAAAATACTCCAAAATGGAAAGAAAGGTCTTTATATCCGAAGGGAGATATCCAATACAATCCAACGAACAATGTAGCAAGACTTGGGATAAAATAAATCCTCTTGCTTCTCAGTAGACTGTGGCCCCTTTTCCACCGGTTGGTTCCCAATGGGAATCGGTTCAGTTCTTTTTGGTTTTTAGTCCATGAGCCAGAGCTCCAAAATTGAAACGTTAATTATGAATTGAGTGGGAAAAACCATACCTATATTAGATTGTTATCACCATGAAACTTCCCCAATTGAGTACTTACACGAAGACAATGATTTATTGTATTACAAATTTTACATTTTTTAATATGCAAATGAGGCATTATGTAGGAAAATATGCAAAATAATCGAAAATATGAAAAAGCTACTACTGTGGAAGGGTTATCATGTATTTATTTACTTGTATTGATCCTATAAACAATTTAATATAGTGTATAGTTCGTCCACAAATGTTGGACCTCTGGCTCATGGACGAAAAACCAAAAAGAACTGAACCGGTTCCCACTGGGAACCAACCGGTGGAAAAGGGGTCTGTCTGTCTCACTCTCTGCTCCCCTCCACACTGGCCTTACGGAAACTCTCCAGGTGGCCCAAACATTGTGATTGCCCGTCACTCAATCAGCCAGGTGAGCTGTGGGCGGGGTCTCTCAATCACTGTTGCCATACAACACATGCAACACATGCATCTCACTGGCTTCTTGTAGCATATAGTCCAGCGGATAAATAGCAAAATCTCATAGACCAGCTCATTGGTAGAAAATAATAAAGTACATCAAAATGTAAACATTGCAAACAAAAAATCCATAGAAACAATTTGACTCTGGGCACAGAGGTTACACTTTTACATATGAAAGTTTGCATACAGTAGACAAACTCAAGTGAAATGGTCAAACTGTGGCTTGCAGATTTCCTTCTCATGTCCCTGCCCAACACTTCTCCTTCCAACAATACGCTTCCAAGAAGCAGTATTGTTTCCCTGTATGTCTGGAATATTCATATTCAATACTCTAACCATTCATTCTCCACATACACGCTGACAGCCCGCCTAGACATTCCAGATGGAAATACACTGGTGGACTTGGTCAGGGAAAACAGTACAATACATTCTTGCTTAAACTATACCAGTCATCGCCACTCCATATACCTAACTTTATACTCCCCACAAAGCCACATGTAGCCTAGCGTGACGCTACTTATATGGATGGAGTGCTGTGCTACCTGTTTTCTTTCTCAGTGTGAGAGCAGAGGGCATCGTTAGGTCATCCAGAAGCTAAATAAACCTAGTTTTATTGAGATAAATGGTGGGGGTGCGTGCATGTGTGCGTGTGCGATAGAGAGAATGGAGTCCGTCTTGTGTGGCAGAACAGAACACTGTATCTCACAGTAAGCACTGTCTTCTTGTTGGGGGAATTGGTCATATACAGTGTAGCTCACCTCTTGGGATGAAAGACGTGTGTGTGTGTGTGTGTGTGTGTGTGCGTCAGAAACCTCAGCAAATATACAGAGCTGATGGAACTCACTTCCCTTTCTTCCTTTTTTGTTTTCTCATAGGAAAGTCTGGGACACCAAGGTTGCAGATCCTTCAACAAGGTAAGAAAGACATTAATTTTAGTCACCTTGGTGGTCACCACTCTTTCCGTTACTTAAACCATTTTGGACTGACTGAAAAAAAAGGCTTCTAAATCCTAATAGTTTTCTGAAAAACCCATGTCTATGTCAGTTGTGCTCAACCTTTTTCATGTCAAGGACCCCCAGAATTATATCTATTGGGCCACCGACCCCCCATCTCAAAATATGTAGTTCCAGGGACCCCCCAGAAGCAAATATTTTAGTTAAAATATTTTAATGACTTTTCGAAAGTAGCAGACCTACAAGCTCGTAGCGTGCCACTTGGTGGTCGCTACAATTGAATCCATTTATAACCTTTTCTTTGACCTCTCCCTCCCCAGGCTGAGCATCATGGCAAAGAAAAAGGGCTTCTGGGTAGAGAAGGTGCACTGCCTGGGCACGGAAAACAGTCTCTCAGAGTGCCACGCTCAGCTGTCCATACCGCGGAACCCCTCCCCCTGTAAGAGTGGACGACACGCCGTGGCCAAGTGTGTGGCGGGACCCCAGTTCGCACGCATATCTTCATCTTCGGGGAGACCCCAGGCCCCTAATGCAGTTGTGGTGAGAGACACTCTGCAAAACACACACACACACACACACACACAACTCACCTTCGTCTTCAATGTTTGTGTCACGTAATGTTTGTGTTTACACGAACACTCAAAATTGTCCATTCACTGTCAATGGGATTTAATGTTTGTGTAGGACAAAGTTTGTGCACGCACACCAAAAGCTGGACATAGGAGGGGCTATATCCCCCCTAAAGAATTACAACTTGTGTGAAGTGAGGGGCGCTCTTATCATCATACATCAGCCAATCAAATCATCACATTCCGTACTCAAACACACCTACACACAACAAAGCTGTGCATAGGAGGGGCCCTAAAAAAAGAAGGTTCTCAGCATTCATGGATTTGACATTGTACACGTTATAGGCCTGATATACAGTATAGCCTGAGAGCACGCACGCACGCACGCACGCACGCACGCACGCACACACACACTCTCTAAACCTTTCCCCCTCTCTCCCGTGTGCAGCCCGTGCGCCTGAAGTCGGGACCCCGGCTGGGTGCGGGCCGGGTGGAGGTACTGCGAGAGGGGAAGTGGGGCACCATCGTGGACCACCTGTGGGACAGGACGGCAGCCAGTGTGGTGTGCAGGGAGCTGGGCTTTGGCAGCGCCAAGGACGCCCCCATCGGAGCCTTCATGGGACAAGGTGAGATGAGCTTTATTACTTTTGCCAGAGCAGAGCGGAGTACGGCGCCGTAACACATTCAGGACGGGAACGCGTTTTTGTCATTTTTGAACAACTTTGAACAAGTTTTTCAGAAAACCTATAGGCTAGGATTTAGAAGGCGTTTTTAGAACCGGCCTCAGTCCTAAATGGGTCAAAGTCGTGCTTCGGGATCTTAATCTCAATCTGGATGTAATCTGAATTGGATCTATGTGTTCGGCAGTGGTTCATGGCATTCCAGGCCGATTCGGAGGGACTTTTCCAGTCTTCAGCTTATCTAACAGGCTGCGCTCGTCTGGCACTGAATGGCCACAGAATTTCCAGAGGGGGGGGGGGGGTGTGTGTGTGTGTGTGTGTGTGTGTGTGTGCATGTGTGTGTGTGCGCTCGCACGTGTGCTGTGTGTTTGCGCGCGCCGTGTGTGTGTCTGCATGCATAAAATGTGTGTGTGTAAGCTGCAAATGTGTTGATCACACTATAGCTATTACTTTGAGGGCAGAGCACAGTCTGTGTTCTTCTCCAGCTGTGCGAGACAGTCCGTGAGCCGCCACCAGACCAGGCGCGCCAGCTGCCCAAACATCTTGCACAGATGCACGCACTGGTTCGCTATCGGAGTGAAGTGGAACTGCTCAGGCTCTCTCTCTCTCTCTCTCTCTCTACAGGCTGCTTCTGCTGTAAGCCGTGGTGGTTTACTTTGGCAAAGGGTGACTGTTAAGAAGTCACAGGCGTGTATCGTACCGACTTCCACAAACGCTGCTTTTCATCTGCCAACCTGGCGAGTGTACTGATCCCCTTTTCCTCTCTAGAAAATGTTCCCAGTCGGGTCTCCAGCTGTGCCGGCGGTGTCCACACCCCATCAGCAGACATGAGAACGGCTTCCCCGGGCCCTGGGACCTAGCGGGCGTAGTCCCTAATCACACTGAATAAGATGAAATAGGAGCTCATCATTTGCTTGTCTAGCTGCTCCAGGGTTATTTTTTAATGCATTATGCGGCGTGAGAAAAATCCCCGGTGTTAATGTAACAAATAAAATAAGGGAACACGTGGATTAATTGACACTGAGTCAGTACTATGCTGTGCGTACAGAATAGATGATGTCAGTTTTCTACATTGGCATTTTTTTCCCCCTGAGTCGGACGAAAGCTGAAAATGCACCTTCGGTCGTCATGCAGGCCGGATAGCTCCGGTGCTTCCGACAGTTCCAGCAGTCTGCATGCAGAGGTGTTGTAATTGTCAAGGAGGGGACCGAGAGGGTTTAATTTGATCCCAAAATAAGTTCATATTTCCTCCAGGTCCACCCGCAATTAAGGCTTTAAGAACATTGTGTGTGTGTGTGTGTGTGTGTGTGTGTGTGTGTGTGTGTGTGTGTGTGTGTGTGTGTGTGTGTGTGTGTGTGTGTGTGTGTGTGTGTGTGTGTGTGTGTGTGTGTGTGTGTGTGTGTGTGTGTGTGTGTGTGTGTGTGTGTGTGTGTGTGTGTGTGTGTGTGTGTGTGTGCGCCGTTATGATGTGGTTCTGCAGCTGTAGTCTGGTTTGATAAATGCCAGGTTCATTTCTTATTGCTTCTGTCTTCCTCCTGGAAATGCAGGTTTCCTCTATACTGTGTTTCCTGAATGGAGGTAACAGTGTCTCTCTCTCTCTCTCTCTCTCTCTCTCTCTCTCTCTCTCTCTCTCTCTCTCTCTCTCTCTCTCTCTCTCTCTCTCTCTCTCTCACACACACACACACACACACACATGCTGCTGTGTTGCAGCCATAGCAGGGTCGGACATCAAAGTGTCCTCACGGCTGCCACTCTATAACACGCTGCTTTTTAGACATTTTACTGTCACATATAATTTTCCATGCACTCCGACCGGAGGCCACATAAACACAGGCCTATATGGTGTTGGAAAGAGCTTAAATTAGACTCGCGGCGGTAGAATGAAACCTTTCTGAGAACGCTGGATAGAGAGAATAAACGGTGTGTTTCAAAACGTAGAACATTAAAACGCTTTTCCGAATACATTTCTTTCTTCCGAAGCGGAGAGCAGATTGCAATCCTATTCCCTATAGTTGACTGGAGTCCGCCAAAGTTCTACACTCATAGTCCCCCTGCGTTTTTCCCTCTACAGCAAACCTCTTCAGCGATAATAGCCGATCTATAATCTCACAATGCTATTGTCGCCAAATGGTAAATGGTGCATTTATATAGCGCCTTTTATCCAAGGCGCTTTACAGGGATTGTGCATTACATTCACCCATTCACACACGCACTCGCAATTAGGGGTTCAGTTTCTTGCTCAAGGAACCTTGCGGATCTGTTTTGGGTATGTCAGAAATGTACTTCTATTTTTTAAGAGAGGGAAGAATTTCCCTATCTACAAGCTTGTACATAAAAAAAAATTGCCATCGTACAACTAAGTACAAACTATAATTTATGGCTTAAGCCGTTAATTCCCTATAGACATAATCCTTTCCTTTATCGCGGCTTTGTAAGAAAAATAAACATGTTCACGACGATGGTGGCATCGTCACTCATTGTGCCAGAAATATTGTGCTCTGGCTGGCAGATAGGAACGTTTTACACTGATACTGCTGCAGAGGTGCACAAAGCAGCCTCTGTGGACAAACATTTATCTATCCGTTATCTCTTAAGTTAACCACATGAACCCTATAGCTAAAGCCGTTGTAATTCCCTATAGGCACATGTTGTGTTGCCATGGGACAAAAAAACATGTTTATCTTTGATGGAGTCAGAGGTCTGTGTCTCTATGACCTCACGGTGCGTCGGATGGTAATCTGTCTGGGATTGGAGAGACACAAAGCAAACATGGCTGCTCAGTGTCAGAACCCCCAGGCGGATCTGAAGGCTCTATGTGTGATAGAAGACGTGGATGACTGCCTATCAGTATGACTGAGTGACAGCCAGGTGTGATAGGAGGGCAGCATGCCACCAGCAGGTTCACACACACACACACACACACACACACACACACACACACACACACACACACACACACACACACACACACACACACACCTCGCATAACCTTTCGGCAGTGGTTCTAAAAAAAACATTTTAAGGACCCCCAGATTACCATGTATCAGGCCACATACCCCCATAACTCTCGGATTTACCAATAGCTGGGGACCCACTAGAACCCATTGAAGGAAACCTCCTGATGATGAGACTGACCATGATACTGATACTGACAAGATTCTGACCATGATAGTGTCATGGTACTGACATGATACTGACCATGATATACTGATCATGATACTGATATGATACTGACCATGATACTGACCATGATATACTGATCATGATACTGATATGATACTGACCATGATATACTGACCATAATACTGACCATGATACTTACCATGATATACTGATCATGATACTGATATGATACTGACCATGATATACTGACCATGATACTGACCATGATGCCGTCATGATACTGACCATGATATACTGACCATAATACTGACCATGATGCTGTCATGATACTGACCATGGTATACTGACCATAATACTGACCATGAGGCTGTCATGATACTGACCATGATATACCGACCATGATACTGACCATGATACTGACATGATACTGACATGATGCTGACCATGATATACTGACCATAATACTGACCATGATGCTGTCATGATACTGACCATGATATACCGACCATGATACTGACCATGATATACTGACCATGATACTGACATGATACTGACATGATACTGACCATGATGCTGTCATGATACTGACATGATATACTGACCATGATGCTGACCATGATACTGACATGATATACTGACCATGATACTGACCATGATGCTGTCATGCTACTGACCATGATATACTGACCATGATATACTGACCATGATGCTGACCATGATACTGACATGATATACTGACCATGATATACTGACCATGATATACTGACCATGATGCTGACCATGATACTGACATGATATACTGACATGATATACCGACCATGATGCTGACCATGATACTGACATGATATACTGACCATGATACTGACCATGATGCTGACCATGATACTGACATGATATACTGACCATGATATACTGACCATGATGCTGACCATGATGCTGACCATGATACTGACATGATATACTGACCATGATACTGACCATGATGCTGACCATGATACTGACATGATATACTGACCATGATATACTGACCATGATGCTGACCATGATACTGACATGATATACTGACCATGATATACTGACCATGATACTGACCATGATACTGACATGATATACTGACCATGATATACTGACCATGATACTGACATGATATACTGACCATGATATACTGACCATGATACTGACATGATATACTGACCATGATGCTGTCATGATACTGACCATAATATACTGACCATGATACTGACCATGATATACTGACCATGATACTGACATGATATACTGACCATGATATACTGACCATGATACTGACCATGATACTGACATGATATACTGACCATGATGCTGTCATGATACTGACCATAATATACTGACCATGATACTGACCATGATATACTGACCGTGATTCTGTCATGATACTGACCATGATATACTGACCGTGATTCTGTCATGATACTGACCATAATATACTGACCATGATACTGACCATGATACTGACCATGATATACTGACATGATATACTCACACACACACACACACACACACACACACACACACACACACACCCACACCTCGCATAACCTTACGGCAGTGGTTCTCAAACTTTTAAACATTTTAAGGACCCCCAGATTACCATGTATCAGGCCACATACCCCCATAACTCTCGGATTTACCAATCATTTAGCTGACATGATACTGTCTGAGGAAGTGCTGCGGCCCGAAACGTTACCACTTTTCTAAGATATAACTGGGAGCTGAAATTGGTGTGCAATTGGTATTCTCATTCTGTGACTTTGTTTGATTCAATTCATTTTCTACTTCTAGACATGATACTGACCAAATGATGCTAACATCATATACTGACCATGATATCGTGGTTCTTACTTCTTAGACAAACTCCCACTGTACCTTCGTCAGGCAGCCTCTGTAGACATTTTTAAAGCTCAGCTCAAGACCCACTTCTACAACATTGCCTTTAATTGATATATATTTTGTTTTTCATGTCCTCACTGTACTGCATTACTGCTTGTTTTTTAATGTCATTGCCTTGCTTTTCTTTTATTCTCCATTGTTCTGTAAAGCACTTTGAGCTGCATTTCATGTCATGAAAGGTGCTATACAAATAAAGTTTTATTATTATTATTATTATTAGACACCACTGCCTTATCTAACTGGTTGAGGTCTTCACTTCTTTTAACTAGCCTGAAACGCATGCCATTGCTTGCACCTACCGTAAATATATACACTCATCATTAAAACGGAGGCACACATATTATTGTGTTATTCTGTTTTTTATTAAATGGTAAATATTGCATTTATATATAGCACCAAAGCACTCTACAATGTGCATCACATTCTCTCACACATTCACACAGTGATGGCAGAGGCAACCAGGCAACCATGCAAGGCTCTTTGGGAGCATTTAGGGGTTAAGTGTCTTGCTCAAGGACACGTCCTCAGGGAGCCAGTCAGGGGGAACCGGTGATGGACCGGGTAACCTACCAGTTCCACTCTACTTCCTCAGCCATGCTTTGAAAGATGCCTTGTAAACATTACCTTACCTTGGCCTGGTTTCCCATAGGACACCTCTTACACCATGGTGTAAGAGGTATGGTGTTGCACATGCTCAGTTGCCCTCTAGGCCGCACAGAAGCCTGTGAACATAGACATTCCGTGCATAGATGTGCCACGCAATGGTAGGCCTCAGGCCTCAGGTCTACCATTCTGAAATTTAATTTAATAATATTTCGACTGCTGGAAGAAAGTCACCACTCGCACCACACATTTCTCTGCGAAAGTTTAATACTGCCACATGTCGACAGGTGTGTGTAGGCTAAGGAGGCTTTAGAGAAACAGGTTTGTGTATTCATGCAGGAGGCCACGCACGCACATGCACGCACAGACACACACACACACACACACACACACACACACACACACACACACACACACACACACACATTCTGTCTTAGCGAGACAGTGTCACAAAACTTGTACCAACAATAAAACTGGTCGACAGCGGAATAATGATTCAGTGCCTGCCAGTTGGATTAAGTTCCACACAACGCGCACAATTTCTATGATTTTACTACTTAGGCTTGGCTGAGGGAAGGGGCCTATTTGATGACAAGAAAGTGACCCACAAAGTGGATTAGAGACATAGAAAAAGAAGCTCCATGGAAAGAAAAACAGTAAAAACACATATTAATGTGCTTTAAACGGAGGGTAATTTCAGAGAGAGGAAAAGGAAAGGGTTTCCCTGCAAACCGCTGACCAACTATGTGTGCTATTCTCAACAAGTATGTGACCGGACTGTTTCCATCACCGTGTGTTCTTTCTAATGTGTCCAATTGATTCGTCTGCATCTTCTGATTGTAATTATAGCGTGATCTGTTGCTTAAAATGCTTCTCGTATAAGTACAATATTTAAGTGGCGCTGTTTACACTTTGCATGGGCGAATCGAAGCGCCTCGTTATTTCCCGCCAATCGGTAAATCGATGTCACACGAGGAGAGTGAAAGGGAAAAGCGCTGTTTAAACTGAGTCTAGACTCCACCCCATCCACTGCCATTCTCCCAACTGTCATCATCATTACATTCATCACTGAGGTAAATTACAGGGACAATGTCTCTGCTTCTATTTCCTCACTCGACCGACGTCGGTGTATTTTCTGCCTCACCGTGTAATTTTAACTGTGAGGTTCATATATGCCGTACATACATATCGGAGGGGAAGGCTCTGGTTTCATTCCCGGCCAGCGTTTTCCCAGAACTCGGCAACCTGGTCGTCGGTCGCCACACATATGGCCGTGCATCCTCAGGACACCTCGCCGCCATCATGTGGTCACCGTGTTTATCCTGATAAGTCAAACAGTAGGAGTTTTAGTTCCAGCCCGCGGTCTGCGCCGTGCAGATAGAGGGCGGAAGCATGGGCTCTGTTGTGCCTTTTTAGTGCAGCAAAACATGAACCCACCCACGCATTGTGACCAATATGGAACCAGGCCTGCAATCTGCCCAAACCAATGGAGGGACACACCAAGTTAGGGCCACAATCTGGCAAACTATTCCTTACTAGCTCAACCACCTTTCTTCTTTCTCACACACACGCACACACACACACACACACACACACACAGACGCGCACACATCCGCTCTCTGTTTTTTGTGTGGTTTAGGTTATAGTTAGTGTATTCTATTTATTTCGATGGTACAGTACCAAATTTCCAAGCTTACATTTTTGGGGGTTTTAGTTTTTGTTGAATATGCCGACGCGCTTATTATTTAGCATTGTGTTTGAGCATTTTGTCATCAGCTGTCCTATTTCACAACCAGCTTTGTCTTGCCGTCCGCTCCTCTGTGTCGTTTTGGCCTCGTCTTGTTTCAAACATTAAAACGAACAATAGAGTATATAGTATAATAGGCTACTGTACTGCACTTTTCGCAAACAGTGTGTCGGGACCCATTTGTGGGTCGTGGACACATTGTTATGGGTCCCCTTAGATTTTGTGCACGTTGTGAGCTTGTAGATCTGCTAGTTCCATGTTTCCCCTATATGCATTATTGTGTGGGGGCCCCCCACACAATCATGACCAACCCCCACAGTATGATCTTTAGTAGGCGGCCGCGATAGGCCAAACAAGGCAAATAACCACAAGACTGCAAAAGACCGCAAAAAATCACAAAATGTTGCCTGCACCTGTGCACGGGTCCGACGCATGCACGCGCGCTGCACAAACGTGCATGCGTGAAAGCTCCTCCACACTATCAGCTTCTGGCTAGGGGAAACACTGTATTTTCACTAGTTTGGGTCCCGGGCGAATATCTAATTTCTGTTTTGCGTCTACGGGCTGACAGATTTGGGAAGCACTGACTGTACTGTACATAAAGCTTGTGGGTTTTATTGACCTAGATTTGGCCCTGCTCTCTGCTGGGATTCACTGGCAATTCCATCTTGTGTCTCTGCCTTGGGGGGAAAGTAGTTGTTGTGGTGCCAAAAGCAAGAGAGAATGGCGGTAATGAGCTGTGACAGATCCCTGATATACGACCGACGATGGTGGCATCGCTGCTCATAGTGCCAGAAATCTTTCGCTCCGGCAGATAGGAACCTTTTACACTGATACTGCTGCAGAGGTGCACAAAGCAGCCTCCGTGGACATGTGCACACGGAAAACATTTATCTATCTGTTATCGCTTAAGTTTACCACATGAACCCTATAGTGCCCATGTTGCGCGGCAAACGTTCGGCAAGAGTGGCAAGCTCACAATGTGACACGTTGTGTGTGTGTGTGTGTGTGTGTGTGTGTGTGTGCGTGTGCGTGCGTGCGTGCGTGTGCGTGCGCGCGCGCGTTTCTTGTGGCATTGCAAGTGTCTCATTGTGTGATGATCCGCAGGTATAGATAAAGCGCGTTCAGGGTGAATGCAGTGTGACGCCTGATGTCTGCGTTGTTTTGCACAAGATCAGCTTAAAGCTGCAAGAGTATGTTAAAACTACATCTGCAGTGGCTGCAGGTGGTCTCCCCACTATTCCATTGAGACCTTTAGACCCTGGTGTTAGGTAAGGACAGCTACTACTTGGTTTAAGTAATGCTGCCTGAAGCTCATAAGAACAATGTTTTGCCAAATGGGGATTCCCTCTTAGCAGTAGAAATGTGGAGCCCTATTTTCGGCAGTGCTTTACCCCTTATCCTTAAACTTCTTTGCCTTTTTTACTATTTTCAATGTATCATGTATAAACTCTTCCCTAACCCTTGATTCTCTTTGTTTCATCCCATATTTGAGCTTATACCTCTTGTCTTGTCCTGTTCCTCCCCCCCCCCCCCCTCCCTCCTTCAGGCACTGGACCCATCCATATGAACAATGTCCAGTGTACGGGACAGGAGCGCTCCATTACGGACTGTTCCTACCAGGAGGTGCCACTGTGGACGTTCAAACACACCCAGGATGCCTCTGTGCGCTGCAATGTCCCAAAGACAGGCCTAGAGAGCACGGTATGTGAAACCATCGAAAAACCATTCTCACATACATCTGAGCTTAGCCTACACCTAAAGGGGTGCATGTGTGCGACAGACAGGCATTATAGTCCAACACCCTACCCAAAACCAAACCCTAAACCTATAACCTCACAGGAAGCCACGGGTTAGTTTTAACCCGGCCACAGGTTTGTCGGACGAATGCCTGTCAGACTGTTAGTATGTCTGTCTAATCAACGTATTAAAGACCATTGAAGTGTTTGGACTCTTGTTGAAACTAATCCCCATTGATAATTCATTTAACTAATGAACGTGTATTGGCTTTTCCATTGGTTGAATCCAGGTGAGATTGGCCGGTGGCAGACAGCGAGGGGAGGGCCGCGTGGAGGTGCTGGTGGAGATTGGCGGCCGTAAGCGCTGGGGCGCCGTGTGCAGCGAGAACTGGGGCATCAACGAGGCCATGGTGGTGTGCAGACAGCTGGGCCTGGGCTTCGCTGCCCGCGCCCACGAGGTAACCCACTCCTCGGGTCGCCATGATCCATCGCTGCAATGTTTAGCTTCGCTCACTCTAATGCACTGGTTCCCAAACACTGGGTCAGAGGGACTCGTTTGTGGGTCACACACGGACCAATCTTTATGGGTCACACCTCAAATAAAAATAAATTTTCCTTAAAATATATTTTGACATACAAATTGTTTTAAAATGAATGTTAAACGAACAAACAAATCTAAGAAATCCCATAAATAACAAGTAGGGATGTCCAGATACACTTTTTTCGCTTCCGATCCGATCCCGATACCTCGATTTCTGTGTTAGCCGATACGGATACCGAATACCGATACCACCTTAGTGATCTCATGTTGTGTTTATAGCTATATCTCGTGTTGTGTTTATAGCAGACTCCTCACTCAAACGTGCACTTGCAGTTTGGGCAACTCCAAAGCAAACTCCACATGTCCCAACATTTTATGTACCTGCCATAGTGTTAAACCCTTACCCCTGTGTGGGATCTGTGGTTAGACTGGCATATTCGCCGATACCGATATGACCCGATTATGACCAATAAGGGCCGATCAAATACTTTTCCTGATACCGATACAGTATCGGGACATCTCTAATAACAAGCATTGTGTGCTTGGATCTGCTATTTTTACTAGTTTGGGTCCCGGGCAAACCTCTAATCTCTCTTTTGGGTCTAGTCCTGAAAAGTTTAATGTAACAACACTCTGCATTCATTGCAACATTAGTGTAATTAGAAAACGATAAAAGACAGATTGTTAATCCAAATGTATCTGGCAAATGTACAACATCCTGACAAACTCTTTATGGCCACAATGTCCCTTTTCCTCTCTCCATTTGTCTCTCTCTCTCTCCCTCTCCAGGACACCTGGTACTGGCCTGGAGATCCTAATGCAGCTGACGTGGTGCTCAGTGGAACACACTGCGTCGGCACTGAGCTGTCCATCCAGCACTGTCGTCGCAACAACCACATGCACTGTCCCCGGGGAGGCGGAGCCAAATCGTCCGGAGTCACGTGTTCAGACAGTAAGCCACCTGAGAAGCATCTCCTCTGCCTGGTTTCTACCCGCTCGCGTATCGAAGTTCTCCGTCGCCGCGGGGAGTCCATAGTCCATAGAAGTCAGCTTGTGTTCTGTGGAAGCATGTTGCACACTAGACAATCTACTTGTAGATAAGTATTGGTTGAATCTTCCCTAAAACCCTAATGACCTGGGATATTTCATCAATGCAAAGGTTAAAGCCTCAATCTGCAATTGATTCAACTTCTTGATTCAACACCAAGAACATAGGTTTAGAACTAGTCCATACCCGTTCAGGCATAGGAAGTGTTTCCAGAGTGTGGGTTATGCACTGTGCACAGTACGTCAGGGATTTAAAGTAACTTTGTAGTTGGTAGCCTACCTCCAACAGTTCCAACACACCCACATGCGCACCACCCGTTGGCTGCGGCGTCATGAAGAACGCACACACACACACACGCACACACACATGCACACACACACACACACACACACACACACACACACACACACACACACACACACACACACACACACACACACACATCCACCCACTCCTTAACAGTTCCAACTTGTGGTTCCCATATGGGGGGGGGGGGGGGGGGCTGTAGCCATGGTGGTGGCTGTAACCATGGCGACGATATGTCCCATAGCCCGAACGGCGGGGTATAAAATAGTACCATAATACACGTGCATACATTTTGGGAACGTGAAAAACGGGCGTCATTATTTGCCCGTGTGCAGATTAAGATCAATTGCTCCAGCCACTGAGGAGAAAGGGCAGACAGGTTGTGAGGACAACCTTTGTGGACAGCGCTTTCATCAATTAGTTGTTAGATATACTAATACGTCATCATCTTACATATTGAGCTATAGTGCTGCTTTTGTGCGGTTTCACAAATGGCGAATTGGAACTTGTCTGCTGTAATTTTTACATTGCTTAATCCCTGCCATTGACCTGTGTCCATGTGAACTCTTTGTCCCTCCTGTCGTTAGCGGCCCCTGACCTGGTCCTGGACGCCCAGCTGGTGCAGGAGACGGCCTACCTGGAGGACCGGCCCCTCCACCTTCTCACCTGCGCCAACGAGGAGAACTGCCTGTCCTCGTCCGCCGCCCGGATGAACTGGCCCTACGGACACCGCCGCCTGCTGCGCTTCTCCTCGCGCATCATGAACATGGGCCGCGCCGACTTCAGACCCAGGGCCACCCGAGAGAGCTGGACGTGGCACCAGTGTCACAGGTGAGAGCGTAACCCATTCTGACCTGAGATCAGATTCTAAAAATGTCTTCTACATCCTGACGTTTTTCTGAAAAAGCTATGTTTCTATGTCAGTGGTTCTTCGATTTTTCTAAAATAGCAGACCTACAACAAGCTCGTAGCGCGCCACTCAGTAGCGCGCTATGAGCTTGTAGATCTGCTATTTTTCAATAGCTAAAGCATAACGTAATGCTAACACCAAAAGGGGTTCCCGCCTGCAGGGGCTCATGGGAGTTCTGTGTTGGTTTTTAGGTCAACGGAATGAAAGAGTTTTTTTATGGTTCCCAGCCGGGGGAGGGGGAATTAACCTTTACGGCTGTTCCCAGCAGATGGCTGCTCAGATGGCTCAAAGAGCACGTAGGGTTTGGGGTGTCAAGTGTCTTGATCAGGGACACTTACACATGTAGACCGGGCAAGCCGAGGGTCAAACCAGTGACCTTCCTATTCCCACACAGCCTTTAATTCTAGTCTACCCACTCGGCTATGGTAACTCTGGCATCCCGATTTTGCGCATGTCATTACCTGCAAGAGCTTCTAACAGTCTTCAGCCGTTGCCAGCGTTTTGAGACTCTTTCAAGTCCGACAGAATATTTTGTTCTTTGACGATGTAAACCAAATATCTCAAAAGAAAGACAAGAGTTGAACATTAGTAGGCAGTTAAACATTATTAGAACATTAGTTCTATGCCAACTTGAAACATCTGTGTTGGTCCCCATCATTCATGACAGGTGATGTGTAGGACTATACATTTGAAACTCATGAATAGCTTGTTTTCACCAAAAACGCTGTCTGGGAACAGAGAGAAAAACGTATTCCTACAACTCCTATAACATTAGACTAAACCGTATGGATTTCTTTAGATCACGTTATTTCCGGGTGTAGTCTTCTTTGGAAGTCCTGGGATCACTCACAGGTTGCAGAAGAGCGCCCTCTATCGTAAACGACTGTAAACCCCACACGATATGTCAATGGCTGTGCATTTGATGATCAACCGAGCTCATGATACGAGTCGTGTTTTAAGTGCCTGTAATTCCGCACACTTTTCCAAACGACACCATTGCGTAATTAAGCATAAACCGGTCTTAAGTGCATGGTTACATTATTTGACATGTCATATTGGTGCATATTAATGTGAATGTTGCCAGGGTCTTGTGGTTGAAGCCGTGTCTAGTCTTAAGTGCTCCTGGGTCGAAGCTGTGGTTTGGTGCTCTGTGGGTACAGGTACAGTGCTTGTGTGGTTTGCAGAGTGGGTGTGGGGGGGGGGGGGGGGGCTGCCCAAATTATTACAACAAACACCTGTGACTTAGTTTGCACAAAACGTTATTGTGCCAGGAGCGTGCTGGCATAATTGCCTCTGTGTCAGATAAATCGAGTCGCATTGAATTTAATACGGGTAAGAAAACATGTTGGAAGTGTGACCTCAGCACCAGTGAGTGCAGTTGGTGGTGTTTGACTAGAGGGATCACAGCTAACGTTCAACGTAGGCTCAATGAGCCTTTGTCTGCTGTAATTTTCTGTCATAGATGACATTTTGTCCTCGGGTCTGTCTGCTATATTAACACATTCCGCTCTACCTCTCAGGAACGCTCCCCCTCGAGTCAGGTGAATTAGTTTTCTCAGTCGAGGCAGATGACGAGGGCACGCTTGGGTCTGTCGTCACGCGAGAAGAAGGAGCCATTTTAGAAGGCCACAAGCGGCGAGCTGTGTTGAGTCGCGGCGGAGGCCAGTAAATGCTGTGCCGGGGTGACCCCCGAAAAATACAGTGCTGTCATCTTTCCAGATTCATTAGCCGCCGCGTAGCACGTGTCTGTGGAAATGACTGCGGAGCTGGTCCAGCTGCCACAGGGCCTGGGTGTTATACAAAGGACACGGTAGGCCCACAGTCAGGCCCGCCTCAGTTAATCTCTTACAACAACACATCAGTTATGTAGGTGTGTGAGTGTTTCAAAGCTCCCCATTCACCCGGAGTGTGTAAACACTGGCTGGGAACGGCACGGCCAGGCAGGCACTCAAACAGGCCTCTTTGAGAGGTGTTACCCTGACACCCCACTCTCATACGTTCTCCAAGTGAGGTCACTCCATAGGCAGCCAGTGTTCTATTAGCATATAAACGCATATACGTGCGTACACGCACATGTGAGCGAGCACATACATGTGAGCGAGCACATGTGCACGACAGTAGACAGCAGGGTTGTCTTCGTCTAACGAACTAGCCATAGGAAATAGTTGAGTTTATCAACAAATATTGCAAACGTTGTGTTTGCTGCGATACAATCGTGCAGTCTTTGTCCCGTTGGTGAGGTTGAGAACTGAACATTGGACAGTTTAACCACTTAAACCCTGTATACTTCATTGACTGGAGTGCCCCTATAGGGACTATACTCCTAGCCCCACTCCTTTTTCTCGACCATTGCCAAAATTAGCCGATATACAAACTCTGTGAGGTGTAGGTTCAGCCATTCCCCCAGAATAGGGATGCTGGGGTTCACTTGATTAATTGGAGGGGACAGCCCTAATAGACAGGCATGCACGCATTGACATAAACGTATGTGCACACACACACACACACACACACACACACACACACACACACACACACACACAGCACACGCACATTCACACACCTCACACGTGACCTCGTCTGTGTTGTGCAGGCACTACCACAGCATCGAGGTGTTCACACATTACGACCTGCTGACTCTGAACGGCACCAGGGTGGCGGAGGGACACAAGGCCAGCTTCTGCCTGGAAGACACCTACTGCCCCGAGGGTAAGTTCACCACCATTCCTAAAACTCCCCCGCATGCACACACTGTCTCTGCTGCCATTGTAGGAGAGACAAATATATCTGTAATCCACTTACTGTATAACCTTTGTATATAAAAGGCATTAACATCTGGTTTGCTGCCGGGCAATTTATTTTGTGAGCCCCGCGTTTCATTTCTAGGATTCACTTCGACATTTATCACGAGATAAAAACGTCACGCCCAATACAGCATCTAGTGCCGTTGAAGGAAGACGAGGTGTCTGCGCTTTAGGGGGAGAAGTGTCAGACATAAAAGTAGAAATCCTCCATTAACATGGATTGATGTGTGTGTGTGTGTGTGTGTGTGTGTGTGTGTGTGTGTGTGTGTGTGTGTGTGTGTGTGTGTGTGTGTGTGTCTGTGTCTGTGTGTGTCTGTGTCTAGGTCTCCAGAAGCGTTTCTCCTGCTACAACATGGGGGACCAGGGCATCTCCGTGGGCTGCTGGGACACCTATCGCCATGACATCGACTGCCAGTGGGTCGACGTGACGGACGTGAAGCCAGGGGACTACATCTTCCAGGTCAGAGGGCATTTCCTGCCACTCATTTACTACAGCAGTTACACATGTGTTTGATTGAACAGCAGTAGTAACTTATTCATATTATTTGCACTCGGGTGACGCGTGCGCTGTGCCCCAGATTTTCAACGGCCATCCATCAGAGACAGCATGTAGAGTGCAACACATAAATGACAAAGGCATTCAATCATTACTTCCCGTAGCTGGAGGCCCTTCTTGACCAGCCTGGTTCATTTATACAGTATAAAAATGGACCAGTAAAGGGTAAAGTTTTACGCTCTCTGTGTTAAATGGGCACTTCGACTTGTGCTGGGTAGTGCTCGAGTGTATCTCAGTCCAACACCCAGAATCTCCTCTCACCATATTCCCATTGGTCCCCCCTTGCCTTGTCATTACCATGTCCTGTTGTCAACCAGTCGTGTCACTGTGGGCAACAACTCCAGCACACATCAAAGACTCCATCCCCTATTATCCCCCATTGCTGCTCGAAGACTACTAATCCCAGCATGCCGCAGTACGGAGCAGTTCTCAGATCTTAGCACGCTGCCAATTACCTCCCAGCCACTAGAGAAGGGCTCCAGTGTAACTGGCTGTGTGTTAATTACGGCTGCTGCTACCTTACCAATCTGCACCTCTGCTAACTACACTTCCCTACAACGCGTTCAACGCAGCTTTGTATAATTTGCCCGTAATAGGCATATCAAACACGCACACGCTCTCTAGGTATATTTTAAGCGCTTTGAAAAGGGCATAATTATAAAGTGGCACCTTGCCACAGTTATGCACTGCGTAGGCGGACAGAGGGGAGGAAGTGAAGAAGGGAGGGAGAAGAAAGAGGCATAGAGAGAGAGAGAGAGAGAGAGAGAGAGAGAGAGAGAGAGAGAGAGAGAGAGAGAGAGAGAGAGAGAGATAGAGATGAATGGGAGAGACTAGAGAGAGAAATATGAAGAACTGCTGAGGTCAGGAGGTCTGCGTGAAGAGAGGACACCATGCAGCACCACAGAGACGATAAAGAAAATGAGAGTGGTAGACTGCCAGAGTGACTCACCAAGGATGCAGACTGGAAAACAAACTCTCTCTCTCTTTCTTTCTTTCATTATCTCCCTCTTTCTTTATCTCTGCCCTTCTCTCTATCTACTTCTAAACTCTGCTTCTCCCCCCCTCTCTGTCTATGTTCTTACATGTATCTATTTGGTAAAGTGAGGGATGATACCTCCACTTTTCTCATCCAGAGCTTTACAGAAAGTTCCTGCAAAATGTTGCCCTTGAACCACCCAGAGCTAATGGAACACCCCAATTACCTCCAATTAACTACGGCCTCCCCTTAGTCAAACAGCCCTCCCCCTCCATTAGAAACGGCTAATTTGCCATCAAGGAATTTTCTCCTGCCCTGTTTTTATTTTTATAGCCACTTTCTCACTGGGTAACATTCCAGCATCTGCAACAGGCTTGCACACTCTACGTTCAACATTGTAATTTACCCAGAAAAATAAGGAGACCATATTTTTTCATGCGTTTGTTTTTCAAAGTTACTCTTTTTTTAGTGTAATTTGACTTGTCCTCCTCTGTAGCTGTTTGTAACCTTTACTTAAAGTGGGTGTAGTCGTTTACAGAGCAGCTATTAAGAGTAAATGGCCTCTCAGTATTATCACCAGACCGGATTAACTACAATTGGTTGTATCAGCAGGTTATGGAACTGCTCTGCAAATAACAGACTATTAGCACAATGCGAATGGCACACAGGGCTCAGAATAGGAGGCCATTTCAGACACACAAACACGCTTAAGTGCAACTATGCTTCGGCGCTAGTCCTCAATTTCAGTCAAATCGCTCCTTATTATTGCATACCTGTGTTGGTGCAACGGCAGAGCAAATGTGTGCAACCGACTTCTCCATAATCAGGGTTAGAGACGCACGCTGTTGGGCGGCTTGAACTCCACGAGTTCACAAGACTTGCATAACCCCCACTTCTGCTGCTGTGTGTTGTCATTTTATGTGTGAGAGAGACAGTGACTTTGTGCACGTTACACACAAGTTCCAACAGACGTTATAAAACGCTTTATGAAGGGTTATTTGTAGTGCATTGCATGCAGTGCGTCACTGTCTTTCCCTGGCCTACAGTATAGTTAGACGTCAGTGATTCTGTTAATTTTGAGGACCCCCGTTTGACATGATGTTTTATCTCTTTGACCTCAAACTATACTGTACAATGCTCAGTGTAAATTAAACTCTTTATACTGTACGATGCTCAGGGTAAATTAAACTCTTCATACTGTACAATGCTCAGGGTAAATTAAACTCTTTATACTGTACAATGTCAATGCTCAGGGTAAATTAAACTCTTGAGAGTGTACACATGGAAACGACGGGTCCATCTGGTTTCATTTTTACACTCTCAGTGTTACAAACCCTTAAGGATCCTTGGTTCCTATACTGTCAATCATTTAGCTGGGGACTCCCTGGAATCCCCTCAAGGACCCTTCCCTGAGTGCTCACGGACCGCATGTTTAAAGTACAGTACATTTTCCAATGTGAAATCCATAAGAGAGAACGCAGTATTTCTCTTCACAATTGGACATACTGTATGGAAAAGCCATCCAGCTTTTTATGGACAGAAACGGGATGGACTATAAAAACAATACCAGCCCACGAGTGCCTTTTAATAGCGGTCCCTCTAACAATTTTACATCCAACCAATTTTTATTTCAAATGGCTTTCTCATTGCGCTGTGTGTGGACGGAGGATAATACAGTATTATTCCTCTTTTCTCCACTCGTCTGGCCAGCTGGGGATATTGGTTGGTGGGGAGAACAATAAAATGATAACCCAGTAAACGAGTCCTGCGGTGGGGACGAAGTAAGCGGCTGTAAGTCAGAAGGTCACACACATCTGTAATGAGTTATAAACCGGTGTGCCAGTAACGTGTTAACAGGAGGTCATGCGTGATTGCAGGTGGAGGTGAACCCGTCGCTGGACATGGCCGAGTCGGACTTCCAGAACAACGTCATGCGGTGCCGGTGCAAGTACGACGGCCAGAGAGCGTACATGTACGGATGTCACGCAGGTGAGGGGAACATTTTGATCAATTCCGATATTTTGTTCAGGTGTTTTGCACAGTTGGTAGTACTAATAGAAAGTACAACCTACACATACATTACGGCGTAATGTATGTGATTACGCCGTCGATTAGGTTGTCACGAATACAAATCGGCTGAGATGTTTAGTGTTTAGGGAAATAGGAGAGAGCCTTGACTGTACATGGATATTTTTTCTAAACTGATATTTTTGTCACGACTCACGACCCTAGTTTAACTAAGTCACAGTTCGCCTAGAACGACTTTGGACGAGTTATTAGGTTATTATTAATATAGAATCGCATTGGATTTGGATTTTTGACAATATAAGCAAAGCGTTGCCAGGCAACGGAGACGCCAAGGTACGGTAAATATAAGACTATATTTACCGTACCTTGGCGTCTCCGTTGCCTGGCAACGCTTTGCTTCCGCGTTGTGATGCCCGGAAATGACCTATTATTACTTCCGGTTCACCGGATCAGCTTTTCTGGTCTTCAAAATAAGACCTCAGAGCAAAAAAGCTTGGCGTTAAAGATCTATGAATGAACTTGACCTTGGCAGTCAAAGAATTTCAAAAGTACATCCGTATACACGTGATCTTCTGATCAGCGGCAGATGAGGATCATACTTCATACTTAAATTCAGCACAAAAAACGGATTTACAGTAAATGGATGTTTCGCAGCCGTTTTTAAATTGTACAACTCCGTATTTGCTGAAGACAATACTGCACATTGAAACTCTGGTCTGCCTTTAGATTTTTTTATACGATGTCGGGGAAATAGGTCAAAATGGGCTGCGGCCCCTATACTGGTGTCAGAGCCCTGGAGCCACCTGGATCTACAGCAAAGGGGGTGGTCACAGATGGGACTAATCCAAAACAGTCATATCTTGCAGACTTTAAACTGCAGATGCTGTGTGGAGTCTGTGGACTAAGAAATACATATTTTATATAAATACAGCAGACGCCTTTGCGCACTGGTGAAGTAGTGAAGTTGATGCAACGATGCTTAATTTACAAGTTAAGCTGTAAATGATTATTGTTGATGTTTCCAGCTGCATGCTCATTATAAAACGTAACAATAGGCATGCTCTAATTGAGCCGTGATGCAATCGGTTCTCCAAACGCTCCATTGTACACAGGGTTCCATCAAAACAAAAAACTAAAATGATTCCCCTTTAAATGTGTTTTTAAAATCATATATCGGTTCTGAATAACCTATCCGACTGCTGGGTCACGTGTCGACTGTCGGACGGTTCTTGAGATACTTGATCCACAGACGTACATACAGAGATTCTGTGCATTTATTGTAGGATAGGGTTAAAGTGCTTCCTCAGGCCCGGGCCGCCGGCGTGGTGGTCCGGGCACCCTAGGCTACAATGCCAGCCAGACAGCGTGTCGCGGGTTCGAATCTCCATCCTGCCGACCTTTGCTGAGTGTCACTCCCATCTCTCTCCCCATTTCCTGTCAGTCTACTTACTGTCAATAAAGGCATAAAAGCCCCAAAACTAATTTCCTCAATGTCACGTGGCTTCATACATGTATGTTGTTGTCTTCCTGTATAGGAGATGCATACAGTGCAGAGGTTGAAGATCTGTTTGAACATCAGAGGCAGCTCACCAATAACGCTTTGTAGCTCGTCTCAACGGCCCAGAAGGAAGCCCCCCCCCCAACGGGGGGCCCAAAAGACTGCTCAGGGTGGGTTGTGGGTGTCTTTGGCCCCACGGTCTCCGGACCTCAAGGACCCACAGAACTCTCAAAATGGCACCTGTCCATCTCCTTAGCTGATGTGGACTAAGAGTACCCACAATGCATCACACATCACGAGGACGCCATTGCAGAGACCCCCATTCTGAACTTGAACAGCCGATGTCACCCAGAGTGGAACGGGGGTCACACGGTCCGAGAAACTTTCTATTCAACAAGCAAATGACACCCAACAGTGGACCAGGCGTCACATGGCCTGAAACACATTCTATTCGACAAGCAAGTGGATATCTATTCAAACAACGATGTCTGCTTGTGAATGTGGACTACTCACAACTAACTTATCCATTCAAAATGTCTACGTATGAATGACCTTAACCACATAATCCCTAGTGTCCCTATTCACAGAAAATAGCAGGTTGCGTTAATGCGACGGTTTGTGAGCTTATGCTTTGGCTATTTTTAGCAGAAGAGATTTGGTGTAGATGGAAAAAAGTAGCGGACCAAGTAACGAGCACAGTGACGAGAGAGTTGAGATTTGGCGATAACTCCACCCACTTTCACCACCATGTTGTTTGTAAACGTCAAGCTGTAGACCTGTGCTATTTGTCGAGCAAGAAACTCCTTGGACTGTGTACACTGTCTTCCATCTCGCTTCTATCTTTGATTTCTCTGTTTAGCAACGGTACTGCAGCCTTCAGATGTTGCCGTTAAAATGTACTCATTTCCAGCTTATTTTGAGGCCTAGTAATTACCTGATATGGCTGTAGTCTGATGTCTTTGTTAAGACTATTTATTATTAAGTCAGCTTTCACATTAAGTAAAAATGGAAAAGGACCGTGGAAAAGATTCTCTGTTAGAAAATTGCGGATGGTTCGATCTCCACCTCCCCCCACGTATACTTTAATTGTAGTTACTGTAGTCTCAACAAACAACATGGCGACTAGAATGAGTTCATTTTGGGCAAGTTTCCGTCCATATCTCATCCCTATAGATCCATGGGGGACCCCGACCAACTATAGTATAGGGTTTAAGGGTTAATGTCATTACAGGTAATGTTTTACAAAGACGAAGGGAAATCCTTTACGAAGACTGGAAATGTTTTAAATCTGAAGAAAAAAGAATAAGAGTATTTTTAGTTGAATTGTATTTAGTAGTAAAACAGTTGATGCATGGTTGGCTTAAGATTATTGTAATTGGCTCATTTCTTGGTATTATTATTTACCTTCCTGGAACTATATATTTATGGATGATGGCGACTTCTACATTGGTGCTCTTAATTGATATTGTATTACTTTAACCTCACTACATTTCCATTGAACAGTGTTGTATAATGCATAGTTTTTACAATTGATTAGGTATTTTATTAATGCTTCAGTGTTTGTGTTAACACAATCGATTTACAACCTTTTAGCTTGCTGTCTTGAGTTTATGTTAGAAATGGTAAAATGATCATTATTATTATTATTATTATTATTATTATTATATATTTTTTTTATGGAATGAAGCACTTTATCTTTTGAATATCAGTATTCCACATTTTGGCCATCCCCCGTTTTAAAATTTTATCAAATTGACTTTTAGGATCTGATCTTAAATGCACAAAAGTGTATTATTATATATTTTGTTTTACTCTTTGACTAATTGAAATCCAAAGCTTGTGCCACATATGCAATGTACTATTTATGCTGAAAGTTAATTTATTCATGGGATTTATGACATGACTCAACAATGAGCTCAAGAAAGAGTTCACTAGCTAGTCTAACTTAAATTTTAATATTCAGTATGCTTTAACAATTTTGTCTACCTTGTAAAAGAAATCGTTAAGCTGGTGATAAAAAAAGATACTATATGACATTGATTTGAAATGGCTCAACATTCCCATGATTTAATTTATTGTGTATATAAGTGCTGAAACAACTGTAAACAGTAGTTCAGCCCTGCTGATGGGAGTGAAAGATGGCCTGGCAAAGCCACAGTACTGTGGTAGCAGGCAGGGTTTGAGAGTATTATAAAAAGCCTTTTAATTATGCCTGGTTGGGTTACTGCTGGGTTAGGCTTAAGGTTATGGCTATAGCATGAGCTGTGCAAAGAAACACTATGAGACTTTTACATATGGGGACATGTAAAGAGGGTATGGGGAGTTGTACGGGTAAAGAGAGAGAGAGAGAGAAATCGATTTATAAAGGAAGACCGAATGGTAGCAAGGAAGTAAGAAAGCTTGTGCAAGAGAGACAAAGCAGGTCAGTGAAAGAAAAGAGAGAGAAAGAGAACGGAGAATGTCTAGTGCAGACTTAGGCTACATGAGTTTTTACTGGCCGAGCGGCCTCTCTTCAGGCAGTTCTATGGAGACCGCAAGCTGGCATTTTAAGCTCCTTAAGAGAACAACATGTTTGTCTGGGACGAGGGAAAAAAAGAGCAAAACGATTGAGCACAGTAAACAGCCGCTCTGTTTTCGTTTAACCCTGGCCTGCTTGAAATGTACTGCAGGCCATCCACCACTTCGCTGAATCAGTAGCTTCTGTATATACGGCCCACTCTAAACACTGACGTAACTCTATACCTAGTTTACTGCAAGGGTCACTGTGACTGTCACTGCTTGTCTGAATCATGTTTTTAGTCTATTAGTGCCTTTGATGTGTTTGGCTTATTGGCCTTAGCGGTCACACCTGTTTAATGGACAGTTTCCAGGACACGTCGTTGTGGCCAAGTCACCCATAAAGACAAGGGTAGACGTAATGAATTCCTTTAGCAGATACTCTCAGGATCGTTGTGGTCCCTCTACATTTGGAGACAAACTATTAGTAGCCCTTCCAAAAATCACAGTCACTGCAGCACCACCAGGTGTCCCACCAAGCCGTCCTCATACAATCAGCTCCATCACCAAACAAAGCTGTAGGTTAATGACAGAGCTAGGAATCTTAAGTATTTCATGAAGTGATGTTTTGTTTTTTATTTTCTATTGTTTTGTGCTCTTGTACAGTTGCTATTGACATATTAACACCGTCTGTTCTATGTTATTTAATTTTGTATGCCATTCCATAGCTCGAGTAACTCGTATACCCTGGTTAATAATCACCACACTCACAATCACAACTAAGTACTGTATGCGTATCCGTGCTGTACGAATGAATATACAGCGTTGTGATACCACTCAACTTGTCCAGTTAGACGTCCCGACCAGTTATCCTCTCATGCCTAAGCTGAGAGTCTGAGCTACATGGTGCTTATCTACAGTATGAATAGTATTCATAACACAAGCTGTGCTCTCAGGGACTATATGACCTATCCTGTAAACACAAAAAAAATAATATATGTGATGTGATTTGCCTTGCTTCTACGTACCCACAGTATGATACAGGATGATTTGATTAACACCCCGTACTGACAATCTGTGTTTGCATGCTCATGCTGATATGTAATTTATACGAACGTGACTAAATAATATGTGACTTTTTGCCTTGGGGATAATAAGGATAACTGTGTTAATAACTTGTGCTGGTAAAGCTGGCATCCGAGTTGAGTTGAAGACCGAATCAAACTCCATTCATTCATTCATTCATCATTACTGTGAATCAATAAAATGTCATCATCGCATTACAAGGTGTCGACTGCTTCCTTGAGTTACATTAATACAGGATTTTGCTATGTAGAACATCTTAAAATGAGACTCTAAAAGGCCTGCTTGCGACACCCAAACGATCAAAGATATAATTTTAGATACTGTAAGGTGATAGAAGATAAACCTTTATTGATCCCTGGCGGTGAATTCAGGTGTCGTAGCAATAGCAATGATAGCAAGCCACGGATATTTTGGAACAGTGGCCAGTATCGGTATCAATATCAGGATAAAATACATAAATACACTTCTGAGTTAAATACATTTGCACTTACATTGTTTTGGCACGAGTGTCTGCAGCAGACATCTAGAGAAGTTACTTCTTTGTATCTATTTTAATAACTGAGACGTGGACTTCACTTGACTTACTATACACAGTCGTAGTTCAACTTTGTTTTATTCTTTTCACATTTTAGACATTGTCAATTCAATGAAAACATTTCACATTTTAAACCTCCCCTTCCCCAACCCACCACCCGTCCAGAGACATCAAATAATACAAAAAACATCACATTACATTACAAGGTTAAAAGTAAAATACAGCACGAAAAAAATGTCTATTTCAGGAAGCATATCTCTTAAAACGCCCAGGATGGGTTGTCCAAAGAAAAACCGTTTCAAGTTGTTAGTTTTCTTAATCATTCATCATGTAAATACAGCACGCAAGTCTCTCTCTCTCATGGGAAGTGAAACGTTACCAAACTATTCAAGGAACAGAAAATACACACCAAATTACCCTGGAATTAATGACTAAAACGCAAGCATATCATATCTGGCTGGGAGATGGTCGGGTAAATTGGCTATGTCTAGAAGAAAATGCACTCTTAATAAAGGTCTGATTTGATCACTGCTGACAAGTCCACCTTAGGAAAACATGTAGGCTGTGAAGTGGTCACCGAGAAGAAAACACGAGTCCATAAGGAGATGAAACAGCTGCTGGGCAAACAGGAAAGCAGCACTTGAAAGACGTGCACCTGGGTTAACGGACTGTACTCACACATACATTTATACACACTACTTTACATGCACACGCTGTTTTGTACATGAACAAATAATAGTGGGTTTTATTCCAGTGAACCTTAATGCAAGTACACTTATACACATGAGCAGGTGGGAATAAACGCACGCACGCACACACACACACACACACACACACACACACACACACACACACACACACACACACACTCGCACACACCCCATGCAGTCCAGGCATGTCAGAGCCGAAGGAGTCTTATCAAGATAACATAGAAACACAGTGGTGCGAAAGCGTTTTGTGAAGAAGTGAGCAAACGTCATTCATAAACACTCGGCCGCCCTGTTCTCGTTTTATCCTTCACGGAGCCACTTCCTGTTTGCTGCACGTGTTTTTATTTGGGAGGCCCCGTGTCACCCCGCCCAGTCCCTCTGGGGACCACAGACGGCCCCACAATGCAAACTGTGTGTTCTCTCTGAATGACGGACCTGTCCCGTCAAGGGACCCCCACCCTGTCACACACACGCAAGCACCCCGGCACGTATGCACGCACGCGCATGCGCACTCCTCCTGTAACTGGCAGTGGCACACACACACTTTGGCATGCGATACCATACCAGGCATAACAGGTCATCGTCTCTATTGGAAGCAGTGTTCCATGGTTTATTATCTGGAGGGATAAAACAGTGATGAAACTGCAGATTACTGAGCAAGAATGTCTTGAATGGAAGCCACGCCGCCGGTACAGGGGTGGCTGGTATCTATGCGCTAGTGGGGCTCAGCCCCTCCTGTCTATGGGCTAGTGGGGCTCCGCTCAGCCCCTCCTCTCTATGGGCTAGTCTATTGGCATTCATTGAGTTGAGTGATTGACAGCTGACATGAGTAGCCTGCTTGATTTACTCACCATTTGGCCTACAGGGACAGCTGACTCTTGTATTGTATTTAGGTTGTAGTTTCATGACATTAACTTAGTCCCCAGGTGTTTTCATGTTCTGCTGATGACGATGGCTGTTGTAGTGTTTGCTTTCAGTTCAGTTATCGGTGTTATATTTATGCTTTTTTGGGTGGGTGTGTGTGCATGTGCGTGTGGCGTGCGTGTTCGTGTGTGTGTGTGTGTGTGTGTGTGTGTGTGTGTGTGTGTGTGTTTTCATATGTTGTAAGCTCATCTAACATAATATAGCTAAATCCGGCACCTAGGCACGACAATATTTACAGATAGGGCGACACTCAGTTCAGTAATGATCATATTTGCATAATTTCTCCATCCCGTTCAGGGAAGAGAGCACATTAAGACCTATATTCAATTTCCAACTAATGCACATTGAGAGAGTGCATCATTAAATGATATTATATGAGGGCTCAAAAGGGAATGCTTACAATACTGTTTCCCTTTTCTTATATCTGTGTGTGTGTGTGCTTGTGTACGTGTGTGTAGGCCCACTGTATGTGTTTGAGGGGCCTATGTGTGACCGGCCTCTCCTCCTGTGTGCGCTCCTCTATTCCCCCGGGAGATTTACTGCAAGCAGCCCTGTGAGAGAGTACACTCATGCTCTGCCCAGGCTCTGCACTGCACCCTGACAATTACTGCTATATATACCACTCCAAATGAGAGCCACGAACCGGCATGATTATAGGGTGGAGCACGGCAAGCAGAGAAGAGGGAGTTGGGGGGGGGGGGGGGGGCAAGGAGGGGGGGGGGGAGCTAAGAGAAAGGGGAGAAAGAGAAAGGGAGAGAGAGACAGGGAGCGTGAACCTTGATTATACTTTGTCGTATTACGGTGTTTAACGAGGCCGTTTCAACATAATATTCCTTCTAAATCAGTAGTTCTCACACTTTCAAGACTTTTAAAAAATGTTCAAAAGTAGCAGATGTACGAGCTCGCAGCGTGGCACGAAGTGACGTCCTGCGAACTTGTATATCTGCTATTTTTTAATAGCCAACACTAAGATCAAATGATGAGATTTGGTTTTAATTTAAATTAAGCATGAGGGTGAGTGTATACCGTAGCCTACTGGGGTGGGAAAAGACTTGCAAACAGTGCAGCAAAGGTTGTCTGCCCTAACCCTGCATAGGAATATATCCTTTATATATTGATGGTGCCATTCACATTCTTTATAGCGCATAATTTAGCCTCGAGAGGCTTTCACCTTGGTCTGAATAGATTCAATTTCAACGTGGTTATAAGTGGGGATTTGGTGCTGGGGGGAACGAGAGATGCCGCAGGGCTGTGGGAGGTAAGAGAGATGACCTCTGGTTGCATGCCTTACCCCATAATGATATATATCTGAGCATTGCCCTCTTTCCATGTTCTCTAAAAATGTCTTTACACCGGGGATGTAAACCTTTTAAGCATACTGTAACAGACTGTAACATTGGGTAAAGAAGTGCTGCCCTCTTCTGGATTCAAGAGGAGGGAAGCTGGAGAGAGAGAGAGACTCTCCGGCACAGTAATGTACTGTAGGCCTACTGTTACTGTACATAGAGGGAGGGAGGTGATCATGGCAAAGTGCAGCCAATGACGTGTGCTGTTAGGTCAGTGTTACAGATAAGCTACAGTTTACCTACAGTACACATTGGACAGGGGGAGGCGAGAAGGTATAGCAGGGTCTGTAGCAGGATAACGGATAGTTTTACTGCAGTTTTTCTCCCATAGCCCCCTCCCTGCCTTCCTCCTTCCCTCCCCCCGCCCCCCATATAACTTTCAGTTTCTCCTGCGGCCTGAAATTGGGTTTTGTCACTTTTCGGCTGAGTCACGACCCACTGCCGGTGAGACCGGCTGTCCTGCTTGACGTCTGAGTGTGTTATTATTTCATAGCTGGGGACCTAGTGGCCTAATTAATGTCCTCTGTCGTACGATGGTGTCACGAGCCAAACCGCAGACCTACAAGCTCACAACGTGGCTCACCCACGACACGCTGTGAGCTTGTAGGTGTAGGGTGCCCACTGCCTAGCGCCCCCCCCCTCTCCAATGGGTCACACAGTCTCTGAGAGACGTATGAGAAGCGCTAATGGAAAGCCAGGTAAGTGAGAATAAGTAGAGAGGGAAAAAAAGGCTGTTCTTTTGAACTCTCCTCCATGTGTGACAGAAAGCCATCCCTGTGGGGGGAAAAGGCAGCAGGATCACATTAACTACGGGGCCCGTTCCCATCGTACGGAGAGCCCACGCTCGGCCTCACTTCAGCGGCTTGCATAATTGGAACCATCTTGGCATGAAGATAGACTCAAGGTGGCATATCAATGGACGCGCGCGCTCCAAGGGCACGCAGATAAGAGGGGAGGGCTGCTTTTCTTAACGGGTCGTGTCGACGATAGGGTCACTGGCCCTACCTAATAAGACGGGCGAAGAGTCGGCTCCCATACAAATAACCACACAGCAGAGCAGCGACGCGTCGCCTTGTAAATACAATTCACTTCCAGCGGAACTCATCCCTAACAGCAGCCAGCGAACAGTTGTGCAACCAACACGCAACTTAATTCCTCATGCATGTATGGAGAAGCAGGTCAGTGTACCGTGTCCTCCCTTGCTGCTCGGATTGAAGGAACATGAGCTATAGCACTGGGACCGGTTACAGTGCCAGCAGGCAATAATATGACTGAGTTTTAATCGAACTCTTGGGAGTGTGAAAATGGGCCTATAATTATATTTATATCTTCTAATGTATGACCCAAGCATCGCAGGGTGTTCAGCCAAGTTGACCTAAACTGACCTCCTCACCCACCCTCCCTCTCTCTCTCACACAAGCACACACTCTCTCCCTTTCTCTCTTGGTCTGTCACTCACTCACTCACTCACTCACTCACTAACCCTTAGAAGATTGCCATGCGGGTTTTGTGAGCATGTAGATTGGTTATTTTTGCAGCACGACCCTGTCGTATACGCCTAAGTATATCAGGTACGCTGTGCCCCCTTCTCCCTTCTCCCCACCACACTGCAACAGTATCTGCTCTACTGTATACTCTTCTCTTCGGAGCCGGGGGGGGGGGGGGGGGGGGGAGACAGGAGCGGAGCCCTGCACAAAATAAAACCGTATGCCAAGCCGCATTAACTCAGCATCCTTATCGCATGGCTGTTTTTCTTTTTATAACTTGAGACATTTTACGAGCGCGATCTGTCATCACCCCTGGCCTCAGGACAGGAGCGGCCATGCTGCATCACTGACTGTTTGCCACCGTTTATGAGATAACGTTATGGTTCAACATGCACACAATGAGAAAGGTCCCACTCTCACACATGACTTACAGTAGCCTACTTACTTAATTGCTCTTCAATTAATGACATGAATCAATTAGAGCCCAATTGATTTGAATGAATCAAATTGCAAAAAATACTGAAAATAGCTCACAAAGAGGGGCTACTTGCACGTGACACGACAAAGTATTAAATGTAGAGGGCTTAAGTGGTTAATCAGACTAACCACTTTAGTTGATTAGGCTATTAAACAATCTATTAGACATTTGTTGTGTTGATTTGTTGATTGTTTAAAAAGAGAAAAATAAAAGTTTTTTGCTTCTTAATTAGATTAATTGAAAAATGAATGGATACGAATAATCTCCTTATGTAGAGTTAGGGTTGATGGAGGTGAGGCTAAGGTAGTTGTGTATACAGCTGGTAGCTTGTAGATAGGTGGAGGCTCGGGTGACATGGTGGTTTAGTGTGTGCGCCAACCAGGAGGCTCACTGCCAGTGGTGGAAGGCAACTGCTGGAGTAACATTTTGAGGTACTTTTTACTTTACTGGAGTCTCGGATCCAAATATTGTACTTTTGTATATTTGTATTATTAATTATTAGGCCTACAAAACATACTGTACATTAACCACTTAATTTCTGCCATATGCAAATAGCAAATAGCATTAAGTAAAACACACCACTGCTCAGTACTCACTGACTGGCGCTAGCTGTCTCTGACAATGTTTGTTTTTTGACAGTGAGTGTTTACAGTACAGTACAGTACAAAAATGACTCACCAGGCCAGAAATGTGTCCCTGTTTATATCCATAAACACCTGCCCTAAAATATCTCAAATTGAGTGAGGACATCATTAGCTTTAAACAGAATGCTACCTGTTATATGTAGGAGGAAAACATGCCCTTCTACTAGACTGATCAACATAATATTTCTTATGCATTACAGCAGGCCAAGAACCTCAATCTTGAAGGTTTTTCAAGTTGGTCGACCTCTGACTGGACCTCTTAAAATGTCTACCGTAATCACAGAGCAATTGTCCTTTCATAAATCGGCGATGATTTGGTGATTCGGGACATCCCCAAGCTAACTAGCCAGCTATGAGGTCATCGAAGCCCATGGACCTCTGCAATTATTTCATCAAAATAAAAATCAGATGACGTTACCAGATGATTGTAATCATTGATTAAATGAAAGCGATAATACATGGATCATAGTTGCACTGTGACACTGCCACATAAAGTGAAAGAGTATATTTCCTGTCCATGTATGGGTATTGAATGAAACAAAACATACTTGTTGATAACAAAGGGGACATAATTTTGGTTAAAAATAGATGGTTGGGCCTGGGCCGTGGCTCAGCGGTCCAGGCACCTTGGCCGGTAGCCCGAGCCTGGCAGTGTGCCGCGGGCTCAACTCCTGATCCCGACGGCCTTCACTGCATGTCACTCCCCCATCTCTCTCCCCCATGTCCCTCAATAAAAAATAAAGGCGAAAGCAGCAAAAACATTATATATAAAATAGATGGTTGAATATTACACTCTCACCGACTCCCCCTTATTCCCTTTTGCTAATCAAGCAATTGTGACATCACACACAACAGAAACTGTTGTTGCCCAACAACGACAAATATTTTCACTGACATTAACCATCGTCTTTTAATACCGATGCACTGACGAACGAACTGGACAAAGGCATATCTGCGAACGCCGAACCTGCCACATGCAGACAAGACAGGCAGCGACAGCTCCAGAACGTTGTGACTGGGGACGCTATGGGTGATGCAGGTACCAAACATGGTAATCTGTCAATCATGTGATCAGTATAAAAAAAGCAATGTCACTTCCTGGACTTCCACTCCCACTTCCTCCTGTGCTTGAAATGTTTGTTGGCAGCATGCTCTGTTGCTGTGTTTAACCATCATCCTCCTATACTCCTGTGTTGCTGATCATAGGCCAACTCCTACTCAATTCAATGGATATACTTGGCGGTGAGTTAAGAATCATATGGTTAGGGTTGTTTTAAATGGTTTGGTCGGTCGGTTGGTTGGTTACAGTATGTGTGAAGGTTTTAGAATGTATCTGCTAATATGCTCTGCAAATGCTATTGGAGCTAACTGAAAAGGGCAGATCTAAAAAGTATTGATTTGTTTTGGTTTCATTTATTTTTAAAGAATAATGTACTTTTGTATTTCATTTTCCTAAACTCATGCATGTGATGAATTGAGAATTTATTGTTTAATTATTTTTGCACCAGGTCCGTATATATACGGACGCTGCCGCTAGGGGACGTTTTTTCCAGGTCTGTATACAGTATATGAGTATACGAACCCCAACATATACTACTGTATATAATGGTTGAGCCCCACGGAAGCTTTTAACATTGGTCCGGTTACTATGCAGTATGCAACGCTTCCGTCACCACCAGCTATGGGACTTTTCTCCATATGGTTGAAAATTTGATCCTGATCAAATAATAATAACAATAAGGGAGTGAATGAGATCTCCCATAGCGAGCTGTCGAAGTGCAGTTTTAATAAAACATTATATGTAACCCCTGTTTTATAACAAACAGTTAGTTACAAAAAAGGGGTTACCTACATAGCCTAACGTTATCTAGCCTCCGGGCCCTGCAAAGTAAATATGCCTTAGCACCTCTTGCGACTTTGTGTTAGGTGTGTGAGTGACTGGGGACAGATATAACCCTCAGCTCAGCATCCTGGGGTGTGCCAACTTAGCTGGGAGGGCCTTCTCAACATGCCTCGGGGGAACACACATGTTTTATTGTTCATTGTGCCGTCATTTATATTTGTCATGGGCCAAGGGGTTGTCTTGTGCGGGGATTCATGTGTTATTTTGTTTTCGGGCCATATATCCACCATTTAAGCAGTTAACTTTGGGTTAAATGTGTGGGAAACCTTGGCTGTAACAAGCATCCCCCTCCCTTCTGTTGCTCTGAAGCATGAGCTTTCTTAGAGCCGTTTATATGCTAACACGGCAACAAACTGCTTTCCTGCATCAAGAAGTTGTCATGTGGCTTCGTTGGAATCTTCTTTCCATTACGATATTCCATCAGGGAATGCCTATTTCATGCTGTAAAATCTGCACGCTACAGTGTATGTATGATATACAGTTGTTGTTCTCAATGGATTTATGCAGTTAAAGGGGTTGTGCTTATTTTCCCATCTATAGACCGTTGTGGTTAACATTACACCAGCACAACCCTCATATACTACAACATTAGTCCTGTATGCGAACAGTCTCTCACCAACATACTGCAGCTCTGGTCCCTCGTGGATACTACAGCAGTCGACATGCAGATCCACTAATCATCATAATTAGAGATATTACTATAGCACTGCTAATTATGGTGCTACGACGGCAACGCCGTTTCCATTAATGGATGCTTAAACAAACTGATTTCAGATAAGTTTGGAAAGAAAACTAATTTATGGCCGTTGAGGGGAGATCAATCAGTCAGGGGGGGGGGGGGGGGGGTGTTTGTGTGTGTGTGTGTGTGTGTGTGTGTGTTTTGGGGTGGGGTGGGGTGATGTTCAGTAATTAATACGGATCAGGCAGTGAGAGATGGAAACGGGCTTCTTCCTCCCCTCCGTCGCTCCCCCCCCCCCCCCCCCCCCCCCTTCCCCAGCACACGGCCACATTATTTATCTGTGCTGTCACACTGTTGTTGTGATTATGGATGTCACACGGCCATAAAGCGCTCGCCGATCAATAGGCCTGAAATTAAACCAAAAAATGAATTTCCGCAGCGCCGGCCACATGCACTCCTGAGCAGGAATTACCTAGCTGGAGAATGGCTGATTACGCCTCTGAGGAGACAAACGCAAGCACTGCATGGCGAGGGAGACAGTAGCAGAATGGCTGAAGTTTTGTGGAAGGTGGGGGTGAGAGTGGGGGGGTTTACTGCTGTACAGGAACTGTACAGCATGATAGCATCCCTCTCTACCTTTACCCTTTTTAAGGACCACTGGCAGAACATAAAGTACAATACACTCTACAGACCATTTCACATATAGCATTTGTTTTTACATTTTTGAAAGTTTTATTATTTTTAAATAACATTATGTCATATAACATGGGCTATAGTCAATATGGGGAGAGGTCTTCTTTCATACCACGCCGGTGTGGTATGAATCTGTCAGTCAAGAAATGCAGAAGAGGTGGTGATTTAGACACTAAGGCCCTCATTTATCAACCGTGCGTACGCCAAAATATGGGTGCACGCCGAAATTACCGACATTTTTGGCATTTACCATTTCCGGTAAAGCTTGAAATTGAACTTGAGTAGGACAAAAAGTCACGTCAGGTCGGGAGCTGTCGTACGCTTTGTCCTCACCAGTTTTTCTGTCGTAGAACAGTGGAGCAGCATTGTTTGACCAGCTGAGAGGCTGTCACAGGCATCTAAACATATATGTATTCACTCCTAAAATGTTTATATAAAACTGTATAGGTATGTATATGAGCTACATGTAAAAAAAATTAAGTAAAGGAATACATCAACGATGTGTCTTTGTGTCATATGAAATTAGTAGGAGTTAAAATCGCGCAATTAAAAACAATGTTGCAAGTTAGATGCTTAAGCCATTTAAACAGTGTTTTGCATGAGCGCATACATGCGAGGATTTGGGCTGTCTGTGCTGAAATATTTCCATGACGGGACGTTGGAGAGTATAGTGCAGTGCTGCAGTTGTGGAGAGTCCCAACGTGGGTAGCCTACTGTAGCCTAATCTACAGCAGGAGTTACGGTATGTGCAATCTCCTCCTCGTTTAATAAACCTGACGCGTCGCTCGAATGCCAAATGTACCGTGCCAGCGCAAGTGGGAACCGCATCGGAGATAGGTAGGCTACCCAGCCAGCCCACCACCCCCGTGACATATGAGGTTATACGGCTGCATTCATATAATGACAGTTGACAGCCCAGCCACTGCAGCGATCGGCGACTGCGAGGCAATCTAAATAGACTGTCGAACGTGCATGGTCAGTTGGTCACGGACGGACCACAGTGATAGAGAGAGACAGACAGACAGACAGGACAGGAGGAGCAATATGCAAAACAGCAGCGTGTGTGTGCCTATTTGTTATTTAATTCATGGTTCTCAGGTTTTCGTTCACTAATATATGTTGTATATTAAAAAAAACACACAGTGAAAGTTGCTTGCAAATTGCGATATGTGCGTGCGTGCGGGGGGGGGGGGGGGGTGTTAGGCGGGCAGCAAGGGAAGCGAAGCGAGAAGAAAAACAGACAGCTTTATTTAATTCATGCAGGTTTATTTATTTAAGATACAACAAGTTGCAAGTTGCGTGTGCGTCTGTGCGTGTGTTTGAGAAAGGGGGCAGCAAGGAAGTAACCATGGTTTCAGGATCGTATGGCAGAACGTTCATGTCGCAAAAACGAGGGCGAGTGTAACCCAGCCAACATGGCAACCCGCAAATGGCAACCCGTGTCAACTGTCAATCAAGGCAGTATAAAGGTGACATCAGTTCCTACACTCCCCACTCCCACTTCCACCTATGCAAGATGGCCGAAATGTTTGGCAGCAGCAGCAGCAGCAGCATGGCAGCAGCATGGCAGCAGCATGGCAGCAGCAGCAGCAGCAGGAGGTTCCTGTTCATTGTGACAATCTTTGGTTACTCTTCGGTGAGTCATATAGGCTTGGTGTCATTAACTTGGATCAACTGGTTAACTGTTTGTTTATTTTGAAAGCATTTGATTTATGATTTGTTTGAACTTTTGGTTTAATGATTAATATTGATGTATTCTATTATAATATATATGTCATGTTATATAATTATATATACTAGTCCTTACCCGTTCTGATATATTTTAACTTGTATAATAGATTTGTGTGTGTGTGTGTGTGGTTTTCTATGAATAAAAACAGCAGTATAACATTAAAGTATTCTTCCAAATGCATGGTAGGGAAACGTTTTCATGGCAAGAGCAAGGACCGCAGCATTTACACTTATTAGCCCACAGAGGCCCATTTGAAAAGTATCAAGGACCCCCAGTTTGACATGCAGCTATATATGGACAGTCGCACAGATCCAATTTGCAGGTGGATTTGCGTCCAAAACGGTCTCAATTGTGAGCTTTGGCTTGAGAGAACTCATGGCTTTTGCAACCTGTGATGTTGTGAGCTTGTAGATTAGCTGTTTTCACCAGAGCGTGCGCTGTAGCCACTTCACGCTGTGTGTGTGTGGCTTATGTTCAAGACAGTTATATCTCGTGTTGTGTTTATAGCTAACTGAAAAGTGAAAACGGCCACGCGATGACGCACGCGCACACATACGAACGTGCGCACTCACAGCTTAAGTAGTTTACACACACACATGCTCACAGCGAAAGTAGTCTGCACACACACACACACACAACCTCCGTTGGCTGGGGGCGGTGTGAAAAAGGGTATAGGTGCGTGGAAGAATGCGCTAGGGTCCTTGAGGCTGTTCTTCGTGGCATGTTGTTTGTTGTATGTAGTAATTGTGTCGATGCGTAAGGGGGTTGGAAATATCCCGATCGCTCGGCCGCTGTCTATTGCGAGCAAAATTGACAGCGGGCGAAACAACTGAAGTTAGGCGGAAAACTCGTGAGCAAAATTGACAGCAGGCGAAACAACTGAAGTTACGCGGAAAACTGTGTCCCAGTATTAATCAGTGACCGTCCCAAAATGCAATTCACTGGTGACACGTGATTTCTGGGGAGAGGAGTTTTGCCGCCCTGTGGCTGCGGGGGGTACTGCACCCGGGTGCGTTTTTAATTCACTAATAAATTAATTAATAATCATTAATGTGTCAAATCGAAAAAAGGGCTCCGTCACGCCCTCCATATTCATATGGTCAATGCCTGTGTGAAAAGTGGGAACGATTGGTGCAGGCAGTGAGGAGATAATGAGGAGATAAAATGCGGTCGGACACACACACACTCACAGTCACACACACTCAGACATTCGCTCTATTATAGTATAGATTATAAAATACCTTGAATATTGAAGTATTATATATATATATATATATATATATATCATGTTATATAATTATATATATTATAAAATACTTTGAATTTTATTTTCTAAAAGCATGCATGTAAAGATATAGACTTATTAGAAAAATGATTAAAGATTCGATACTGATCACATCGAACTGTTTATTCATTTAATAGTTTTTATTTAAAGTTGTACCACAATGACTTTTTGAACAAAAAGACGGATTTAGACACCTGGCCTTGCAGGTCAGGTTTTTGTGTCCTTGAAAGGAAACCCCCCCTTGGATGGTTCTGGTACCGGCTGGTACCTGGACCTGGCGAGCCGACCCTGACCTCGACGCCCCCCTCCCTCCACAAATGTGGTAACCCAGTTCTCCCCACTGGAGAAAGACTGAATTTCCCTTAGTTAGGAACTCAACATGGACTAAGAGTCACCACCTTTAAAGGGCCCCCATTTTGTGTTATTATTTTCTATAAATGTTCAAAAGTGTTTAAGTTCTGTTCTGTTTGAAATAATAATAATAATTTTCAGTTACCCTTTAACTCCAGTTTCTGCCTCCCTTATTTCATTGGTTTTCACTACACACATTGAGCTCCTTCTCCGAACCTGGTTTATACGCAGTCAATCCCTTTACCATATACCAACATTGTATTAGTTAGTTACCCATTGCGCCACTTGCTACACGAGGCTTGATTTCATAGGGCGTGCCAGATAGATTTCAGCCGTCACATTTATTAACGTAGGAACGAAATTAAGGAAGGATCAGCTGTTTGCGATCACTTTATAAATGCCGTGGCGACGTGGGTGTACTACGAAACCTGCACTCGAATCTGTGGCAGATTTTACATTCGATTGATAAATGAGGGCCTATAACACCTTCAAACTGAATCCAGATGGATTTTCCATTTAAAGTTTGTCTGTTAATCCGAGTGGTATGAATGAAGACCTCTCCCACAGTGTTACCTGTGCTAACTCGCTATTGAATAGCCCATGTTCTGTGATGTAATGTTATTTAAAACAATGTACAATGTACTTATTTCATATGTAATGCTGTGTAACCTTATACAGTAGGTCCTTTTAGTTCTGTAATGTCATATCCACGCCCACCATTGCCATGGTGATATCCATGATGATCCTCAGCACCTGCGCAGTCTGTGATCCACTATACTGTAGGTGTTTAGGACCACTATAGAACCCCTCACCTTGAGCACAGAGCACTATAATGAGCATTATAAAATACTGTTTTCTTAGTCTCTATACTCTCTACAGCGAGCAAGGGCACAATCATTTACCGTGTCGGAACTTTGCGAAGTTCGCTTAGCCGACTTAGCCCCGTTCGAGTTGCAACCCGATATGGACAGATTAGTAAATCCTCGTCCCCCAGAGTCCCGAAAGTAGGGAAAGTCGCGAGGGGGGCGTGGCCATTTACTCAAACGCGAAGGAGATTCCTGGGCCGCCTCAAGGACCCTTGAATGAAGGGAGCCCATGTTGAATACCAGTGCAGTACAGGACTCTGAGTCATAGTGTGGAGCATACTGTGCGATGGATGGTACAATAGCAGTGTTTATGGCCATACATGCAGACATTGCTTGATATGATGACATATCAAGCAATGATGTACTGTAAGTAATATGAATAATGTGATCTGATGACTACCATTAGCTCAATCTGCCATAACATCAAGCCCACATGGGATGGCTTGTGTGTGTGTGATGCAAGGCTAAATGACTGCAATGTAATGTAATGTAATGAGTCTGGCTGTATGACACGGGGCAACTAAGCAGATGATGTAGCCATTTCTCCCATGGCTGGAATCAATAAGCTATTAGGCATGATAAGATGAAGCTCTGCTCATCAGCTCAGCTGGCGATGGCCTGCATGGAGAATGGGGCACAGCTAGGCCGTGGCCGCCAGGGGAAGCCAATGCGGCTAATTGGAAAGGAGAGGGAAATAATTATAATATTACATAATAAAAATTTATATTGATATTAATTTCATTAGATAGTTGTACCATTAATGATTTTATACCTAACATATTTTGTATTGAGATTTTCAGTGAAAGTTCTCCCAGGATCAGGTAGAAACAGTAATAGTCATGATCACAGATCATATTCCTTGGGTAATATGACAGATTTAAAGTAAGTACACCATAAGATCTGAGTTATTTTGTTTGCATGTAATAGGTACAGAGATAAATAATAAAGTGACTATGCTACTGAACACCCCGAGCCCCTCCCAAAAAGTAAAATAAATATATATTTTCTCCCCTTCATACCCAATTTGATAATATGCCAATTCCCAGTTCCCCTGCTTAGTGGTCCATCCCTGCAAATCCCCACAGAAGGTCATTGCAGGATGAAGATAGACCTGGGTCTCCTCCGATACCCGAGCCTCAAGCCTCCAGCTTCTTTTCACCTGACAGTTAAGAGCCTCACTAGGGGGATTGATTGATTGAAATATTTATTAACAGTTTGCAGAATTACAGTACATTTCAAGCACAAACTCAATACAAAGACTTAACTGTGAGTGGACGACCCAATTAAGCATTACACTTGTTTACAAGAGGGTCCACCATGCGTAACGCATGTGGAGGAACACGCTATCCTCCCCAGTTCTACTCCCCCCTGAACAGGCGCCCTGACCATCTGTATACGTATCATCAATGCAGCGACAGAACTCAACTCTCCCTCCACCAATCGGCTTCCCACCCATGAACACATTCATCATTAGCGGACACACTCAATCCCCCCGCCCTTCACAAATCTAGTCAAATCTAGTCTAGCCACTTACTGTATTACGATGTTAACCATATCTAAAAAAATATATATACCTGTACACATAATAAAATAAGAATAAAAAAATATGTATAAATTGTCTTGTACTGTATCTTATATAAAGAGTACAGATAGCCGGTGAAATAGGTAAATTATCAAAGAAAAACAATCAGTGCCCTCCAGTTATAGGGTAGATGTAGGCACGTCCAGGCCTTCTCTCAGTCATTGTCAGTAAAGTAAATGGCATGACATTATTGAAATAATTAAATGATAATAATATCTAAAATTTATAATAGCACTTTTCTAAGTACCCAAAGATGGTTTACATGTGGGGGAGGAGAAAACATCTAAAGAAAATCTACTTTATTGGGAAAAACACTAATAAAAGGCTAGGCTATGGAATAAAATCAATAAACAGTGGAAGGGTGAGGCAGGGGTGTGTGCAGTTAGCTTGGGAAATCCATATCAAAGAGGTGGATTTTGAGAGTGGTTTTGTAGGTTGGGAGCTTCTTTGAGAGTATTGGGGAGTGCATTCCACAGGGTTGGGGCAGCAAAAAACCTTGCTGGGCTTTATAATAGTCCAGGCCCTCATGGATATTTTCCGCTAATTCGTCTAAAAGCGCAATTTATTTTTGTAGCCCAGGGCATGCTCTAATGATTTAGCCCGAGTCGGCGACCTTGGGAAACTTTGTGACAGCTGCAAGTTGGGCTACCATTAATCTGAGTTTCCAGAAAGTTTACCAGGGTACCATTAACAACCTATAAGGCAACATTTTCTAAATTTCATTATGCTTAAGTAGCATGTGACATGTCAAACTAGGGGGTTTTCATGATTCTGAATTAATTCCAAGCATGGCGACCTGGATTTTGGGCGACGGTTACCGTGTAATAAGCTCTGGAACGGGTACTGGTGAGCAGGTGAGCGGCTGAGTTCTGGACATATTTAGTTTGTTGAGTTTTGAAGGTGGTGCCATAGTCGAGCCGGATGTGATGTTTATAGCTGAAAATGTTTGGAATTATTTTTATTCCTTATAGCTGAAACATCAGCTATAAGGAATAAAAATAATTCCAAACAATTTCAAAGATTGCGAAAATAGCAGATGTACAAGCTCACAATGCATTGTGAGCTTGTGCTATGTGCTATTTTCAGTATTTTCGTAAAAGAAAATGTCCCAATTGGGGGTTACAGCCAATTGGGATTCAAAACAGCCATTCAAAACATGTGAAGTTGAATGGAACAATCACAAATCACACGCCCAACAGGACAGTTATCGTAATAATCCCATTACAACTGTGCTCTGTATTATGATGTTCATTCTCAGTGGTCTCACAGTCCTAGGAGAGTCACGCCACAAATATAACCCCCTGTCCTCTTTCTGTCTTAGAAACAAACATAGCTCTGCAGCATCTCAACCCCGCTGCCCGCCTTTAAGGTGCTGCTGTCTGCGGGTATCGACGGTTGATGTTCACACTCTCAGAGAGAGAGAGAGAGAGAGACAGAGAGAGAGAGGACGATTGCTGAGATCCGTCAATGTCTACGAATATCCTCCTATAGTCCCACCCTCCAACCCGTAAGCCCCCCTGTACCATCCCTTAGACGTCCTTCCACAGGAGATGGACACATCCCTTTGTTTCTCTACACCGTTTCCCTTCTCTCCCGCGCTCTCCATCGATTCCCTATTAATGCGAGGGCATCAGAGAGGGAGGGGCCGACAGGGGCCGAGGTTGGTAGTCACTGTGGGATGACAGCCTTCTCCATCTCCTATAACAGGAAGTTTGGTTTGCGCCAGCCAGGGGCGTGGACTGTCAACATGGGGAGATGAGGGCTTAATGGGATTTATGCCATCTCCCCCTCCTCCTCTCAGTATATGGACCCAGTCGTTGACCGCGGACACTGACCCATGGTCAGTTTAGTGTGGTTCCCTGTGTGGGCCCACAGCTGTCAGTATACTGCATACTGCTGCAACCATTGAATGTCTCCTTAGGGATTATTCTATTGATTGCTTTTTCAATTCATTGAATGTTGAGAACTGAGAGAATAAAACATATATAATTTATAAATTGGTTTATACATCTGCGAATCAAAGAGTATACAAATTCAAATTGATTCTTTATAACACTTGTCTTTCAACCCCTATCTTATACTCTGTTGTACAAAGGTGTGGCGCAATGTGTGTAGCTTGTATAGATCAGCTATGTTCACTATATTTTGAAAATCTAGCACATTTTTGGGGAGGATCAATTCGATTTACTATATTCCAGGAAAGAGTAAACTGATACGAGGTTGTTATGTTAGCGTTTGTATGTAACATCACGTGGTGGGGGTGGGAGTCGGTTGGCACTGTTATATCGAGCTACTGTAGATGCCCGCTGCGTCAAGTAGATCCATGATCCACTTTTCCAGTTAAACTGCCTCCCTTTAGAGGGTAAATAGTTCATGACGCTGCTTTCAGTCACAATGCAGCTATTTTGATATAAAAAATACCCCGGCAGGGACTTTTGTGAACTTTCCCCTTTCCCTAACTTCCATTAACATGTCAAGACAACTTTAATTCATCACAATCCCTCTGATGAGCCAAGTACTGGACAAAGAAAACAGTTTAATTTTCGCATCGATTTGACAAACCCCTCTGAGAATTCAACAACAGTCTCAGAGCGAGTGATGAGATGACACATTTGATTTGCAGTCGATGCGACTCAAGTCTGACATCTGATGATGTGGGTTAGTAGCTTCTGGGTGTGACGAACATTCTGTTCCTTGTCACACGTGCAGTGTGGTAGGGTCATAGCTGGACAGTTACAAAGTGCATTATGTTTTGAGTATCTGTAAATGTTCTTGTGACATTACTCCCACTGCATTTCAAAGACATGTTGCACTTTTGACCCTATTTCATTTCTGAAGGTTGTACCTCAAAATGAAAGAAAACTGTAGTTCCTTGTTCAAAGGCTTTGCTTGGTTGAGAATTAATACAATATGTATTGAATTGGTCTCAATGAAAGCAGTGTTGTTGGAGCACTTGATCGCTTTAGTTTTTTTAAATACTTTGGAAAAATGTTGGAATGATTTTTAATTTATGAAAAGCTGTGATTTTCTTTTGTTTCAACTATTTGAAATCTTTTGATTGGATTTGTTTGTTTGGGAAACAGTGGAATACTGTATAGTGTATAGTATAAAGCTAAAGATTGTGTCGCACTGTGGGAGTGTTTACTTGCCTGTCACACTCCTATTAGTCATATTAGGAGTTCAGGCTAATTGAGAAGCTTTTGAACATTCAGGCAGGTCAGAGGATCACGCTTCTTGATTGCTTTGCCTTTCTTTGTGTGATGTTTGATAGAATTGACTATGGCGAAGGTTTTTATAGGCTTTACTTCTCCAATGAAGGCTTTGTTTTAGTGGTTTTGAGCAAGTTCAGGGCACAGTTCATGCCAGTTCAATGTATTTATACTGTGTCAATAAAGGTTCGCAATCTGAGCGAAGCACTAGGGCAGAGCTTTCCGGAAGCAAAAGCTCACAGCAACACAATCGTTTATCCGCGTGCCTTTGGCCTCAAGTTGCAGTTCCACAAAGAAGTTATGGAAAAATAATATGATTCATGTCCTTGTTGTCCCACTTATATTACTTTGTATCGTGCAACGATACAAAAGTGAAACGCAGTTTTTCTTCCGCTGTGATTCATGCTCTTCTATACGGCTGAAATAACATTGATTTTCTGGAAGAACCATTGAGATTTAATTACAACCTCTCCATGTAGTTTTTGAATTGACTGTGTCCCTCAATGCTACTTTCTGTTGTGTGCCATCACACTTGAAGCCCAATTTATACTTCGTCGGGCGATGGTGTCGCGTGGTGGAAATAGCCGACTTACAAGCTCACAACGCGTTGCATTCGCGACGCGTTGTGAGCTTGTAGATCTGCTATTTGCAGTGCGCGACACCATCGTACGACGAGGAATATATAAGGCTTTATAATCCTCTTATCTTCTTTCCCCTTCCTGTTTCTCTTCTTTATTTTATTTACATCCCTCTATCCTCTCCTCCTGACTACATGCTTGTTGTGAGCACCCCGGCGACTGAACTCATTCTGAGCAATTTATTTGCTTTATTTCCTGAGATCAGCTATAAAGAACAAACACTATTAAGCCAGCCAATCAATACGGGAACATCAGCGCTCTTAGGCAACCTCTCCACAAGATAGATTTATACCCCTGTACCTCCGCAACATAAATCACATATTCATACATTAAATTAAAAAATATGATTGATAGCGATGCGGCGAGTGTGTACAAAAGCTTGTGATGTAAAACAGAAAAAAGGAAGGGAAAAAAATATTACTTGAGGACTGTGGTGGGTGACCGGAACACAAACATCGTTCTTCAAGTGTAATACTTCTCAGCCGTGCGGGGACATCCAAGGCTCTGAGGTAAGCTGTTGCTTTGAGAAAATTGATGCTTTGATGCAGCCACGACTGCAAACTGCAGATCATGTTGATAATTATCGGTGCCTAAATTCCACGCCACTACAAACGTTTCCTCGTGAGAACATACCAGTTCTTCTTGCTTATAATGGCCAATTTATGCTCCCTCGTACGACGGTGTCGCAAGCCGGGAATAGCATATCTATAAGCTGACAATACGTCATAATTATAATGGATTGCATTTTTACAGCACTTTTCTGTGCTTACAGTGCTTACAATGGTCCATTCATTCACACATTGGGTGGTGACGCTGCAAACAGTCAACGCCAGTGTCCACTGTCCACCACATTCACACACCAATGGTGGCAAGCTTGCACCGACCGACTCACTGGAGGCAATGTGTGGGGTTCAGTGTCTTGCCCTTGAGATGCTGGTGTGCAGCAAAGTCTAGATGAGGCTTCATAAGAATGGCTGAATGGACAACTTTGGGCCCCCCTGGAGGTAGCAGATGTATCTGAACACAAGGTGGGCCGGAGGAGCCACCACTTGGCCGGGCTCCACTGTGCCATTCTCTGAGCTGAGCGTGGAGGAACGACTCCCTTGCACAAAGCGCTACTTAATGGGATGTATACAGATGGTACCATGCATTACAGGGCCCAGTGATTATGGGAGCATTCCAGGGGAGAGAAGCAGAGAAATATGGCGGCATCCATCAGGCAGCCACGCCAGTATAGTGGAATAGAAGGAGCGAAAGGAGTATAGAATCGGAGGCTGGTGGTTGGTGGGAAGGGGTGGGGTCTGCCAAGGACGTTTAAGAGAGCTGTCAGTGCAGGTTGATCTATGAAGGACCCTTTGGCTAAACCTATATCACAGCTTGCACGCGCAAGATGTGCGCGTGTGCGTGAGAGTGTGTGTGTGTCTGTAAGCGTGTGTATGTTATGTTTGTTTGTGTGTATAAGCATGTGTGTGTAAGCATGTGCATGAGTGTTTGTCGACTTAATTTACAGCAATGCTGGAATGCACGCACGCACGCACGCACGCAGGATGTTCAAAGACACAGTGCAGCAGAGCTGTCAGTCTCACTGCACAGTTCAAAGGTCATCCACATAGAAAACACAATATATCAAGCAACTGACACATGACATCCAGAAACAAGAAGTTACAGGCCAACCTATACATAGCCGGCTACTACATACCCGTTGCCTCTCCATCTCACTGTCTCGTGTCTCTAGTGTTAAAATCTGTCAAATCATATTTAAGTCATAAAGAAAGAAACTACTTCATTGACCGGAATCTCCCAGGCCTCTATACTAGGCCCCCTAATTCTTTCACGAATCTTAAGTAGATCACAGTATAATTTGAAAAACCTGGCGGTGTGTAACATCTTTTCAGATCGGCGTCTGCGGCCAAATGCATAATATTATGTATTTGTATTTGGCCGCAGATATACATTTGGGGGTGCTTGACACGGAAATGTTTGAGAACCACACAAGTGTGAATTGACCCCAACCATGCTCCTGGGTCCCTGTTCCGCAGCCTGCCCACTGTGGGCCCGTTAACTGGAGAGAGAGAGAGAGAGAGAGAGAGAGAGGCAGGCAGGCAGCGCTGCCAGAGGATGCAGCACAGGGACCATTACTAAAGCTTAATGATATGAGAAGTGTTCTCCCATCCACCGTGGAGGGGATTCATCACCATGGCTGTAGCGCTATATGTCTTTCCAGCACCCTTTAAAAAAGGAAAGCCTTCTCCTCCTCCCCCGTCTGCCTATTCCCCCGGGCCTTATCCATCCCTTATCTCTGCTTAAAAGAAGCTCTGTTTTAACATTGCTTTACCGTCCATGGAGGGAGGGGACGGATAGGAGGGGGTGAAGTGACCTTGGTGACGAGTGAGGTCGGAGAAAGCGCGTGTGCACGCGCGCGTCTGTGTGCGTGCGTGCGTTTAGTCGATCACAAAAGACCGAATCGGTGACAAAAGTCACAAACCATAACATCTCGTCTGGGCGTTTGTCCCGATGTGCCCCAGGGGGCTGACCACAACTCAAACCCCCCTGCCTCAAAGTCACTCCATGCAGCATATCGTTTGCTTCAACAGATGCCTCCTCGTTCCCCTCATAAATAAGAACACAGTGGCCCGAGTCACAGGAGACTATAGATCAGTGAGTAAATATACCATGCAGGTATTATGGCCACCTCTCCACTACAGTACAGTACGTACAGTATGTCCAGCCCTCTGGAACAGTTCCACTGTACGCCACATCCCATGTGCTGTCGTCACATGGACACACTCACCGATAAGTATACATTTACTTAAATACTGTACTTAAGTGCAATTTTGAGGTATTTGTACTTTACTTGAGTATTTCCAATTCCCAGAACTTTTACTTCTACTCCACTACATCTCAGAGGCAAATATTGTACTTTTACTCCACTACAATTATTTGACAACTTTGGTTACTAGTTACTTTGTAGATTTTTATTATTACAAAACATACTTTGGCCCCTTCAGCCCTACATTTCGGCCATTTGAAAATAGACGGTCTACAAGCTCACAATGCGTCTCGATGCGACGCATTGTGAGCTTGTAGATCTGCAATTTTCAAAAGATTACTTTACATTTGAAAACTTGAAATGAGACATTCTGCACAATGAGTACTTTTACTTTTGGCACTTGCAAAGTGCATTTTGATGCCAATACTTTTGTACTTTTACTCAAGTACATTTTGAATTCCGGACTTTTGTATAACAGAGTATTTCTATATTGCAGTATTGATACTTTTATTCAAGTAAAACATTAGAGTAGTTATTCCACCACTGCCGATAAGCCTGATTTACACTTGCTACTGTGCGATGCGTCATGACTCATGAGCTTCTATGAACCAGAAGTTACCGTGCTGGTCTAACAATGACTCGTGAGCTTCTATGAACCAGAAGTTACCGTGCTGGTCAGAAGTTACCGTGCTGGTCTAACAATGATGATCCCTTTTCACAGCAGACATTTTGACACGAAAACACAGCTGAAGGTATAACAACATTAGTACCAGATGAGTATGTGTTTCATCGAGGTCAGGGGTCTTCAAAAGGGGCTCCGGGACCCCTTGGGTGTCCTCAGAGTTACTACGGGGATCAGGGGGCCTCCAAATCTGTGTGTGCCAGACCAAGTACAGAGCCAAAGGTGTCCAGTTTAAAGTTTTATAATTGAGGGTGTAAGTGGTCTAAAAAAGAAAGAAAAATGAAAGAATAACATCAATTTACACAACACTGATGACAGTTCATACATACAGTACACATTTAATAAAGCTATGTAGTCCTTCGCCTGAAAAACATTGAAAACCCATGATCTACAGTAGGTGTTTCTGTCTGTGTGCCAGCGTGAAGTTTACAGGAGTTGTCCATGGTGGCACACAGTTATCACCTTATACTGCTGCTTTCAGTGGAACCCTATATATTTTGGGGTTAGGGGGTGGCAGTTGCCGTTGTAGGTACTATACAATTACATGACTGCACTTGATTTGAAGAGTTAAGTCTTACAAAGACAAAAGAGTGGCTGCACCTGCACACTGCACTATTATAGCCAAAGTGCCGATTATTTATTTGGGATGCAGAGTAAAAACCAACGTTTCGGCAGTACAACTGCCTTCTTCAGGGTATAATCATAATCATACCCTGAAGAAGGCAAATTGTACTGCCGGTTTTTACTCTGCATACTCTGCATCTTTTTAAGACTTAACTCTTGTGATGTTTCTGCCGTGAGCTGGCACCACTACTAGACTGGTGTGCGTTTAGCATTCCCCTGCTCTGCACTTGATTTGAAACATACCTGTCCCCCCTCCCCCTCCCGCAGCCCCTACACACAAAGATATTGGTTTCTTCAGTGGTTCTTTGTGATGGTTGAAGTTATTCAGAGGTTCTCTAGCTTATTGTTTGTTTTCAGAGAATACTACGAGTATACTGTAGGTTTCAACTCATACAGATAATATTTAGCTTGGAACAACAAACAAACAGAAAGTGATGGTTTTTTTAATCGCTCTCTGCCCGAGACGCAATAAATAATTATGCCAACGCACAGTTGACTGCTATGTTTTGCACTACTTTGTTAAATAGACCAGAGGCCGACATGAAACACAGCCAGTTATTATAATTTTCTTATTATAATTTTTTTAATTTTCATGTTTTCAAATAAAGATGAATCAAATGTATACAGATAAAGTGAGACAAACTAGAAAGGTATGAATTAAAAGCAACAAAACAAAACAAACAAAAAAGAAAATGGTGAACAGTACATACACAATACAGTCAGTTATTCATTAGGGGAAAAATATACATACAAATATATATACTGTATACACATATACATATATACTGTTATACATACATACACAACACACATGGGCAAATTGTACAGCTGGGTGCCTTTTTTATTGATAGGTTGAAAGTAGACTGACAAATGCTTAAATTGACAGGAAATGAGGAGAGAGATGAGGGGAAGACACGCAGCAAAGGCTGTCCGGGCCAGCCAGAATTGTTATAACTTCAGCTGAAGATTAACCATCAAAGATGTCTGCTGCAGTGAAAAGGGTCTATCCTAATCAGTAAGTAGAGACAGTAGGTGATCTTTCACATCGTATCGTAACTTCAAAGCATGAAGCCGGTATTAATAATTATTAAACTATGAAATACGTCCCGAAAGGGCTCCACATTTTCTGCTGTATCATTTGGATTTTTTCAGCTATCTGGAGATTTACACGGCAGATCACAGACAATAACAGTAAAGAGAGAAGTGCACTGGTTTATGACTTCAGCACTTTCTGTTTGAAGTGTTCCAGCACCAGTGACTTTAAATTATGGTGGGCGACGTCCTTGGGATGTGAACATCTCATTCCACCAAGCCACGCACGCACGCACGCACGCATGAACACACATACACATACGCACAGAAATGCACACACACGCGCATAAATGCACACTCATGCACGCACAGTCGCACACACACAAACACACACACACACACCCACCCACCCACACACACACACACACACACACACACACACACACACACACACACACACACACACACACACACACACACACACACAAATCTCATTTCATTGGGGGTCTCAGGGAGGCTAGGGTCAGTAGAGCATGACTAGGGAATTATACAACTGGCAGCAATAAACCTGCAGTGCGCGGCGCACACATGCACATGCGAACACACACACACGCACGCACGCACGCACGCACACACACACACACACACACACACACACACACACACACACACACACACACACACACACACACCCACACACACACACACACACTGAGACAGCTAAAAGACAAGATGCTAAGTGTTGGCACATAACTGTGAGTTAACTAATTTAGCCCAGAAACATTACCCGTGGAAACATGCTGCTTGCTCTATCTGCTATAGAGCATAGCAGTGGTCGTGGTTTTCTGGACCCACTGAAAAATCTGCCATTCATTTTTCCCATAGAGATTTACAAAAAATATTTATATAAATTATTTTAAGCCTATAGAATCAAGCCATCCAGGTTCCTGGTGAATCATGACCATAAAACCCTTGATTCTGTGAAGTTTTTGTTATTTTTCTTTTTGAATAATTGATATAATTGATAGCCTACGTCGATATTTAATATATATAGCGGTTCATTTAATTTTTCTTTCTTCACAGAATCAAAGGTGTTATGGTTATGATTCACAAGGTTGGCTGCATTCTAGGCTTACAATAATTGATATAAATTTTTTATACATCTCTCTATGGGCCGATTTTTCAGTGGGTCCAGAAAGCCACGCCCACTATAGCTGCATGCTATTGTTTATCATGGACAGATTTCTATATGTTAACCTACTGTAAAGTTATTTAATTTATCATTTGGCCTTTAGGTTTGATTCTCAAACCCCTATATCGTTAGATTATGGATGTTTGTAGACCAATTGATGGGTTTCACGCACATTCAGGGCTGTGTTTTAAGCATTATGTTATACTTTAGTTATTGAAAAATAGCAGATCTACAAGCTCATAGCACGGCACTCGCATAGCGCGGCACTCTCTCTCATAGCACGGCACACTATGAGCTTTTTGAAAAATCTTGAAAATGTGGCACAAATCTTTGAATATATATTCTTTCAGAGCAAACGTTTTTAACTCAAATCTTTGCTTCAGGGGGGATAGAGCTGCACTAGAGTTGAAATGCAGCCTCTTTGACTTAGTACTACCCTATACAAACGGCCATGATTTAAAACAACACTATAACCCGCAAAGGATACACATAAATCATGTATAAATATGAAATAGAGGGGCACATAGCCTATATTCTACACGGACGCACAGGTGTCACAGCATCCATCCATCCCTCCCTCCCACAGAGGGAACAGCACCACAGAGATCGTTGCATCTTCCTCCTCATCCCACCCTCTCCTTATGTAATATTCAAAACACATACACAGCCCCCGAGGCGACGCCCACCCCTCGCTCCGCAGCTCGACCATTGGCTACATCCCTCCTAAATATTCACGGCGCCGTCCGTTGATTGGCCGCGAGCGGACACAACATGATTTCATAAAGCAATTCTTTTGGGAAGTTGTGTAAAGGCGACTAACGAGAAGTGCAAAACCCCAGAGAGACAGGCGGTTACAATACACACACACGTCGCACACACACAGGCTACACACACGCACACACACACACACACACACACACACACACACACACACACACACACACACATACACCGTAGGCTACCTCACACCATTACTACCCCTCCTGCCTTTCTGGACCGCTGGAGGGATTTAGTGGGAATGACCTGGAAGCTGTTATCAGTGAGTAGGATACACACCTGCGTGGTTTTGATGCCGCGCTCCCCGTGGTGCTGATTTGATTTGGGACGAGACCGCGCCGCTGCTGCAGGCGCCCATACAAACTTTTCTCTCTCTCTCGCTCTCTCTCTCTCTCTCTCTCTCTCTCTCGCTCTCTCTCTGTGTGTGTGTGTGCGTGTGTTTGTGCACGCACGCGCGTGATCGTCTTTTCAACTCAGCTCGTCGTGCACGCCACGTCCCGAACAAAGTTGCACGCGTATAGGCTTTAAGTTTCGATTTGAAATTGGATTAGCCTATAGTTCGTATTTGTATTTATTGTAACCTGCATAATGGTCTGGATTCCTGAAACGTATATTGCTGAGGTGCATGACGTGCTCTGTTATAACTGCGAAAACGATTTATATTATTGTTATTTTTAATTTTTTACTTATTTAGAATATACATTTCTTTCATTTGAATAGGCTATTAGACTATGGTCATTATGCTATGCGGCACTGTTTGGTATTAGATATTTTGTGACATTGGTTGATTTCTGCAAGCAATGACTCATTTTAAACAAATAGGTTAATCTGAAATCATGATGATTATTCTGGTGGCTGTACCATTTTTTATTTTAATGCAAGGAAACCTTTCCAATGTTACACGTATAGGCCTATTGCATATTACATATTGTAAGTCTTAATTGTCATCAGTGTTTTGAAATGAAGCATTGTGGTCAATGAGGTCAGCAGCTGATCAATGAATTGTTGCATTGTCTGCCTGATGTTCACTACGATGGCAAATGACTTGAATGGATTAATTTAAGCATTAGTGGGAATTCAATTGAATGCTATTAGGCTTCTGATTATAGATAGATGAATTATTGCTGACTCAATGGGGCAGTAATAGTTTTACTGTAGGTGTGTGTTTGTGTGTGTGTGTGTGTGTGTGTGTGTGTGTGTGTGTGTGTGTGTGTGTGTGAGAGTGCGTGCGCGTGGGAGCGTGCGTGCACGTGTGTACACTACTGTACAGTACTATACATGTCTGTCATGCACTAATACACACAGAGATTACATGCCTACAGTATGCAACTGTTTTATAATTGCAAAACAAAAGTTAAACCGTTTTCCCTTTCCGACTTCCCACGGGCACTTCACTGTTCAGTGACAAACACTGGAAACCATAATGTGTACTCAGTGGTGACAAGTGTTTTACTGAGAAGTAGATGAGGCGGTGTGTGCGTGTGTGTGTGTGTGTGTGTGTGTGTGTGTGTGTGCGTGTGTGTGCGTGTGCGTGTGCGTGTGTGTGTTCTGCAGTGAGGGTGACTGTCCTTCACACACAGGGAAAGGCTTGTGAAAGCGTGTTGTGAAAGTGAAGATGCTTCTCTCTGGTCTTTGTCGCAGTGAGTCTTATCAAAGATCAGAGCTGGGCATGAACGCTCCAGAAAACACATGCTGATGTTGCACACTGTGGTAATAGCCTCTTTATGCCAACATAAATAACCCAATCGAAAAAACATCTCTCAGCTTCAAACAAACATCATTCCGGCTCCCAATCTCTTGTGCTCTGCTGTTTCGGGAACGGTTTAGCAACAGCCTGATCTCCCGGGCAAAATGGAATCAGCTCGACGTGTACAATTAGTTATTGCTGTTGTTGCTCAAGTCGTGATGACTTTGGACTTTTTCATTGTCACAGAACATGCATACAAAGTAGACCTGATGACTTTGATAATTTATTTTATGTTCCGGAAAAGTCATGTCTTTCTTAGCTCATGATGTTGGGATGAATGGATTTGATGCAGCTAAGCTGAGTATAGTCCTCCAACAGTCTATACCACTGACCTGTTCTGTACCGGACCTGTCCTTGTCTCCTCCTGTTTATCACACTGCATTGTCTCACCGTGTGCCCTGCTGGGTGGACACACAGGGCCGTGCACCTGTCATTATGGTCACATATACTTGATTGATTAAAGCTGCACACGTTTCATGTCCTACCTCGGACTTGAACCCGGGTCTCCTCCTGCATGGGAGAGGTCCTCCAAGAGCAGAATCCCATGGAGATAATTGTGCTTATGATGAGCTTCGGGCAGTGTCCTACATCTCTACACCTCCAACCACTGCAGATACATATTGTATCAACATTGGATTGGATAAGAATACATTTGTATTCATTAATATGAGTTCCGGATTGCACAGATCACTAGAACAACGCTATGTGTTGTTGACGTTTATGGCAGTACAAAGCAACAGCCCCTATTCGTCTCTACTTGGTTTGGATAACAGCAACAACAGGGCTGACGCTGTTAATAGGGTCTTGTTTTCCATTCATTATCGCACGGCTCTTTGATTGCGCTTCCTATTATGCGGACTGCAACAGGACAGTGCATCAGGTTCGTCTTCATGACGGAGCACATTCTGGGGGTTTTATTCACTTCTGACACACTTTTAACTTTTCTCATTTCGACTTCCACCACTTTCCTCCACCCCCCCCTGAGTCTTATTTATAGCTGGCGGCCCCTATCTATAAGGAGTGTATTAGCTGCTCTGTAAAACTGCCTTCAGCTGCCTGGGCTCGCAGAGCTCATTTGTCACGACATCCCCTTCTAATGGGAAGAAATTGCCTCATCTCTGGATTCTCGGGGGTTGTTAATTAACCCTCCGTGCTAAGACACAGGCTTCCCCCCCCCCCCTCCTCTAAAAGGCTCTCTGGGACTGTGGCGTTATCGCCCACCAAACGCCGGCCAGGAGAGACCGGCCGTCTTTCCTGCAGCATATTTCTGCAGGTGTCAGGGGAGGTGCCGTGCGGTCCCACTCCCCCGTCGAGAGTATTACTTCGACAGCAATGCGGCTTTATCTCGAATTGAATTGTTGAGGGAGATGTTAAGGTGCCATACATCACCTGGGACATGCGGCGCATGAGGAGGAAAGCCTGCACGCAGCGCCGTTTGGAAGCAGAGATGGGAATAGCTCGGCGGCATTAAGGCGTGAATGAGCGGGAACTATAGCGAAGGTTGCCTTTATAAATCCTCCGCTTCGGCAAATCAAGTTGTTGGCTTGTAAAAGCCATCCACAGTACTGTATGTGTGTGTGTGTGTGTGTGTGTGTGTGTGTGTGTAAAAGTTTTGCGATTCCCTGTGCGCGTGTGAGAATGCACTCAGCCACAAATGGGTGACCTTTGTCATTCCTTTCTTTTCTCATTGTGTTGATGTCTCTTCTCTCAGTCCAACCCGAGCATCAGAACAACCCCACCCCCACTCCCCCCACGCACACACACACACACACACACACACACACACACACACACACACACACACACACACACACACACACACACACATGCACACACACACACACACGTGTGTACCCTCTCCCTGGCGATGAGTCGATTGGATCAATTCTTCTGTGTTGGCCTTTTATCTGCTGAATGCTCAGGAGACGTTTGGCTCACATCCCCTCTCGCCATCCTCTTCCCTGGCCCTGACAGCATGTCCGTCTTTAGAATTGGCTCTGGTCCAGGACCAGGGATGCCCTGGGTGAGTTGTGGTGGAAAAAGTACTCAAATGTTTTTACTTAAGTAAAAGTATCAATGCTGCAATATATAAATACTCTGTTACAAGTAAAAGTCTGGAATTCAAAAAGGACTTGAGTAAAAGTACAACAGTATATTTGTAAATATCTTTTGAAAATGCGACGCCTCTGAGATCATGACGTAATGGAGTAGAAATAGAAGTATTGGATATGGGAAATACTCAAGTTGAGTACAAATACCTCAAAATTGCACTTAAAGTATACAGTACTTAAGTAAAGGTACTTTTATCCACCAGGGTATTGGTTGCTGTGTTGTTGTACTGGCGGCGGGCGTGGGCTGCATGGCCCCCGTGCTGATAACCTGCTCATGTATGGATTTCCTGCCCTGTGGTTTCTCAGCCTGTCTTCACGTGATTGGCTCTTCCAATCTAGCGCTGCAGATTGGCACTGATTGCCGCCGTACCGTACAGTATGTGTAGCTTCATCTTTGTGGTCTGTCGATAAGGACCAAAGCTCACCAGGTGATTCCCTCGGCATTCGCTGTAGCGTTCTGTTCGGATAATTAGCGGCGCTGGAATCGACGGCATGGCTTGCAGAACGTATATGATTCAAGCTTGAATTTGTGCTGATGTCGTTTGATCTAAGTTTGCCTCGTTGACAGGGACAGATGCGTACGTCAGCTTAACAGATGTGTTTAGAGTTGAGCGAACCGTGCTGGCTGTGTGTGTGTGTGTGTGTGTGTGTGTGTGTGTGTGTGTGTGTGTGTAGCATCTCAGAAAGTTCACTGTTTATCGGACATGAATTTCCTGGCACTTTCTCTCGTCCTTAAAGAATTGTTTGGACAAATCTTTTGTGACATATACAGTACTGTAGGTTGTAGTAAAGTAATGCCATTTTCTCAACTTTGCCTGACAATCAATTATTATACCTTTAACTACAAATCATTGCCACAATGTCGATATTGAGGTATTTAGTAATTTGATATATGATTTTGTCCATATTGCCCAGCCCTAAAACACTGCATTGTGCAGCTTGGTGTAAAAGCTGTGTTGTGCGTGCGTTTTCCTCTGCAGGTAAGGATGCTGTGGTGGTGGCTGAGTGTGCTCCTGTCTGCCCTGAGTGGCCTCTGCTCCGGCCAGCGCTCCGAGCCCATGTTCTCCACCGTGACGCAGACCGTCCTGCCTGTGGACTACGAGAACAACCCCACCCAGCTCAACTACGGGGTGGCCGTCACGGACGTGGACGGAGACGGAGACCTGGAGATATTCGTGGCCGGGTGAGATGCTGGCAAAAGGCGGGGAGGGGGAGTCATTTCTTTAATATCTTACATGTCTCAATGGGACATGTCGTTATTTCTGAAGAGTTCAAAAATTCTCTGGAGAATTCTTTTCGTTTTCTTTGGTGAAAAAAGGCCAGGAAATATTTTGGAAAAAATGGGTCACAACCCTACGTTTGTCAAACTGCGTCTTTCGGAGTATTTGAAGCACGTATAAATAAAGTTCATTATAACAATTAGATAGCCGCAGGATGATCTCCCCCAAAACATGAAAGGGAGCTGTCATTTTCGGAGCGAAGTCTTGAAGACAAAAGACTATAGGAGACAGGCGATGGTACAGGTAGCCCGAGGCTCACTCAGCTGATGAGAATGGATGTGATTGGATGGAGCAAGCTCCATCAATGAGAGTGGCTTGGCAGGCCTGCAGGACGCATCTGTCCAGTAGAGCATGGATGCATCTTAACAGAATATAGATTGAAGAAAATAGCCATCTTTGATAATGTCATTTTAGACAAGATGTCCTATTTAGCATGTATCTCATATAGGAAGCCGCCAGGACACCGTTAGACCTCTTGCCATCTAATCTGCCCTGTTAGACATAAATGGGTGTTTCGGCACGGCTGAGAAGCCATTTTACAGTGATGAGTTAGTGTTACTTACTATGCTTGTCCTTGGCTCTTTGTTCCGGTGGAAGTGTGTGTGGCAAAATTGAGAAGGAAATCTATGCACCCTCATTATGCATGTCGTGGGATGGGTCACAGGACATTTTTGTATTTGCACATGCTTAAAACATGTGGTAAAAGAAAGAGAAGATAGAACAGTACATTAGAAAAAGAAAAAAGAATCAAAACATGATGTGCCAGAGAGGCCAATATAGACCCCAACGCTTGCTGGGCAAGACCTGCGCTGTAGAATGCATAAACGGAAGTTGCTGGATTTAAAATAAGTTAACGTTGACGCTTTATACAAATCTGTTTACATTCTCTGTGAACGAAATCTGTTGAAGTGTTGTGATTGGTCGAAACATATTGTATCCGGGGGATTTGCCGGGACATCTGACGGATGTTCCGGCATGACACTTCCGGCTATACACTCTCTCTGCCTTAGGTTATCACCAGGCTATACACTCTCTCTGCCTTAGGTTATCACCAGGCTTTACACTCTATCTGCCTTAGGTTATCACCAGGCTTTACACTCTCTCTGCCTTAGGTTATGACCAGGCTATACACTCTCTCTGCCTTAGGTTATCACCAGGCTTTACACTCTCTCTGCCTTAGGTTATCACCAGGCTTTACACTCTCTCTGCCTTAGGTTATCACCAGGCTATACACTCTCTCTGCCTTAGGTTATCACCAGGCTTTACACTCTCTCTGCCTTAGGTTATCACCAGGCTTTACACTCTATCTGCCTTAGGTTATCACCAGGCTATACACTCTATCTGCCTTAGGTTATCACCAGGCTATACACTCTCTCTGCCTTAGGTTATCGCCAGGCTTTACACTCTCTCTGCCTTAGGTTATCACCAGGCCTTACACTCTCTCTGCCTTAGGTTATCACCAGGCTTTACACTCTATCTGCCTTAGGTTATCACCAGGCTTTACACTCTCTCTGCCTTAGGTTATCACCAGGCTATACACTCTCTCTGCCTTAGGTTATCACCAGGCTTTACACTCTCTCTGCCTTAGGTTATCACCAGGCTGTACACTCTCTCTGCCTTAGGTTATCACCAGGCTTTTCACTCTCTCTGCCTTAGGTTATCACCAGGCTATACACTCTCTCTGCCTTAGGTTAAACTTATCACCAGGCTTTACACTCTCTCTGCCTTAGGTTATCACCAGGCTTTACACTCTCTCTGCCTTAGGTTATCACCAGGCTTTACACTCTCTCTGCCTTAGGTTATCACCAGGCTTTACACTCTCTCTGCCTTAGGTTATCACCAGGCTATACACTCTCTCTGCCTTAGGTTATCACCAGGCTTTACACTCTCTCTGCCTTAGGTTATCACCAGGCTTTACACTCTATCTGCCTTAGGTTATCACCAGGCTTTACACTCTCTGCCTTGGGTTATCACCAGGCTATACACTCTCTCTGCCTTAGGTTATCACCAGGCTTTACACTCTCTCTGCCTTAGGTTATCACCAGGCTTTTCACTCTCTCTGCCTTAGGTTATCACCAGGCTTTACACTCTCTCTGCCTTAGGTTATCACCAGGCTATACACTCTCTCTGCCTTAGGTTATGACCAGGCTTTACACTCTCTCTGCCTTAGGTTATCACCAGGCTTTACACTCTCTCTGCCTTAGGTTATCACCAGGCTTTTCTCTTCACAGTAAGGCTTGGAACGAGGCTAACCCCAAAGGGGCTTCAATGTGTCATTTTTATTTAATCTAGCAGAAATGCAGCTCCACTTAGAGATCGTATAGCTCATTGTTAATTAATGTGCATTAAAGTTACATTTACTAGAAATATGATTTTGTCTTCTTATGTCACTTTTTATTACAAGATCAGGCTATATAAACACTACAACTAGAAATCCCCTGCAAGTCAGATATACAATACTTTAACACTTAACAGTGGGATGTGCTGGTGAGACATTATACTCCTGAATATAAGAATGTGTTGCTGGTGAGACAGTACTAACAACTGTGCCCCCTTTAGTTGTGTTTGGTGGTAATGATTTGCACATATCTGAAATTTCACGCATCCTAACCATTAGCAGCAGTGAATGCCGTTAAATACTTCACCCAGGGAGCAGTTAGGGGCTAAGTGTCTTGCTCAGGGACACTCCAACACATAGACCGGGGGAGCTGAGGGTCGAACCAGCGACCTTCCAATTCCCAGACGTCCGCAGCAGCTGAGTGGGTAGACTGAATTGATCAGCTGTGGCCTCCGCCGGCAGTTATTGATGATAGCCTTTGCATTTTTGACATTATTCTCAACCTCCTATTGGATATACAGTAGCACTTTCTCTTCGCAATGAAGGAAAGTGAAATGCAGTTCCGTGGTAGGATCGAGTTTCAGGTTGCTTTAGGCGTTTGCTCATTAGGTGGTCTTGAGTGATAATTAACGGTTTGGGGGAACTTCCATTTGGTGGTGCTTTTAAAAACCCTGGCCTGCATGCACACACTGCCACCGTTGTTTGTCTCAGTGTCGCAATCATTTGCATCGATAAAAAGTTGTTCACAAGAAAAGCAATAAATCCTGCAGGGCAGTGCAGGCATACCGAAAGAGAGAGAGAGAGAGAGGGAGAGAGAGAGAGAGGGGGGGGGGAGGGTAGAGAGAGAGAGCGAGAGAGAGAGAAATAGATAGAGAGAAAGAGAGAGAGAGACGGAATGCATCTCACATTGTAATTCTAACAGCTGTGTCGTGGGGCCCTCCTCTGCAGCTACAATGGCCCTAACCTGGTACTGAAGTACGACAAGCATAAGAAGAGGCTCATCAACATCGCTGTGGACGACCGCAGCTCCCCGTTCTACGCCCTGAGGGATCGCCAGGGAAACGCCATTGGAGTGACAGCCTGTGACATCGACGGAGACGGCCGGGAGGAGATCTATGTTCTCAACACCAACAATGCCTTCTCTGGTAAATTACACATCCAGTCACAGAGGCACTTGCACACTTGGACTAGTTCAGGGGTTCCCAAACCTTTCCACGCCAAGGTCGGCAAATTGTTTTACAATTCTTTAATTTTTGAAATGAAATGTTGTTATGAATATTGTTTGATGAATTGTTATTTATAACATTTTTTTATGTTTTAATAAAATTCATTACCGCCCCACTCCCCCTCCCCCTCCCCCTAAAGTGCCGTGGCCCCCACGGTGAAAACCACTGGACCAGCGGGAAGATTCTTGCAAAATATGCACATTGCATTGAATCCATGAATATCTAACACACACATTATACCCATAAAACAAAATCACAGCTACACAGGGGTTATGCCCTTTTTAGTTGCAGAGACAAAGCAGAGGGAGAATCAATAGCCAAATATAAAGCTTATCTCCTCCGAGTCTCTGTGAGATAAGAGACACGCTCCGTGCGGCTATTAATCAATGTCAGAGGTGTACTGTACACACACCAGCAAAAACAACGTCGTACCTACTAGCTCCATCACTTTCACACGGAAAAAACTCAAATCTATCTCACTTCCCACACTTTTCAGCCGTAGCGAACCTGACAACGGTTCCGGCTTGTTCTCTCAACCCCCCCCCCCCCCTCCCCCCCTGCACCCCCTCCTCGCCTTGCGTCTTCTTCTCACAACCTTTATGAATATGAACGCGCCTGTCTCCTTCGTTTTAAGGCCGGGCAACGTACACCGACAAGCTGTTCAAGTTCCGCAACGGACGATATGAAGATCTACTGAACGACGAGATAAACGAGCACAGAGACGTGGCCAACCGAATGGCTGGACGATCGGTGGCCTGCGTGGACCGGAAGGTATGGCACATGGCGTGCACGCACGCATGCACACATGCACGCACACGCACTGGCTAAACACACATACGCAGATATGACCCTGTATTAAGAGTGCGTTTTGTGTACTACAT
>NC_139704.1:28882667-28895167 GCF_964188405.1 Protomyctophum parallelum
CCAGATGTTCGTGCATATAACCCCTTATCTATAATTTATACATTATGGATAAATAGTGTGGACTTAGACTGTTTTTCGTCTGTGGCATTCATTTGATGAGATTTAGCCTCTCAGATCCAAAACTAAAGAATGTTTTGTTGTCGGTGGATAAGATTTTGTCCACAATTCCATGCTTTTGGCAAACATAACATAACAATTCTTCTACATTGTCTAATTGTGTATACTTGTAAATTAAGTAATGCAGATGTTTAACAATAATTTAACTCTTGAGAGCGTAAAATGAGTGCCCTGTGGGCCAGGTGTAGCTAATCAGTGCTGAGGTGTAAAGCTGCGCTTAATGGTACACCTCGGTAATGGCTGCACCCAGGGCACCCCTCCATGGATTCGTCTATACCCGCCAAATGTGGTCAGATGAGCAATTTGAGCCATCTTAGTCAGCATTGTTTTGAAAACAATTATGCACAAGTGCATTTCTTTGGTTTTTCTCTGTCAGTGGTTCTCAAAGTGAGGTCCAGGGAGGGACCCTCAGGGTTCCTTGAGTGGGTTCCAAATGGACCCTTACAGGTCTGTAACAAGTTAGGAGTTATGGGGGTACTTGAAATTAAAAGGTTTTGAGAACCACTGATCTCTGTAACTATGCATGACATAAAAACCAGAGTCAGATGTACAAACTGCTTAGTCTCTCTGTTGCAGGAGTAAACTCAGACTGGGAAATACATGACACACAATGATTTATTGAGTGTGGGTGGGTGTGGGTGGGGCGTTACATATGCACTGATATATAATGTAATCTGTGTGGCTAGTGTTTTGTTGGTCAGAGTATATGCTTAAATAAAGAAGGGAAATCAAAATCGACCATGAATGTTCCCTCCTCACGTTCCACATACAACTATACAAGTATGTAGGATTCCATCTCAGCCACCAGGGGGAAAGAGTCAGCCAGTGCGGAATGAATGACTTACAGTATGAGTGATATGCTGTAAATGTATTTGTCATCATCCGCCCATTAATCAGCGCAGAGGGACACATGGTGAAGTTGTGTATCTGATGGTTACATGTCTCGGGAGAGACGTGGGTAGTTTTATGGGGGATGAGGCTGGCAGTGTTTGCATGGGCCTGACAGATCCCAGCTGTAAATCAAGGGAACAGCCCCCCCCCCCCCCCCCCCCCCGACACAGTGCTGACTCTGCATACCGGAGATCCAATCATAACCTGCGCAACTCCATCATTAGACTTTACTAGTGTCCGGTGCGATGCGCTGGCACTGCTACTGCAAGGAACTCTGTAGGAGTTTAACAGAGAATCTTATTGAGCAGGCACACAAGGAAAGAAGAAGACTTTAGCCATTTATAGCCTATATACTTAATTTACCCCCTCCTTTTTTCCCTCAACACCAAATGTCTTTGTCGAAAATAGCCGATCTGCACACAATGGAAAGAAGGCTTATAACCACCTAAACTCTATATTCTGACCGGAGTCCCCCTGGGGTCTATACTAGATCTCCTCCTTTTTTCTTCCACTACACCAGATCTTAGTGAGAAATGGCCGATCTATATACTAGTGTGTAGAGCTATTTTTAACGAATGATCGCCCCCAGAATTGAGAGGGACGCTGTGGTTGATGTGGTTAAGACCTTGCTTGACACCAGAGAGCCTGTGCGTGTGTCAGTGTTTGTACGGGGGAGTCGAGCAGTGTGCGTGCAACGTGCATGCGTGGGTGTGTGCATACATGTGTGCGTGCATGCATCCGTGCGAGTGTAGTCCAGTCTGTGTCAGCAGAAAGGCCAGCCCCGCTCAGAGGAAATGGCCTGGAAAGCCAGTAATGATGTCTCTGTGATCGGTTCTGTTATGGATTCTGATCTCTCTCTCTCTCCTTACTAACCTGTCCTCCGTACCGGCTGTCTCTCCATAGTTGTGCCTCATCATCTTCTTGCTCATCGTCCCTTTTTAATCATGTCACAGCAAAATCCGGAGTGCCTGTTAAATTCTGTACAAATTGACCCTTATAGGTCAATCTTTATACTTCCAGAGTTAAATTAATGGACCTCATTTTACCACAGGGACCTTTTTACGCCTTTTATTTTAAAACGTACAGTAACTCTCTCTCTCTCTGTCTCTCTCTCTGTCTCTCTCTCTGTGTGTGCAGGAGGGCGAGGGGTGGTGGTGGGACCCATCGTGAGTCAGACACACTCTGACATCTTCTGTGACAACGAGTACGGACCCAACTTTTTGTTTAAGAGCAACGGAGACGGAACCTTTACGGACGTGGCCCAACAAGCTGGTATGCAGATACGCAGTACAGTACTACACGCAGTTTAAAGTGACAGCATTACTCTTGCGTGTCTCAAACATTTCAAGGACACCCGAATGGATTATGTATTTGGCCAGGGACCGAATCACAAACTATTTTGTGGCAGCATGGACCCCATAAATGAAAATGTGTGTTGTATTCTTTTTAATGTAATTTAAAACGTTTCATAATTCTTCAAGATTTTTCCAAAATAGCAGATTGACACGCTCAGACGTATTGTGATCTTATAAATCATTTCTCTTCAAATATCCAAAGTTTAAAATAGGATTATGAAAGTAGTTAAACTTTAAGCTATATATTAACACATTAATTGTGCTTGGGGCACAATTAATGGGCGCTGCAGGCAGATTGCTTGGCTCGCTGTATTGCTGTTTGATCAGCATGGTCGAGAATGTGCTCCTTCAGTACACTCGGCTAGTGTGAAGTTCATCGAATGAACGGTTCTCAAGATATGTGAAGAACAGACATACAGCGATGAATTGTGAATTCATAAGTGAACAGGTGTGAACCTTGTTCTGTGAACTGTATTGAACAATGCATTATAATTACATTATAACAGTATATATATATATATACTGTATATATACTGTATATATTATCTGTATATAAATGTGCTTGGCTCTCTGACATGACTGTGTAATACACATAGGTGTGGAGGACCCCATGCAACATGGCCGTGGTGTGGCTCTGGCTGACTTCAACCGCGATGGCAAGACGGACATTGTGTACGGCAACTGGAATGGGCCACACCGCCTGTACATACAGCAGAGCAACCGCAAGCAGAGGTTCAAGGTACGGGCTAAGTTCAAGGTACGTCGCTGTGCACTGAAATTAGCCTGTCGACAAGATTGGCTATTTTCTGTGCATTAGGCAAGCAGAAATGTTCTACGTACCGCACGCTCCATGAGACCACGTGCCAATGGTCATCCATACTCAATGGTGGAAAATGTTTTCATTTTTTTTACTTAATCAAAGTATTAATACTGCAATATAGAAACGTATTGGCTTCAAAATGTACTTAAAGTACCAATACCAATATAAGGCTGTATATAAGGCTGAAGTGGTTACTGTTTTGTCATAATAATCTAAATCTATAAAGTATAACTATAGTAACTAACATTTTCAAATAAATGGAGTGGAGTACAATATTTGCCTCTGAGATGTAGTGGAGTACTGGAAAGTGGAAATACTCAAGCAAAGTACAAATGCCTCGAAATTGAATGTACGGTACTTGAGTAAATACTGTGTGTACTTAGTTACTTTCCACTACTCCATGTACTGTCCATACTACAGTTACACAAAAATACCAGACCTCCTAACTATATTCACAAAACCGTTGCTTGTTTTGAGCGATTTTCAAAACCTGCCTCAAAAGCATTTTATCTGTGCCTGAAATCAAACTGCTAATAACACAAAGCCAGCTAATATAAACAGTACAGAGCATTCATTAAACAGTATACACTATGTAAACACAGCCAGGGCATGTAGATACAGAAAAGAAGACATTTATTCTAACACATTATACAAAAACGTATAGCAATCTCAATTTACAGTGAACACATTGCGAACCAATGATGAAAACAATAATTTGATGAGACTCCATGAATTCAGGGTGAACTACTCCTTTAAACCCTACAATGTATGTAGGCCACTAGGCCTACTTCTATGCTGTATACACGAGTAGCGAAAATAGACAATCTACTTCCAGAAACAACATGACATATACGGACAAAATAGTGACGCCAGATTGAAAGTGGTTAACAAAAGTGTGGTGTCCATTTACTAGCATCACAATGTACACAAAAGTGTTTAATAAGTGACAGTGTGTCTAAGGTTTTGCCAAAAGATATATGGGGGTTTATTATTTGAGCAAGTGTGACAAACCGTAATAACAACCTAATAGAATCAGATCTGCCGCGTGCTGTAATTAACCGATGGTCAGTCTGCCTCTTTATTGAGTGAGGCATTGATTGTTGATAATCTACAGCCTTTGTCTCTAATTAGCCCCCTCCCCCCCACCCCCAACACACCCCCCCTAGGAAATGATCAAATACAGGCCAGGAATGCAAAAAGAGAGAGAGAGAGAGAGAGAGAGAGAGAGAGAGAGAGAGAGAGAGAGAGAGAGAGAGAGAGAGAGAGAGAGAGAGAGAGAGAGAGAGAGAGAGAGAGAGAGAGAGAGAGAGAGAGATGAATGAATGAAAGTGAGCATTCTGTACTCTCTTCTGGCCAGAATCAATGCCTTTCAGTGGAAGCAACACGCCGGACAGCAAAGCCCACCTATTAGCATTGTGAATCACAGGATTATCAATGCTAAGAGATGGCTAGTGAATTAGCAGCGATCAATAGCTCTCACTCAGGGCTCTGACTGAGTCTTAAAAGGAGGACAGGCTTTGATTTACTTCACCAATGATTGTTCCTTTTTCCCTCCCTCTTTCACTTTTCTGATGTCAGATAGCAGATTGTGTGTGTGTGTGTGTGTGTGTGTGTGTATGTATGTGTGTACATGCACGTGCACATATGTGCCATGTGTGTAAGCGTTCATGTGAAACAATTGGTGGCAGTGGCTCAGCAGTAGCCTATAGTGGCTGGTAGAGCAGCCGGATGGCAGCTGCGAGGTTCCCAGTTCGATTCCAGGCTCCCCCAGAGTGTCGAAGTGTCCTTGAGCAAGATGCTGAAATCCCCAATTGCTCCCGATGTGCTGGTTGGTGCCTTGCATGGTTTCCTCCGCCATTGGTGTGTGAATGGGTGAATGTAATGCACGATCCGTACGACGAAGGATCCTAGGCGTTAAAACTCCACATGGGTGTAAATCTGGGGAGGTTTTTAAACTCTGTGATCTATCTGTCAGCACCTTGTGACAGCGTCCTTTATCAAGGAGATAAACGTCGCGGCAGACTGCTTTATGGGGGTCACATAAGGGGTTAATGTGTGATGTTTGCCCCAGACAATTCCATCAGTGTGACATGCTCTCTCTCTCTCTCTCTCTCTCTCTCTCTCTCTCTACTGTGTCACACACACTCGCACACACAAACGTGCCATGCGAGCGGAGGTACAGGGAAGACAAATTCAATTAGCTATCAGATGTTCTTTACGCCAAGCTGGGTAAATCACTGCACCCCCCCCCCCTCCCCCACACACACCACATTTAAAACCTCATCCACACACAAACAGACACTCCCACGAGCCGCGCGTTGACCTTTGGCATCCGTAATGAAGTCATTGTATCACTCCAGTAAACTGCTAATTAAATAGGGCTGAAGCAGCAGCTTGCCCGGACAGCGGAAAGTGCCGATTAGGCCTGTTTGTGTTTTAATTAAAATCCATCGCACAGGTTTTTCCCCTGTGGTTTCCCCCGTGCGCACACAAAACACAATTTACTACACAGTAAATTTCCATTCAGATATTGGTGTTGTAGCATTAGCATCAATCAAGGGACAAATGATTAATGCTAATGGTACAGTAGGTGTCCCAAGTCGTTTTACATTGAGCTTATTTGCAATTATCACCCCCGACTTTGATTGATAGCTGGCTATTGCATTATTGCTCAAATCAACTTGTTGTTTTACTATATTCTCGTAAATTCAGACACTGCCAATTACACCCATGTGTGCTGTTTTGGTATGGTGTAGAGCAAGGGTCTTCAACAGGGGGTCTGGGGTCCGGGGAGATTCTGCAGGGGGGCCGCCAAGTCTTAGTGTCATATACGTAGGGACTTTTTAGAATTTTTACATTATCCACTTGAACGCTCGCATCGCTGTTCTGGGGACATTAGCCGAAAATAGCAGATCTACAAGCGAAGAGGTTTGGTGTATTGTGCAGACAAAGTACCGAGCCCAAAGTCAAGTTTACAAAGGATTGAGGGTTTAACTCGGGGGGTGGTGGGGGGGCTGCTTCATCTCTCTTGCTCGGCTACATAAGGGCCTGAAAGAGTTTGAAGACCCCTGGTGTACTGCAGAGTGTGCTGTACCTCCTCCGATTCACATTCTAATACACCTCCCAGCTCCCAACATATTTTACTCAAGATATGTTGTCCACGACAGTAACCATTCCAGCTACGTGGTAAATATAGAGCCGGCTCAACGCACAGGCATTAGGGGCTGCGACTAAAGTAAAGGTGCCATACACTTTCCGAGGACTATTTTCAACCATTATGAGTAAAATCACTGGACTCATTTTAAAAGTATTTTTGGGGGCGCTGTCGCCTCACAGCTAGAAGGTCCTGGGTTTGATTCCCGCTGGGAAAGCTGTGGCAAAAGGGCCTTTCTATGTGGAGTTTGCATGTTCTCCCGTGTCCCCCGGGTACTAGACTTGGTCTAGGGTAGGTACCCTCACACCAACATGCAATAAACCTGGTCTCTAAACTGCCTACCCCTGGCCAACCGGGGCGCCTGATGGAGGGGAAGGGAACTGGTTGGAATAACGTTTTCCTTCCACGCACTACGTCCAACTGGGGAAACTCCTCCTGTCAGGTGAAAAAAAGCGGCTTGGACTCCTCATGCATAGAAGGAAGCATCCATTGCTCTACCCCGGTTAGCATAGTAAGTGTAGTGCCCAGGATTACATTAGATAATTGACACTGGGTGAAAAAAATGGGTTGCAAAAATTGTGATAAAAATGTATACAAAATATTTTTGGAACACAGTTATTATATTACAAAGTCAATGGGAATTTGAATGGCAAAAGAGGACATGTTTTTTTAATTCAGACTTCGGTACCATAGTAACCGTAGGATTAAATTAATCGTCTAGCCTGCCAGAACCGTAGCCTTTCCAGGGTTTATATTCTTTAATCCATGTTTTGATTTGATCGAATTGTTACGTGCCGCTCGTTAGCACAACAGTCAAAGTGGGACAGTGGCCATTTTGAAGATGTGCGCGCATCCACTTGCACTCTATGTGCTGCTTTCAAAGGCTTGTATCTCAAAAATCGGCGCAATGAATGTCGTTTCTGGTGAAAAAATGGTTTTTCAACGGCCGACAGCAGGCGCTGCGATACTCGCGGTCAGGTTTTTCCACCACCGACCGAGAGAACAACAACCACAGCATTTTGTCATTGTAACATCCGGTTACGGATATTTGGCTCTTCAAGATAAGGGTTGCATGCGATAAAACCTTGGCAATGCACAATATAATAATTAATTAATTAATTAATTAAGGCTGGCGGCAAAACGGTTAACACTTCAGGTTCTAGCCTCTCTAAAATCCCCGATAGTCTGTACTGCTCCTTGCACCTTCTGGAAATTGATTGATCCTGTCATACATTCTTCACTGTCCTCCTGTCCAACAGAACTGCAAGGCCCCTAAAAATTATCCAAAAGTATGACTAAGCATGGTAACTACTGTACTTGTAACTAAATACTTTCCACAAAACCATTCATTCACCTTTAATCAAGACCTCATCCCTCCCCTGGTTGTCCAGCGGGCAGTTGGCCAGCCCCCCCTCTCCTTAACCCTGAGTAGTGGAAGGTCAGTCCAGGCCGCCCTCCCTCCCTCCCCTCGGCTTTATGAGCCTTATAATTAAAACAGGGAGTAAATAGTGGAGGGAGTGAAGGGCCCGGGTCTATAACTCTTCCCCGACTTATCACCGCCTCGCTGAAGCGAGGAGATATCCGTTACTTTGCCGCGCAAAACTCCCCCGACTCTGCAGAGAGGCTCTCTGCATGGGCACGATGGCGGCAGCAGCTAGCTGGCGACTACAGCGGTCAGGAGATGGATGCTAGTAGTCTTTGTTCTGCTGCCAAGGATGGAATGACCACGGATGTGATGCTGGAGCCTAATTTACATCACTCTACAATAACTGATCATTTTGCCTTTTGACGCAATGCGTCACTAGTTCCACGCTCCAAAATCGGTTATTTCAGCTATTTACGTGGCCACGCGTTAAATCAGTGGTTCTCAAACGTTGTCATGTATATTTGGCTGCGGACCCCCATTTGAAATATTTTCTTGGCTCCCCTATACAAGATTTGTGTGTAAACTCTTGCTTATTTTGAAAATCGAAGAGCTTGTACATCCTATTGGCCATTTTCAAATAGGGTTAAATTGGTTGAACTGATTTTGATGCTATATAATTTAGTTTGGGACCCCCAGGGATCCCTCAAGGATCCGTTTGGGTCCCTGGACCCTACCGTGAGAACCACTGTGATAAAGTCTCATGTGTACCACCTTTCTGCATGCCGGCCTACTGTGTGACCGTCTACTGTACACATACAGTACATACAGTATTATGCATAATTATGTGTGCACCATAGGTGCAGCGGCCTGTAAAACATATTAACAGCCTTGCAAATCACTTTGCAACAAACAATACAGCAGTTCAGAAACGATGAAGCACCATGAAATAAAAGTGGCACGGTCAACAATAATGCAACAGTGCGTGGAATGGTATAGGAAGATGCTTATGCAATTCCAAAGTACGCTATGTTGTTGAAATGGCTAATCAGAAACAGTGTGCATTCAAAATGGCAATAGAAAGAGTTTTGTGCGTATGCGCTACACACCTACAGTGTATGTGCATTATGTCATCAGAATGACATTTGTCCAACTCCATTAGGTCTGTGAATGGTGACGCCCAAGTCTGGGGTTTCAAAATGCTACTGTTTCTTAATGTGGCATTGAATTCTGGGTGTACTGATGGTCTGTGTCAGTGGCTTTCAACCAGTGGTCCTTGAGAGGGTACCAGGTGGTCCCCAGCTAGATGATGGAGAGTTGGTAACCAAATGGACCTTACCTTTATATATGGAATTGTGGACAAAATCTTATCCAACGACAACAATAAAGTCTTGGGTCTGAGAGGCTAAATCTCGTCAAATGATGGTCCGTGGCTCAAATGCCGAATAAATAATGGAGCTTGAAATGAAAACGGTTGAAAAAAACTACTGGTCTGTGTGTGTGTGTGTGTGTGTGTGTGTGGTATGTGTTTGAACATGTTTCACTAACGTCATGCAGTGTGGTTGTCTGTTTGAACATGTTTCACTAACGTCATGCAGTGTGGCTGTCTTCACAGGACATAGCGTCGCAGAAGTTCTCCATGCCGTCTCCAGTGCGCACCGTCATCGCGGCAGACTTTGACAACGACAACGAGCTGGAGGTCTTCTTCAACAACATCGCCTACAGGGGCTCCTCAGCCAACCGCCTTTTTAGGTCAGGAGAACACAGACGCAGGACGCCCGCACACAGCCAACACCCATGCACGCATTCGCTCACACACACACACATTCGTACATACGTTCGCCCCCTCAGTGTGCACTCACCCCCGTACTCGCCCCCACACTCACACACACACACACTACCTTTGAATTTCTTCTAAACTTATCTAATATTTGGAAAATTTTGGGTAACTTTGGTAATTCTTTAAAATAAATCTTCTTTTCTGGGGGTCCGTAGCTGGCAAAATCTTTTCAGATGGGGGTCTGTGGCCAATTAAATATAAATTTGAGGGTCCTTGACATGAAAAAGTTTGAGAACCACTGATCTCTAGACGCTCCCGTCACTGGAATGGATGATGTAAGTCAGATGATGTGGTGGGTCTGACCATGTGACAAGTATACTATACTGGGCTGAGGTATAGTATACTATACTTCCTCAGCTCAGAGCTCAGTGGCAAGCAGTTTTAAAGCTGTGGTTGTACCGGACAGCTCCCATGAGTGAATGTGTGCATCTGTGCCACTGCGAAGCAGGGCGCTGCTTGAAAAAAATGAGTATTCTTGCTCAGCGAACCTACTCTGGATAAATAAAGGTTAGAAGGACAAAGAAGGATGAGAGAGAGAGAGAGAGACACACCCCCACGCGTCTGCACGCACGGACGCACGCACAAAGAGAACTGTACTGTAATAGCAAGTTTTAATGGTACTTTGATGATGAATGTAATGGAGCGGTTATGTGGCTTCATTTTGTATTCTAAAATGGCAGGAAAAAGAGAACAAGAATTTTTAAATTCCCATGCAAGGATACTTATCTAGTCTGGCACCCTGCCTACCGCTCCACGCTTGAGCGAATCTTGCATTAGGACAGTTTTGGGTCTCGTTCGGGCTCGCCGTTTGGCTTCCCCTCATGATAGTAATGAATGCATGTTCTCTGAATATGATCCCCAAACCTTTCAGCTCATTTATTAGCACTGAGCTTTTTTCTCAATACTAACAAATAATCCCAGCCTGCTTTCATTAAAACAGGATGGGAAACTCTGTGCACAGGATGTTATGATGTATTTTTTTACAATGAGCCTGTGAATGAATTCAGGTTGCGGGTCAAGGGTCAGACTGAGCCCTGAAGCCTAACTGGATGGGACTATTCCCAAACGTCAGCTCATTGGGAAGACATTCCCAATGTCTTATTTGGACAGGATGCTGGCGGGGATGGCGGCCACTGATCCAGAGCCCAGGTCATACAACTAGAACATGAATCAGCTAAATTATCTCTCTGATAGTTGGCACGAGGAACACCTTGTTAATTAATTCAATACAGCCGATCAATGTTCTGCAGAGTTTGGGATTTAACAGCAAAGATCAGCACATTACATAGCCTACCACACTCTCTGTGAAGTGATGGTCTTCTAAGCTAACATACATGGACCCTAGGTCCCATATTGTAGGGAAAAGAGGTTTGGTGTTTAGGGCGGGGGGGGGGGGGGGGGGGGGGAGCGGACCAAGTATAGATACCTGGGTGACCCCGTTCATCCAAATATATTGTTTCAAGTGATTGAAGTAAGTATGTACAGCTATTGTAAGCTCCAAAACAAAAACAATAAATTGCACAGCTGGAATGATGCGTCTAGTATTACAGTGTGGATCAGCTAGAGGGATACTTAACTTAAGATGGCTCAGGGGCCACTCAGCAACATTTCAAAAGTTCAAGGGCCGCAAGGGAGAAATGACGGTATTATTTTTGAAACGTTTACACATTTATTTTGTAACAGACTACACGACTAGTCTAAAAATTAAGGAAACGCAGAGTAAAAAAACACATTTCCATCTATGAGGCCAAACCTCAATGAACAAAAAACATTGTGATTAATGAAGTTACAAAGGATGGATTCATTCACAAACTGTGAAGAGAACATATTGAACAGATTACCACGGGTGAATAGATACGTGTGTGGTTAATACTCGGCTGACATCATCAGGCCATATCACTTTCTCTTGGAACAAACAATACAATACCTGAATCAAAACAATGAAAATAACAAATTATGTTTTTATTGGTATAACCGCAGATACATTAAGCATTGGCTGCAGGAAACGTAACGTCAATACTGACATCATCGACTGGCTATATGACATCCCAGATCTCGTGGAAGCTGCATGCGTCGTTATTAGACCCCATATTGTTTGACATCAAAGGAGACCTGACGTTTTCATTGAGGATCATTTGGTGATGATCTATTGTCTTGGCAGGGTGTCGAGGAGAGAGCACAGCGACCCCCAGATAGAAGAGCTGAATATCGGAGACGCAGCCGAGCCGGAGGGCAGAGGAACGGGTGAGTGTGACCAACGAGAGAGCTCTCTGACAGACGTGAAGGATGAGACAGGAGGAGAGTGCGTGGTTATGATTGTGGAGGAAAAAAGTATCAATTCTGCAATGTAGATGAAATACTGTTTCTAGTAAAAGTCCGGGATAAAAAATTCACTTGAGTAAAAGTACAAAAGTATTGGTATAACAATGTACTTAAATTACCAAAGTAGAAAGTACTCATTATGCAGTATGTCAAGTTTTCAAATAATTGTAGTGGAGTAAAAGTGCAATACTTGCCTCTGAGATGTAGTGATAAAGTACTCAACATCTACTGTATCTATAAATGCACCATGTCTCTGTCTGTGTATGCTGTAACTGTAATGCGCGCAAACCGTTAGGCCCACCGACTTCAAATGTCCAACTTGCATCAGATGGAGGAGAGGACACTGGAGCAGCACGGACATTTTAAGCCTTTTATTTAGTATACAAAAACCGACTTAACGTTTCGACCTATAAGGTCTTCATCAGAGCCAACTTGCATCGTTCCAAGTAGGCCAGTGCCCAATGGGCACCGCTCTAGTTGTACTTAAGTACAAAAAGTAGTTACTTTACACCATTGTAAAACTACAATTATTATTCACGTGCTACTTCATATTTATACAAGCTGGCTGATTCTTCCTGAGTAGGTCTGATTAAACCTGCTATTCCCACATACTACCATCAGATGGCAGCAGAGGTCCA
>NC_139704.1:28900167-28962667 GCF_964188405.1 Protomyctophum parallelum
TCGCCCCAACCGTCCCCGGGACCGCATGGGGGGCGGGTCTCTGGACCGTTGAAGTGTATTCAGATACGGATTGTTCCAATGTGAATGCATGCGTACCTAAAGAAGGAAGTGGACTGTTTTTTTTTAAAGAACGTGACATAATCTCTAGTCGACGAGCCAAGCGTCAACAACAAAAAACACAGACACTGCACGACGAGTAACACCAGCGCATTTCTCAACGCCGCCCGTCTCCTGTTGAATCTGCGTATACACGCAGCACCACAGTACGCGCTGATCTTATTCTGCGGACTACACGTGGCTCTTGGGCTTTGCTTGGCATAGTTTCCAAAGTAAAACAAAATAATAAAGTAGAATCCATAGCAAACTAATATTAAACACGACACTGGAGCACAGAACTAACTGACACAGTGAATAGCAGGCAGGCTGACAGTGAAGTAATGGCAAAGAGGCAATGCAATGTGTCTGGATTTATTGGAGACAATGTCGCAGAGTTGATGGTCAGTGTCCGTACACGCCAGCCATCAAGCACACCGCCACCTGGAGGATTAAAGTGTGTTATGCAAGTGTACCCAGGTGACCAGGCAACCATATTCGGAAACCGTTCCAATTAAACAAATTCAGTCCCTCTCAGTGTGAATCCCCTATAAATGCTCAGGGACACTTTGACACCTAGACCGGAGAGAGTTACCGACAACCTTCTGCTTTCCAGACGGCTTCTCTATGCCGAGTTGTACTCAAATCGGGGTCCGGGGAATCCCATGATGCTACAGTTGCCCTTAACGTGCTACTGACTACTGAGTCACGTTGTTACATTCCCCTTTGTATGTCTAGGGGTATTCAAGAAGAGGATGCAACACGGCTGACATAAGAGTTGTTATTTATTGAACGTTAAGGTGATAAGGTATATAAATATAAACAATAAAGATTACAACTTCACTCCAAAACAAAGACAGGCTGTATGGGGCAAGTTGGGCAACTAAACAAAACTATCAAAACTATCTAGCCCTATGCTAAAGTGTCACATAACCCTCTGACCTAACTCTAACTCTAACCAATAAAAGGAAAAGAGGGGTTACAAAAGTTCAAACTATCTAAGCTGCCTACACTAACTACTGCCTAACAAAGATTTACAATAAACACGCTCCCATACTCCGTACATTATATTATATATTATATATCTCTACATATATATATATATATATATAATTATAATCAGTTGTAACTTTAGCTCAGCATCACAAATAACAGAGTCACAGAATCAGCTCAGGGGCTCCACACAGATATAGCCCCTGGCCTACGGAACTACGGAATCACAGAATCAGCACTCTGTACAATGTAACCTATTCACGATATATATCAGTATATATATATATATAAGCATAACCACGTTATCATATAATATATATATATAAATACAATCATCAGGTTATCATCTCATAAATATATATAATCCCCGATATGTAACACACGTTTATAGTAGTATTTGGCTGAATAAAGGCTTTGCTGCTGTGGAAGGAGATACCTTACCCTACCTACCTAAGCTGCCTTAATGAGACCAGGGGTTTTCTGGACAAAAGGCTTAGAGGTGCTGACATTCCTCCAACCGTGCTCCTGCTCTGCACCCCTCTGCATGAACCCCCCCCCCCCCCCCCCCCCCCCCCTCCCCCCCCCCCCATTCAAACATACCCTGTTGCAAACATAGGCCAGTGGTTCTCGTGTGTGTGTGTGTGTGTGTGTGTGTGTGTGTGGGGGGGGGGGGGGGGGGGGGGGATCAACCTCAGCTAAATGATTGCAAATTTGGACTCTCAGATAACTTAAGAGGAGATTCCCAGAGATAAAAAAGAGAAGAAAAACATATCAAATGGGCATCCATGGCCTAATCATAATGCATATTATTGTTGCTGTCTGGCAGAAACCTCCACATTCTAACCTTTTGTGGGGTTTTTTCATAAATGAATGCCCTATCATACTACAGCGTCATACAAAAGCAGCTGAAAAGTAACAGTTTTGGAAATACAGTATCAAACTGGGGTTCCTTGAAATAATCAAGCCTGAGAATCACTGACAAAGATCTGGCTGTCTTAATCTGTCTGTCTGTCTTATCTGTGTTAATCCGTCTGTCTGTCTTGTCTCTCTCTTCAGCCCAGGTGGCATACTTTGGGGGGACGCGGTCTTCAGGGATCCGACGGTGGTCCGGCGTTTCCCTCTGGCCTCTCGCTATCTCTGTGCTACCTCTCTTATCTACTCACCTCCAGACCGGAATACTGTAACCACTGGCTTTCCTTCCTCTCAGCCGTGGATTTCCCATTTTCCTCCTCCTGCTCTTCCTCCTCCTCCTCCCTCCCTCCTATGCTGTCTCCATCGCTCGCTACTCCGAGGCTGATGGGGAATGTACAGAGACTCTCGGAGCAAAACTTTTCACTGAACTGCTACTCTCCCTTGCCCTCTTCATGTGCTTCTTCGTCTTCTTCTTCAATGCCCCCCCCCCCCACAGCCTTTGCAATGTTTCCCCCTTCTTCTACGTTTTTGCCCCCCTGGTGGACTGTAAAGAAACCCCACGCAGGGTGGGAGCATGCTTGCTGGAAGCTTACGAGTGTTCAGAAGTACCCGTGTCACGCCTGCCCGGAGCTCTCATGTCATCACCTGACACTTATTTCAGTGGGACCTAAACTAAAGGCCAAGTCATTAATGGCTCTTTTTGACTATGAAGGGTTCACCCCCAGAACCTTCCATAATAACCTGAGACTTTACACAACCTGTGAAAGTTCTGTGACTTCTGTCTTTTTGTTTATGTTCGCATTATAACTACAACCACCCCTAAATTTGTGGGCGGTATGTTAGGAAAAAAACGTGTGAGCTCATATATATCGCCTCTGTCGGGTGAAAACCTCATGTGTCCTGAAAAACTGTTGCTTTTCAGGATTCAAAATTAAAAAAATGGCAAAAGTAGCAGATCAACAAGCTCGCAACTTGCATGTCAAAACTTGTCGGGCTTGTAGAGCTGCTACTTATGATGCTTTTGTTTAGTGTGACCCTGTAGTAGCGCATTAACCCATTAATTTAAGACCAGGAAAGCTGTGTCATTTTAGATTTTAACCACCTTAACCATTATTTTATACTTTTGCTATTCAAAAATAGCAGATATACAAGCTTGTAAATTTGCTATTTTTGAAATATCGTGAAGATTTGTGTAAATCTTTGAATATATATATATATATATATATATATATTAGGGCTGACCCAAAAAAATCAATTAATCGACGTTCAATCGATACGCACGGGAATAAATTTTGAAATTTTGAATCGAATAGTCTTTTTTTTTAAAGCGTCCGCTTTTTGTCCGCGAGACGGCCCCATTTGGTCCGCGAGCCCAAGACAGAGTCTGGTCTGAAGGGTTTGATTGATTTAAGAGTTGCATTCATGTTACGGTTGGGTGGTGTTTTTTTTGGTGTTTTCACATCTGAGTTTCAATCGGAAGAGAAGCTAAATCCCTACATTTTCTGGATTATAGGCTATATAATTTTTATTTGAGAGGTAATGACTGTGTCAGGCAGTTGACTTGTTACAGTCGGATGTTTTATTAAGCCTAATTATTTGTGCGTCACTGCTTTCATGAAGGCTGCAACAGTTGTTGCTTATCGTTTAAAATAAATGAGACCAATCCAAGCATGCCTTTCTCTCCGCTATATCGTTGTTTAAGCCAAAGAGTCACTGCTCGCATCGCGCGCCTCGCATCGCGCACCTCGCATCGCGCACCTCGCATCGCACCCCCCCCCGTTGGGTTTCGAAGCGTCGCCGATCTAAACAAATTTATATCGAAGCGTCGATCATCAAAAACGTGATCGAAGGTCAGTCCTAATATATATATATATATATATCACCCATTCTTGAGATAAGGGACAAAACTTTTTTCAAACTAGATTTTTTTTTTTTTTAAGATACATTCAAATCAAATAGATGTATTTGTAGACACAGGTCTCAACTACCAATCTTGAGAAGGAACAGGTTTTTCGCATAACATTTCTTTCTAAAATGGGACATTTATGCACTTAATACCTGATTCTTGTCAACTCCGTCAAACACACTAAAATCCCTTTTAATTGAATTTGATAATTTCAACAATAATATAAAGTCCTCAGTTATCTTATAATGGCTTTCAGTAATCAAGTTAAGTAATACAATTCTTTTAATATTGTTTTGTTCCAATATCACACTATTATGAAATATCCAATTTCTCAAATCCGTCATTTCAACCTTTATTTTCAATATTATAACATGAAAACTATGTAAAAAAAAAAAAAAAACATCATTACGTATCATTTCAGTTGGTGTTTCAATACATAAGCACAAAATATTTAACATCGAATTTTCTATTTCTTTGAAAATTAACAAAAACATCACGGGACGAACGTCTGACGGAGTTGACGAACATCTGACGGAGTTGACAAGTTTAACTGATTTAGGTTCTAGACCACCTAGGATCTTGATTCTGGTGACTAATCCCACATTTTCAAGGATGAGGAATACAGTGGTACTATTTATATTGGCCCTGTGACCATGGCAGCCATTTTCAAAATGGCCGCCACCTGCTGTTATTTTACAATAACTCAAGTTCCACACCACCTAGGATCTTGATTCTGGTGACTAATCATACATTTTCAAGGATGTGGGATACATTGGTACTATTTAGATTTGTCCTGTGACCATGGTAGACATTTTTCAAAATGGCCGCCAACTTTCTGTTATTTCCCAATAACTCAAGTTCTACACCACCTAGGATCTTGATTCTGGTGACTAATCCTACATTTTCAAGGAGGAGGAATACAGTTGTACTATTTAGATTTATCCTGTGACAATGGCAGCCATTTTCAAAAATGGTGGACCTGCTATTATTTTACCAATTTAGTCAGGGAATATTATCAGAATAATGTTAAATCTGTGAATACATTTCTTACCAATAATTTTTTCACCAATGTGTTTGTAAAGGTGTCTACTAACATATCCCACATTGGTTTCTATTGAACATTTTTGACAGCTGCTGAAAGTTGGGTACCATACCAAGTGGCTATGGCCAAACTAGGGAGTCTATGGCCAAACTAGGGGTCAAACCCCTTGGGCTAAATTCGGCCATATATCCACTTGCCCAAATGTGCTGACCTCATTTTGTGATGACGGCTATGGCCGTTTTCAGCCCAAGGAGTGTTCTTCGTGCATAGCTAATGTTTGGAATGCATTCAGAATCATGAAAACTCCCTAGTTTGACATGTCACATGCTACTTAAAGCATAATGAACATTTTGCCTTATATAGGTTGTTGATGGTACCCCAACTTTCAGCAGCTGTCAAAAGTTCCCCTAGGGTGGTTGAATATAAAGCAATGTGGGATATGTTAGTAGACACCCTTCCAAACACATTGGTGAAGAAAATTCTTGATAAGGAATGTATTACCAGATTGTATTAATATCCCCTGACTAACTCATCTTCTAGACCACCTAGACCCGACTTCACCAACAGAGACCCGATTGACAACTAAACAACAAGTTTGGACAGCCCCACCAATTAGTGTTACGGAAAATAGCAAGTGTCTACCCTAGGCCCAGAGGGAGACACAGAACTTAGATGCGGCTCACATGTTGCACGACTCCTCAACAAGCTGCCACCAGAGATGAGAGCTGAATTCTGCCGCACAATGCTCTGCGGCCCAGGAGCAACCAACACCATGTTGGAGTTCTCTGAGTGGTTGAAGCACGAGTCCTAGCCATATAGCCTGTGCAAAGGCAAACACCTTGAAGACCTGCTTGAGGTGAACATTGAGCAGTGAACAGTGAGCGAAAGACTGAAGACAGAAGATCTGCCTTCAGGACTATCAGGCAGGATGTGCAGACACTGAAGGCATCAGTGTCGTTCTGTGTCCCCAGCATGTCAACCAAAGCAATGTTACCAAATCAAAGGAGCCTTCACCTCAAGTCACCTGGGGCTGGGTGAGAAATCGTATCCTGTATCTAGCCTCACAACTAAATACAGACACTTGGCCAGACTGCCGTTTGAAAGGGTTAAACCCTTCATCCTGATTGGGGAAGACCACCCCACCTAATCACACCAACCGAACAAGTGAGTTTGGGGCCTCCAGGTGGGCCAGCAGCCATCTGCACAAGACTGGGCTGGACCCTGCAGGAAAGCAATCTCCAGCCAAGACAATGTAAGTTAACTATAACAGAGCCCCAGAACACAGAGGTCATGAGAAGGATGGAGAAACACTGGCAGGAGGCCACCAAGATCAACGCCACACTGCAGTGGCCAGTGAAGTCAAACTGTGCGTCTGTACCTGAAAGGGACAAGTCAAAGGCCAGAAAGCCCACCTCCTTTTAATGTCCTGTCAGTAGCAACTCAACCTGCACCTGAAATAAGCCCTGACCCCTCCCAGAGAAAGTTCATCCTTGAAAATGTAATGATTAGTCACCAGAATCAAGATCCTTGGTGGTCTAAAACTTGAGTTATTGGTAAAATAACAGCAGGTTGGTGGTCATTTTGAAAAACAATGGCTGCCATGGTCACAGGACAAATCTAAATAGTACCACTGTATTCCTCATCTTTTAAAATGTATTATTAGTCGCCAGAATCAAGATCCTAGGTGGTCTAAAACTTGAGTTATTGTAAAATAACAGCAGGTGGCGGCCATTTTGAAAAACAATTGCTGCCATAGTCACAGGACAAATCTAAATAGTACCAATGTATCCCACATCCTTGAAAATGTATGATTAGTCACCAGAATAAAGATCCTAGATGGTGTAGAACTTGAGTTATTGTAAAATAACAGCAGGTGGCGGCCATTTTGAAATATGGCTGCCATGGTCACAGGGAAAATCTAAATTGTACCACTGTATCCCTCATCCTTGAAAATGTAGTCTTAGTCACCAGAATCAAGTTCCTATGTGGTGTAGAACTTGAGTTATTGTAAAATAACATCAGGTGGTGGCAATTTTGGAAAATGGCTGCCATGGTCACCACGAGACAAATCTGTGATGGCCCTATAGCCAAAAATGTTCCTTAAGGCATGCTCTAACTGTGTGCCAAATTAGAATACGTCCCATTATTCAAAAACTATAATTTTATTGTTTTAGGAACACTTTTGTCAACTCCGTCAGATACATGTCAACTCCGTCAGACACAAAACCTGACGGAGTTGACGTCTGACGGAGTTGACAAAATGTCATTTGTTTTCATCTTAACCCTCTGTAGTACAATGTAGCCATTTTGTTTTTGCTTCATTTGTTAGCTAAACCTAACCCTAAACTTTTATAATAAACATTATTTTGGAATTCTTAACAAAGATCATAATAATGTCCTGACGGAGTTGACATGTAAAAGCTGTGACCACCCTGATATCAACATTGTTTGTTTAAAATATCAAACAATTGAATGCTTGTCAGACCAGGTGCTCCACTGTTGCAACAAATACAAACGGGACTTGGAAAAGGAGTCTTCAGGCTAAATCTGTCGACAATATTTTCTGATTAATTTAAGACTTTTAAAAAACCTGACGGAGTTGACAGGAGACGTGGGACACACATTTGATATGAGATATCTAATGGAAAATATAAATTAAAATTATTGTGTATATTGTTTGCTATGTTGTTGACAATCTACTTTAATTTAGTATGTATATTTATGTGATTGTGACAGTATTAGACACTTTTTTAGCAGTTTGAAATTATGACCACTTGCTGGGGACAGGCTAAATACAGGCGTTTTTGGGTACAGTGCCTGCTTTTAACTAATTCAGATGGCATATGAAAACAATTATAATGAAATTAATGGCATAATAATACACAACTGTATTACATTTAACTTTGCAAGTGCTTTTATTTTTATTAAATTAATTTATTCTTAACAATAATAAGGCTCTTATGTGTGGGACATGTTTTTTCCACTTTTGTCCCTCATCTCAAGAATGAGTGATATATATATATATATATATATATATACGTTTCTAACTCAAATCTTTGCTTCTGGGGGTCCCTGCATGGCACAATATATTATGAGATGGGGATCGGCAGCCAAATTCATACAATTTTGAGTACATGAAAAGGTTTGATCACCACTGATATAATCGGATTTAGAAGACGTTTATAGAACGGCCCCAGGTCTTTAAAAAAAAATTGATATAGAATAGAATATTATGGAGATAAGGGGTTTCTGCCCGACAGCGATGAGTATGCTACATTCCCACTATTTTCCAAACGTTTTTGAAAGGATACCTTCTGAGTTCAGGGTGTGTTATACTGCCTCTCCTGAGCAGGGTCCAAATTAGGTTCTGAGAACCTCGTCTGATCTGACACCGAGCCGTAGGGCATCATGGATGGACACAGATCCAGAACCCCTGAAATAATAGCCCGCACGGCACAACGCGGTTCACTTAGTTCTTGTAGTCGAAAAGATACATAAGCCGTATACAGTAGTAGTGGGCCACGACCCCCACAGGAAAAAGAAAAGAAAAGAAAAATTAACTGGGGACCCCCCACCCACCCTGACAAGCACTTGGAATTGTAGGAGTTTCTTATTTGACTCAGTTCCACAGATAAATCAGTCAATATTTGCCTCATCTACCTTAGCGGCTCTGCAGAGGACCACTTTCATTTAGAGACATGTCTTGTCGAGGGTTCCATCCGGATCTCGGTGCGATGCCGCTACAGCCTAGAGTGCTATGTTTAGCTCTGTGAGAGTCGGCTGGTGTTACAAGAAGGGACCCTTCGCAGGTCACGTCTCACACTCTCGTTAGAGTTAAATTGATTGCTCAGGGTTTTTGTGGAGTACACTCTGTCACTCTCATTCTTGATTGTGGGTTTGCTGGGATGCTGTGGATCATTGGATTAGACCAGACTTCAGGTTTTGTGTTTTAAGAACATGGGCCAGATTCAGGAAGAAATTTACGCTCATATTATGAGCGTACGGACATTTACGACGTGTGGAATTCATGATTTTCTTTTGGCTGTGACTTTGAGCGTATTCTACGACCATTCTCAAGTCAAGTGACTCCCCTGACTTGGGTTAGTGATTAAAGCGTAAATGCATTTAGTAATAGTCACAAACCTCAAATACAATATGTAGGTAGGGGTGTAACGATTCATTTTAACAGCGATACGATACGTATCACGGTACATGGTTGACGATACGATACATGGACGATATTGGTTCATTATGGCGATACGATACGATTCAATGATTTGAAATCGATACAGTAACTATTTAATTATTTTTTTTAATTAAGTAATTAAACCCCTCTTTTTCATTTTTCTCATACCACACAAAAATGTAGTATTGATACAATCATAGCAAAATGATTCGATACCGATTATTTCAATTGCAAAACGATACGATACGATACATAGTCAATGTTGCTGTTTTCATTTCGATATACTTTGATTCTTGAAATTAAATTAAATTTGGATTTTTCGATGCAGTTACTATATCGTTACACCCCTATATGTCCCCAACATTGGTCAGCACATAAAAAAAATAGCCTATATCTATGTAGCCAAAATCGGTCAGTCAGTTGACATTGCGAGATACAAGATCTACAAGTCCATGCGGTGCGATGCATCGCGGATCACCGTGTTCACTGTTATACGCTTGGAGATCTGTGCATTATGCAGGCTGCGATATGACGTTTGTCACCCGAGGTAAGATATTTCCTGTTGCCTTATATGGCGTTAAATGGGTGTGGATGTTCTATTACACCAGGCGAAATGAGATACACCTGTGATACGCACAAATGAAGCCATTACACAACCTTTGGTGAATGACGTGAGATTGATCGTATGGATTATACACACTCATTTACGCACTTCATTTACACCTGGTCGTAAATTTCCCTCCTGAATCTGGCCCCAATGGTAATTGTGTGTCATGTAACAACAGAGGGGAAAGTACAGAGCAAAAATCCTCTGATTTATAGTTAAAGGTATAGGGTAAATAGTGAATTGAGTGTTCAGTGCACTATGTTCTCATAGTAATCATTGCTGAGTGTTTGTTCAGTAGTTCAGAGTCTCCCCGTCTCTCCAGCTCTTTAATAAACCGAAAAATACATTTTCAGGCGGGTTGCCAATTTCAGCATATCAGGAGAGAGTACCCATTTTTCAGCTTCAATGTTATATTATTCCAGTTCCAATTTTGTATGCTCATTTATTTGTGTCGTCCCTTCCAACTTGTCTTGTTTAATCTGTATCCCATGTGAGTTGTAGGCCTCCCCTGATTGGATAAGATTGGTATCCCGTCTTGAAAATGCCTTTTCTATTTACTCAACAAACACTCTTTAGCATTCAGAATATTGAGGTATTTAACACTTATTTGAAGAAGTATGTTGGCTACAAATAAGATGCCAGTTACCCATGAATACGTGAAATGGAGACGCATGCACCATGCATCACTATTTACACACACACACACGCACGCACGCGCGCGCGCGCGCGTGCACACACACACACACACACACACACACACACACACACACACACACACACACATCACGGGAAAGATATACATACTTTATAAATACACAGTACTGTCATCATTGCATGTCCAAAACTTTTAGGAAATATAAGCATTCATTCATGAAAAAACATCACGGTGAAATGTGGAGATATGAGGTTTTTGCCCGACAGCGACAATATACTGTGTATAAAATACACTCATATGCGTGTGTGTGCGTGTATGTGAGTGTGTGTATACGTTACAGTGAAAGGGAACATTCAGGGAATTCGAAAATGGAGCGCTTGTTTTCAAGTTCACCCCCCCTCGCAACATTCGGCGTAGCGACTCTGTGGCACAGTTCGTGGCTCACGTTGGCTTGAGACGGCCCCCCTCCAACTGTCCGAAGATTAGGAAACACAGCGGCTTCTGTAGGCTCCAACCGGGCCTAGCGGGAGCCACGATGTTGCCGAGTCGGGAAGCCGGGGCGAACCCGAGGAGTCGCGTAGCAATAATGTCATTCCCCACACATGACTGAAATAATCACAACATGTAATGTAAATATTTTACAGTGCACCGATATCGAATTCACAAAATTCCTGATTCACAATGACACACACACACACACACGTGCACACGCTCGCGCGCACGCACACACACACACACACACACACACACGTACACGTGCGCACACACACACACACACACACACACACACACACACACACACACACACACACACACACACACACATTCTGTAGGCAGAAGATGTAAATGTGTACTGTGCAACTGTGCATTAAAAAATACAAATCTGTACCAATTTCATCAGATGAAATACAAATTGTTGGATAAAAAAGTATCAATGAGAGGATTATGAATTCAACTATTTTATTCTTGAATATGTTGTGTTACATGTCTCTGGTTTGAGATCCTAGCCCCACTGTTGCTCGATTTATCAATAAAAATTTAAAATTACAAAAAAGGTCAGCTATTGGTTATATTCATTCAATTTAAGCATTTCATTATAGGCCAAAGAAAAGGAAAACAGTTTTTTAAGGGAAATGTATGAATATATATTTAAAACGCAGTGATTGAGTACATAGACGTTATACGTATCTTGAACACATTATGGACAAACCCTGTACCTTGACATAAACACTACAGAGAATACACACATTTATAAATAGACCAAGTGTACCGATATGGAATGGAAAAGTAATTAAACCCCTCTTTTACTTTCTTGCAAAATACATTGATTTCTTAGCATTGCAAAACGATTCGATACCGATTATTTGCATTGCAAAATGATACAATACAGAGTCAAACGATACGATATGTTGCTGTTTACATTTCGGTGTACTTAGATTCTTGACATTAAAATATGCAGCTACTATATCGTTACAGTCCTACATATGCCGTTTTTATGATTTTTGACTATACAAAAATGACAAAATACTATAGTATATAGTATAGTATTATTTTCATCATGAACAACAACATAGTATGTCATTTTTCATGGTTTTCGACGTTAAAAGAAAAAGATGAAAATCATGAAAACCAACATACCACATACATAGTATGTAGTTTTTCTATTTTCTTATACTATAGTATGTAGTTTTTCATGGTTTTCGACATAAAATAATTATGATAGAAATGATGAAAACCATAAAATATGACAATGTTTGTGTTTACACACTTTTGTCTTCAATGTTTTTGTTTACACAAACACTCAATGCTGGTCATAGGAAGGGCTAGTGCCCCTCAAAAAAGATGAACTCCATTTTCTTTTCATGTTAATTGTCATTTATAAGTTAAATAGTTAAATATATTTTCAAAGTTTGAGAGGAATGTATTTGTCACTTAAAATGCAATATGTTTTGCAGAGACTTTTAATACAACACAATACCAAAAGCAAATGTCTTAACTTAATTCTGGATGTAATTAAATAAAACGCTAATGCTGACTAAAGAGACTGTCAGTTTGTCTAATAAAATGCAAGGACGACGGACTGGACACTTCTATCTACAGTTCAGAGCCCTGCCTACTCTATCCGGTAATTTCCATGCATGAATACAGTCTACAGAAGGTACCGTAAGATGAACCTATTAAAGTTTGAATGGGGTTTCTATGTGTAAGTATGTAGGACTAGTAGTGTGCCAAAGTTTGTGCTATTGCTATTGAGAATGCATTGGGCGTTTAAGTTAAATAACTTAGAAACTTCAAAACATTTCAAAGTAAAAGGTTCTAGCATTCAGTAAGCTGAATTATAAAGATTGTGAATCGATCCGAGTTTCTAGGTGAAAGTGCTTTTTTGGACGTGCCAATATCTGCCATTGACCCCCATATACAATTTGAAAGCACTATATTTCTTAAACTATGAAACATTTCAAAGATTCCTTTTCAGGCAAACATGTCCACCGTAAAATGACCCTAAATAGCTGTGAATGGGGTTTCTAGGTGCAAGTATGTAGGACTAGTAGCATGCCAAGGTTTGTGCTATTGCCATTGAGAATGCATTGGGCGTTTAAGTTAAATAACTCAGAAACTACAAAACATTTCAAAGTAAAACGTTCCAGCTTGTGTGTCCACAGTAAGCTGAATTATAAAAAGTGTGAATGGAGATTCTAGGTGAAAGTGATTTTTTGACGTGCCAAAATCTGCCATTCCATTATACATTTCTCAAATTTGAAAATACTATATTTCTAAAACGGTGAAAAAACGACATACTATAGTTCATGGTTTCGGAAGCTGTCGTTTTTCATGATTTGAGGATTTAAAAAAATTATGAAAATCATGAAAAAACGACATACTATTCATGGATTCGGAAGACATACTATACTATAGTATGTCATTTTTAAAGATTTTGGAGCATTTCAAAAAATTATGAAAATCATGAAAAAAACGACATAGGCCTACTATAGTTTGTGGTTTCGGAAGACATCGTCGTTTTTCATGATTTTGGAGGATAAAAAAAAAGATGAAAGATGAAATATGCTATAGTTCATGGTTTCGGAAGACATACTTTAGTATGTCTTCCTATAGTATGTCTTCTCGAGACAATGGGCTATAGCCCATGGTCTCGGAGTGATTTTCGTCTTTTTTGCAAATCCTCGTTTTTCATAATTTTTGACCATGGGCTTATTGGGCTATAGCCCATCTCAGACGGCATACTATAGCACGCCATTTTTCATCATTTTTGAGGATTTAAAAAAAAGACGAAAATCATTCGAGACAATGGACTATTGGACTACTACTGGAGAGATACATGGTGAGGTGTTAGTTTTAGTTGCTGTCTGGTTGCCTTGGACATCACTGAACTGATGATGGGAGAGGATGAGCTGGGAGTGTATGCAGTGAATGGAGACCTCATCCCATTCGATGGTTGGGTGGCAGTACATGGGAACGAAGACCGAAGACCCACGAAGACCCAACCTACTGATCAGTGTCCCATTCTTAGTAAGCAGCCTGCCCCTGGAGAGACCCCTGCTTGGTTTCAACGTCGTGGAGGAGCTGATCCTGGGACAACCAGAGAAACTAATCCCAACACTGATTACCCTGCTCTGTGGGGCCATCTCAATCACAAGTGACAAGGCGGAGGCCATAGTGAGCTGTGTATCCACCACAAAGCCCAGCATGAAACGCGGATGCCTGAGGCTAGGCCAACATGACATGGTCATCCCCGCTGGCCAGGTTGCATGGATAAAGTGCAGAGTCCCACCTAACATGAGTTCTTCCGCCAGCCCTGTCTTGTTTGAGCCAGATGAAGACAGCATGCCATTAGAATAACTTGATGTGGGTGAAGGCATGCTCGAAATACAGAACCAGAAGCAACCATATTATGTAACCGTGCCAGTTGGGAACAATACCAAGCATGACATTACCCTGCCTCGAAAGACTGCCCTGGGAAATGTTCAGACCATAGCAAGAGTGGTTGAAACATACTGACCTGACAAAACTGACCACTTGGAGGTTGACGTGAAAATCAACAGTGTCACCACTTCATCGGCCGATGAAAGTCCGTCCTTGTGGCATCCCTCAGTTGATATCACGCACCTGGAAGAGGAGCAACAAGAGACAGTAAAGAAGATGCTATATGAAGAATCGTCAGCTTTTGCACGAGACAGCAACGATATTGGCTGCATTCCAAGCCTGGAAATGTCGATCAATCTAAAGGACGATATTCCTGTTCAGAGAGCATACTCCGCCATCCCAAAGCCATTGCTCAGAGAAGTTAAGGAGTACATCCAGGACCTCTTGGCAAAGGGGTGGGTGGTAAAATCCAAGTCTTCTTACTCGGCCCCAATGGTGTGCGTTCGGAAGAAGGATGGAACGCTTCGCCTCTGTATAGACTATCGCCTGTTGAACCAAAAGACCGTCCCTGATCGACATCCACTACCCAGAATTTCGACGTGAGGTCCGATATGTGGGAAGACTTGTGTCTGCTGAAGGAGTCAGAATTGACCCAAAGGATCTGGAGGCAGTGATGTCCTTGAAGACTAAGACACCACAGACAGTGGGGGACATGAGACGGCTTCTTGGATTTCTAAGCTACTATAGGTCCTATATCCAGGATTTCTCGCTGATCGCAAGGCCTCTCTATGAGCTGCTGCAAGTAAAGCCTGGAATGCAAGAGCCTGTAACACGCAGAGGAAAGTCCAAAGGACCGCAACTGTCCTCCAGAACACCTATTGAATGGACAAGAGAACACCAAATGACACTTGAGCAAATTGTGGACATGCTCACGAACCCACCCGTGTTGGCATATCCAGACTTCAACCTACCGTTTGTTCTGCATACCGATGCATCCGAGAAGGGCCTCGGAGTGATCCTGTACCAGCAGCAAGAGGGGAAGTTGAGGGCCATTGCTTACGGTTCAAGAACTTTAACACCTGCAGAGAGGAACTACAATCTACACAGTGGAAAGTTGGAGTTTCTCGCCTTGAAATGGGCAGTATGCGAGAAGTTCAGGGATTACCTGTATTACGCCCCTCACTTCACGATTTACACAGACAATAACCCGCTCACCTACATCATGAGCACTGCCAAGTTAAATGCTCAGGATGTGGTGTGTGCAACGTGGGATGGAAACCAAGCAGCCCTGAGGAAGGATGTGGCTTGGATCGCTGCCCTACACATCTCTTCTCTCGACAACAGACAACAACCACCTGCACTTCTACCAACAATAAGTCACGATGAGCTTGTGAGAGTGCAGCAAGAAGATCCTGCTATTGGTGAGATTGTGAGGTTCAAGAAGACAAGTACAACACTTACCGATGAGATGCGGAAAGCAGCAAATGGACGCCCATGGTCTCGGACGGCATACTATAGCATGCCGTTTTTCATCATTTTTGAGGATTGGAAAAAAAGACGAAAATCACTCAGAGACCATTGACTATAGCCCATGGTCTCGGAGTGATTTTCGACTTTTTTTCAAATCCTCGTTTTTCATCATTTTTTACCATGGGCTATAGCCCATATCGGACGGCATACTATAGCACGATACTAATCCCAACACTGATTACCCTGCTCTGTGGGGCCATCTCAATCACAAGTGACAAGGCGGAGGCCATAGTGAGCTGTGTATCCACCACAAAGCCCAGCATGAAACGCGGACGCCTGAGGCTAGGCCAACATGACATGGTCATCCCCGCTGGCCAGGTTGCATGGATAAAGTGCAGAGTCCCACCTAACATGAGTTCTTCCACCAGCCCTGTCTTGTTTGAGCCAGATGAAGACAGCATGCCATTAGAATAACTTGATGTGGGTGAAGGCATGCTCGAAATACAGAACCAGAAGCAACCATATTATGTAACCGTGCCAGTTGGGAACAATACCAAGCATGACATTACCCTGCCTCGAAAGACTGCCCTGGGAAATGTTCAGACCATAGCAAGAGTGGTTGAAACATACTGACCTGACAAAACTGACCACTTGGAGGTTGACGTGAAAATCAACAGTGTCACCACTTCATCGGCCGATGAAAGTCTGTCCTTGTGGCATCCCTCAGTTGATATCACGCACCTGGAAGAGGAGCAACAAGAGACAGTAAAGAAGATGCTATATGAAGAATCGTCAGCTTTTGCACGAGACAGCAACGATATTGGCTGCATTCCAAGCCTGGAAATGTCGATCAATCTAAAGGACGATATTCCTGTTCAGAGAGCATACTCCGCCATCCCAAAGCCATTGCTCAGAGAAGTTAAGGAGTACATCCAGGACCTCTTGGCAAAGGGGTGGGTGGTAAAATCCAAGTCTTCTTACTCGGCCCCAATGGTGTGCGTTCGGAAGAAGGATGGAACGCTTCGCCTCTGTATAGACTATCGCCTGTTGAACCAAAAGACCGTCCCTGATCGACATCCACTACCCAGAATCCAAGACCTGACAGATTCCCTTGGTGGTTATTCCTGGTTCAGCATCTTAGACCAGGGAAAAGCCTACCATCAGGGTTTCGTTGAGCAGAGGTCCAGACATCTCACAGCCTTCGTCACGCCCTGGGGGTTGTACGAGTGGGTTCGCATCCCATTCGGCCTTACAAACGCACCCGCAGCCTTCCAGCGGAGTATGGAGGAGATGCTCGGCGCACTGAGGGACGAGTACTGCCTACCCTACCTTGATGATGTCCTGTGATATGCGAAGTCTTTTGAAGAACACGTTGCAGGAGTGCGCAAAGTCCTCCGAGCTCTCCAACACCATGGGGTCAAACTCAAACCGGAGAAATGTGAACTCTTTCGACGTGAGGTCCGATATGTGGGAAGACTTGTGTCTGCTGAAGGAGTCAGAATTGACCCAAAGGATCTGGAGGCAGTGATGTCCTTGAAGACTAAGACACCACAGACAGTGGGGGACATGAGACGGCTTCTTGGATTTCTAAGCTACTATAGGTCCTATATCCAGGATTTCTCGCTGATCGCAAGGCCTCTCTATGAGCTGCTGCAAGTAAAGCCTGGAATGCAAGAGCCTGTAACACGCAGAGGAAAGTCCAAAGGACCGCAACTGTCCTCCAGAACACCTATTGAATGGACAAGAGAACACCAAATGACACTTGAGCGAATTGTGGACATGCTCACGAACCCACCCGTGTTGGCATATCCAGACTTCAACCTACCGTTTGTTCTGCATACCGATGCATCCGAGAAGGGCCTCGGAGTGATCCTGTACCAGCAGCAAGAGGGGAAGTTGAGGGCCATTGCTTACGGTTCAAGAACTTTAACACCTGCAGAGAGGAACTACAATCTACACAGTGGAAAGTTGGAGTTTCTCGCCTTGAAATGGGCAGTGTGCGAGAAGTTCAGGGATTACCTGTATTACGCCCCTCACTTCACGATTTACACAGACAATAACCCGCTCACCTACATCATGAGCACTGCCAAGTTAAATGCTCAGGATGTGGTGTGTGCAACGTGGGATGGAAACCAAGCAGCCCTGAGGAAGGATGTGGCTTGGATCGCTGCCCTACACATCTCTTCTCTCGACAACAGACAACAACCACCTGCACTTCTACCAACAATAAGTCAAATAAACAATTATTAGCCACGTTATGTTGTTATATCAGTTTAATTAATAAAAAACGTAATACGGCCGTTAGCACTGTGAATTCAACATCCGGTGAGGAGAGGATACGGATCGTGTATGTGTTGTGTATGGAAATCAGCGCATACAGCTTACCGGATGTAAGCCTTGCACACTAAATAGAAAAATATAGGCTACAGTCTGCCACTGTATGTTGAGGAGAAACCCCAGCTCAGCTGCTGTTTATAACATCGCGCAGTTATTGAATTCATGAACATTTACATGCTTCCCTGAGAGGGAGAGAGAGAGAAAAAGGAAAGTTCCACGGGTCTGGTCGCTTGCAGAAAAGTTTACAGATAAAGAAGGACGGACAGGCTGAACTCTTTTGACTGACAAAGAGCTGGCGATATTGAGCCTATATGCCAGAACAAATTAATCCACAGCAGCAGGCCTACATACCTTCCACGTCGCTTGCAGAAAGAACTGTTCTTTTGACTGACAAAACATTTAGCTGTTCGGGAGGTCTATCTGGTTGGAATTATTTCTTCTTACTTTTTATTTTGTATCGCGCATCGGCAAGCGTTCTCGCTTCATGGAAAGTAAATGTCGGGTCGAGTCTAACCGAGCATTCAATAATAATAATAATAATAATAATAACAATGATAATAATCATTGTATTCATATTCCTATTATCTTATCAAAATAATAAACAAATTCCAAGTTAATTAACCAGCCAAACGTATATGATTTAATTCGTTGGACATGGAATGCAACAACAACAATGCCGTCTCCAGCTGTCTGTTTGTGTGTTCTTTTTTTTTCTCCACTCCTTTTCTTTCAATCATAACTCGCTCATTTTTTGCTCATTTAAAAAAATACCATGTAAACTATGGAATTTGGGCTTTCATTTGGTATATAAATCGGTTGTGTAGGCGCTCTCTACGAAACGATATCAAGTGAAAAGGAAATGTCGGGGAATCACCATTAACACCATTATCAAGCAGCGCAAACAAAAGACGAGTGGGGGAGAAAGGGGGACGGCGGTCGATTGGGCCGATTATAGTCAGACTGAGTAGGAGATATATGCCTAAAATCATATTTACAAAACGTTTCAAATGGAAAAAAAAAACAGAGATGATTTCAATCGAATATTTAGACAAAGTCATGCAAGGGGAACTTTCTCTGGACTCCATGGGCTAAGAAAATAAACGTTGAAATCTCAAATTCGGTCAGAACGGCTGCTCAGACTTCCTAGTGTTAAAGTATATGACATTTTGCCGTATATTGGTTGTCTATGGTGTGGTATACAAAAATGTCCATAACTTTTTTTCGCCATATTTCCGGCAGAGCAGACCTCTCATTCTGTGTACCTTAATGACCAAGTGAATAGAAAAAATACAAATAAAAAGTATTTCATGACAGGTCACAGGTCCTCTCGAATTTTTGGTGCTTGCTCCCTGGCTACTGGTTCAATCCTGCGTTTCTGAAGTTGGAATGAGGTAAAGAAAACCGTTTGACTCTCATGCTGATTTCCCGGGGGGAAAATCTGTACGAGATTGTTTAAAGAACTAAAATAACAATCAATTGAAAAATACATTCTGGATGTGGCACTTTCAAGGTGAAATAGCTCATTTGGGAGAGAGTTAGACTGAAATTCTAAAGGTCCCTGGTTCAATCCCAGGTTTCGGCAGGTGCAATGAGGTGCAGAAAACCATATGACTCCCAGGCAGATCTCACTGGAGGAAAAACTGTGAGATAAACTTTTTAAGAAGTAACAAGTACCAATCAATTCCAAAATACATTCTGGGTGTGCCACTTTCAAGCCGAAATAGCTCAGTTGGGAGAGCATTACACTGAAGATCTAAAGGTCCCTGGTTCAATCCCAGGTTTCGGCAGTGCAATGAGGTACAAGAAATGTTATGACTCTCAGGCTGATCTCACTGGGGTAAAAACTGTATGAGATTATTTGTTTAACAACTAACAATCAATGCTAATTATTGAGGTGGCATTTGCAAGAAATAGCTCAGTTGTGAGAGTGTTAGATTGAACATCTAAAGGTCCGTGGTTCAATCCCAGGTTTCGGGCAGGTGCAATGAAGTACAGAAAACTATATGACTCAGGCCGATCTCATGGGGAATAACTGTACGAGATTATTTGTTTAAGAAATAACTAAAAATCAATGCTGGATGTGACACTTCCAAACCAAAATAGAACACTTGGGAGAGAAATTAATCAGGCTTCTCTCAATATGGGAAAAACTGTGACTTTACTGTGACACTTTCCTTACTGTGACACTAACTTAGAGAGGTCAGTGTCGTGCCATTAAGTGGCCCAGAGTGTGTGCCGTTAAGTGGCCCAGCGGATAAATCAGATGATATCCGTAGAATACCTAGGAGAAGTGTGCCGGTTCAAACCGGACATACTCCTAGTAGGACGGTGCTGCTTCAAATCACCAACACCTAGTGTAGGTAGGGGTGTCAGGTAAGGGTGGAGTAGATCAGTCCAAATCAGTTAATGGAGACTAGTTATTTAACTTAAACGCCCAATGCATTCTCAATGGCAATAGCACAAACTAGTCCTACATACTTACACCTAGAAACCCCATTCAAACCTATTTAGGTTCATCTTTTTTTTTTTTTTGATTTTTACATTTTATGACAAAGACAAGACAGGAAAAACAAAACAAACAAACAAAAACAGACAGCTCAGCTCAGGCGCGTTGTGGAACAAAGGATACAATTATACACAATAATATACAAATATGGACACATTTGCAGTTTGGTGCTTGAAAGTTTAGATGGGTTAACAACTCCAGAGAAAATAAAATATATGCATTATACATACATACATAATAATATCCATAACTTTATCAATCAAGGTTAGTGGCATCGCTTCTGTCCAGGAACCCTATGGTCAAGGTGGTAGCTAACTAGCTGATCCTTCTGTCCTATCCAACTTTCGGCCTATTTTCAAGCTCCCATTTAATTCCAAAGTTTTGGAAAAATGTGCCCTGGCCCAACTGATGCCCCATTTGAACACACATGGCATTCTGGAAGTGTTCCAGTCCGGGTACAAAGCTCTCCACAGCACAGAGACTGCACTGTTAAGAATCTTCAATGACATATTTTTGGCTACAGACTCTAGTGACTCTCTCATTCTGGTGCTCTTGGATCTTACCGCGGCATTTGACACTGTAGATTACAGTATCTTGCTCTCTCGTTTGGAGCACTGGGTTGGCATTAAAGGGCCAGCACTAGAGTTTTTTAGATCTTACTTGTCAGGGAGAAGTTTCCGTGTCACCCGTGCTAACATGCTAACATGCTAAAATGCTAACATGCTGCTAACATGCTAACATGCTAATGCTATCATGCTAACATGCTAATGCTAACATGCTAATGCTATCATGCTAACATGCTAATGCTAACATACTAATGCTAACATGCTAACATGCTAATATGCTAACATGCTAATGCTAACATGCTAATGCTAACATGCTAATGCTAACATGCTAATATGCTAACATGCTAATGCTAACATGTCTGAGCTGTAAGGGTCCATTTGGTTTCGTTCAGGGGGCGGCCCGGTTCCGGCGAGCCGCCCTGCTTCTGAAACGGTCGAGAAATTACAGAGTTACGTGTTTACCCGATTTTCTCCATTGACTTTCAATGTGTGTGTGTGTGTGCGTGCACATGTGTGCATGTGCGTAAATGTGACGTCAAAGTTTCGTGTCTTGATTACGATGATTAAGTATGTGTTGCGGATTTCAACCTGTGTTTCTGCCATTGCATGGCAGGCACCCAGAATTATCGTCGTAGTCAAGACACGAAACTTTGACGTCTATGGCCGGCCGCACGGTTTACCAAAGCCCCACAATATATACATCGAAACGTGCGGCCCGGCCGGGAATGGTGTGCTTGTGCTTTTCTTTCCGTTTCGGGTTACCGTGCCGACGTAATTCGCAATAAACGACGCGAAAAATGCCCCATGCAAAGTCAATGGGGAAACGCGGGTAAAAACAGAAAACGACACGTTACTTTGGAGCCACATTGCTCTGGCATACTGTTACGTAGAAACCTCAAACAGCACACGAGGCCATCGACTTTGTTGTGGTTCAGACGGAATTCGAATACGTTGCACGGTTTGCCCGCTATCGCAGTTCAAAGTGTGTGTGGTCTGAGCATGCGACTCACAGTGTCGCACGGCCAGAGAGAGAGCGGGTCAGAGGGAGAAGCCAATGTGAAGACTGTAGCGAAGTTCTCCGAACAAATCGTCCTCACGGCCAAAATATTCACTTTACACGCATGGGTTTCGGTAATGTTGTAGCCACACTCGTCCTCTTTTACCCAATGTCACAACCACAGCCCAGATACATACGGTACGTGAACTACAGCCCTGAAAGCGACAGGTGTACCATCATAATTTGTCATAGAACTTCATGTTAACTGCCTGAATGAATCAGCAATTCTTTCATCACAAACACAATTTCTTAACTCGCTCTTATAACCACGTTTTTTATCGTACCAATACCACGATCGCACACGGCGTACCTTAATGTCTCGGGTCACTCACGGCGAAAACAAAAATCGCATTTGACGTTTACTTTTTGCGATAGAGCAATTTGTTCGGACATACGTTCTCTCACTGAGTCAGTGTGGTTTTAACTTTCAATAGTGTTTGCATTCGCATAGACTAGCCCTAGCCCAGGTGAAATTGATACTTTGTTAATGATTCAAGGTCAAGATGACCACCTCTCAAACACGCGCACACACGAACGCACATGCACGCACATGCACACATGTGCACGCACACACACACACATTGAAAGTCAATGGAGAAAATCGGGGAAACACGTAACTGTAATTTCTCGACCGTTTCAGAAGCTGAACGAAACCAAATGGACCCTTACAGCTCAGACATCTTAGCATTAGCATGTTAGCATTAGCATGTTAGCATATTAACATGTTAGCATGTTAGCATTAGCATGTTAGCATATTAGCATGTTAGCATTAGCATGTTAGCATGATAGCATTAGCATGTTAGCATGATAGCATTAGCATGTTAGCATTAGCACGTTAGCATGATAGCATTAGCATGTTAGCATTAGCATGTTAGCAGCATGTTAGCATTTTAGCATGATATAATGTTAGCATTAGCATGTTAGCATTAGCATGTTAGCATTAAAATGTAAGCATGCTAGCATGTTAGTATGTTAGCATTAGCATGATAGCATTAGCATGTTAGCATTAGCATGTTAGCATGTTAGCATTAGCATGTTAGCATGATAGCATTAGCATGTTAGCATGTTAGCATGATAGCATTAGCATGTTAGCATGTTAGCATTAGCATGTTAGCATTAGCATGATAGCATGATAGCATGATAGCATTAGCATGTTAGCAGCAGGTTAGCATTTTAGCATGATATCATGTTAGCATTAGCATGTTAGCATTAAAATGTTATCATGCTAGCATGTTAGCATGTTAATATTAGCATGTTAGCATGTTAGCATTAGAATGTTGGTGGCAACGTAATGCGCAATAAACTAAGACAAAATACCTCATTGAAAGTCAATGGGGAGACCTGGCTCACATGTAACCAAATGGACCCTTCTGAGAGGCTAAATGTCATCAAATGGTGGTCCGTGGCTCAAATGCTGCACAGACTTGGCGAGCTTCAGGCACCCAGAAAGAAATCTTGAAATTTTGTTTCTAGTTCTCAGTTTATATTTATTGTGGGCTCGCCACAGCGAGCACACACTAGTTATGGCCAATAGTTAAGCCCAGATACATACGGTACGTGAACTACAGCCCTGAAAGCGACAGGTGTACCATCATAATTTGTCATAGAACTTCATGTTAACTGCCTGAATGAATCAGCAATTCTTTCATCACAAACACAATTTCTTAACTCGCTCTTATAACCACGTTTTTTATCGTACCAATACCACGATCGCACACGGCGTACCTTAATGTCTCGGGTCACTCACGGCGAAAACAAAAATCGCATTTGACGTTTACTTTTTGCGATAGAGCAATTTGTTCGGACATACGTTCTCTCACTGAGTCAGTGTGGTTTTAACTTTCAATAGTGTTTGCATTCGCATAGACTAGCCCTAGCCCAGGTGAAATTGATACTTTGTTAATGATTCAAGGTCAAGATGACCACCTCTCAAACACACACTCCGTCATACTTTCACTTTGAAACTTCATTCAAACTTTATAATGTTCTTTGAACTTTCATTGGTGATAAAGTTTTGAAAAAGTTTATACTTTTTAAAATATTTAACTTTATTTATAGTTTTTCCTCCCATTGACAATGTATGGGATTTATCTCTAAATCAACCTCACTTTTGCAGCCTCATTACTCTGGCATACTTTGTCGTAGAAACGTGATTTAAACTTTAGAAAGCTCACACGACTCTGGACTTTTTCGTAATTCAAACCGTATTCGAATACGTTTAACGGTTTCTCCGAAATCCCAGTTCAATCGCAGGCCGTTTCGCCTAATTAGTGCCAACTTAGAGTGCGGGGCTTCTTTCACTAGAGTGCGGAAGACAGAAAATCTTTCCTTGAAAATTTACCAAACAAATTGTCGTCCCGGCCAAAATATTCATTTTACACGCATGTCCATTGGTCATTTTGTAGCCACACATGTCCTCTTTCACACAATGTGACCACCAAAGCACAGAGACATACAGAATGTGAACTACGGCCTTTTAACCTCCATTTTTTTTTTACCTCCATTGTAAAATTCTTACGAGGAAATTATCGCGATGACAATTCTTAACTCGCTCTTATAACCACATTTTCGATCGTACCAACACCACAATCGCACATGGTGTACCTCAATATCTCAGGCCACTCACAGCGGAAAAAATATTTGCATTCGACTTTTACTTTTTGCGATAGAGCAATTTGTTCGGGCATAGTTTCCCCCCATTCAGGACCATTGTAAAATAGCAGACCTTCAAGTTGCGCGCCACTCATAGTGCTGGCAGTCTTTTACACTTCCACAGCTGAGACATATAAGGGCTTAATTACAGGGCTGAAATTAAAGATGAGTTGCTCTGCGATACCTTGTGGGCTTGTAGGTCTGTTTTTTTTTTTTCTTTTTTTTCAAATCCTCAAAAATGATGAAAAACGGCGTGCTATAGTATGCTGTACAGTATGGGCTATTAGACGAGCGTCTAAAAATGAGATAAAAACGTCAAAAAATACACGTCTACGATATGGGCTATAGCCCATGGTCCAAAATGATGAAAAACGAGGATTTTTTTTTTCTTCAAAATTTCAAAAAACGAAAAACAAGACGTCTAAAACACGTCTAAAAATAGACGTGTTTTAGACGTAAATTTTTAGACGTTTTTTATCCCATTTTTGACCATGGGCAATAGCCCATACCGTACGGCACACTATAGCACGCCGTTTTTCATCATTTTTGAGGATTTGAAAAAAAATCAAAAATTTAAAAAACGATAGGCTATAACCCATCGTTTTTTTTTTTTTTTTTTTCAAATCCTCAAAAATGATGAAAAACGGCGTGCTATAGTATGCTGTACAGTATGGGCTATTAGACGAGCGTCTAAAAATGAGATAAAAACGTCAAAAAATACACGTCTACGATATGGGCTATAGCCCATGGTCCAAAATGATGAAAAACGAGGATTTTTTTTTTTTTTCAAAATTTCAAAAAACGATGGGCTATAACCCATTGTTTTTTTTTCATTTTTTCATTTTTTCAAAATAAAAACGATGGGCTATAACCCATCGTTTTTTTTTTTTTTTTTTTCAAATCCTCAAAAATGATGAAAAGCGGCGTGCTATAGTATGCCGTACAGTATGGGCTATTAGACGAGCGTCTAAAAATGGGATAAAACGTCTAAAAATAGATGTGTTTTAAACGTCTATTTTAGACACGCCGTTTTTCATCATTTTTGAGGATTTGAAAAAATCTAAAAAATCTAAAAACGATGGGCTATAACCCATCGTTTTTTTTTTTTCAATTTTTTTCAAATCCTCAAAAATGATGAAAAACGGCGTGCTATAGTATGCCGTACAGTATGGGCTATTAGACGAGCGTCTAAAAATGGGATAAAACGTCAAAAAAAAGACGTCTAAAACACGTCTAAAAATAGACGTGTTTTAGACGTCTATTTTTAGACGTTTTTTATCCCATTTTTGACCATGGGCAATAGCCCATACCGTACGGCACACTATAGCACGCCGTTTTTCATCATTTTTGAGGATTTGAAAAAAAATCAAAAATTTAAAAAACGATGGGCTATAACCCATCGTTTTTTCTTTTTTTTTTTTTTTTCCAAATCCTCAAAAATGATGAAAAACTGCGTGCTATAGTATGCCGTACAGTATGGGCTATTAGACGAGCGTCTAAAAATGAGATAAAAACGTCAAAAAATACACGTCTAAAACACGTCTAAAAATAGACGTGTTTTAGACGTCTATTTTTAGACGTTTTTTATCCCATTTTTGACCATGGGCTATAGCCCATACTCTACGGCGTACTATAGCAAGCCGTTTTTCATCATTTTTGAGGATTTGAAAAAAATCAAAAAACGATGGGCTATAACCCATCGGTTTTTTTTTCTTCTTTTTTTCAAATCCCCAAAAATGATGAAAAACGGCGTGCTATAGTATGCCGTACAGTATGGGCTATTAGACGAGCGTCTAAAAATGAGATAAAAACGTCAAAAAATACACGTCTAAAACACGTCTAAAAATAGACGTGTTTTAGACGTCTATTTTTAGACATTTTTTATCCCATTTTTGACCATGGGCTTTAGCCCATACTGTACGGCATACTATAGCAAGCCGTTTTTCATCATTTATGAGGATTTGAAAAAAATCTAAAAAATTCAAAAAACGATGGGCTATAATCCATCGTTTTTTTTTTTTTTTTTTTTTTTTTAATCCTCAAAAATGATGAAAAGCGGCGTGCTATAGTATGCCGTACAGTATGGGCTATTAGACGAGCGTCTAAAAATGGGATAAAACGTCTAAAAATAGACGTCTAAAACACGTCTAAAAATAGATGTGTTTTAAACGTCTATTTTAGACACGCCGTTTTTCATCATTTTTGAGGATTTGAAAAAAATCTAAAAAATCTAAAAACGATGGGCTATAACCCATCGTTTTTTTTTTGTTTTTTTTTTCTTTTTCAAATCCTCAAAAATGATGAAAAACGGCGTGCTATAGTATGCAGTACAGTATGGGCTATTAGACGAGCGTCTAAAAATGAGATAAAAACGTAAAAAAATACACGTCTAAAACACGTCTATTTTTAGACGTGTTTTAGACGTGTATTTTTTTACGTTTTTTATCCCATTTTTGACCATGGGCTATAGCCCATACTGTACGGCGTACTATAGCAAGCCGTTTTTCATCATTTTTGAGGATTTGAAAAAAATCAAAAAACGATGGGCTATAACCCATCGTTTTTTTTTCTTCTTTTTTTCAAATCCCCAAAAATGATGAAAAACGGCGTGCTATAGTATGCCGTACAGTATGGGCTATTAGACGAGCGTCTAAAAATGAGATAAAAACGTCAAAAAATACACGTCTAAAACACGTCTAAAAATAGACGTGTTTTAGATGACTATTTTTAGACGTTTTTCATCCCATTTTTGACCATGGGCTATAGCCCATACTGTACGGCATACTATAGCAAGCCGTTTTTCATCATTTTTGAGGATTTGAAAAAAAAAAAAAAAATCAAAAAACGATGGGCTATAACCCATCGGTTTTTTTTCTTCTTTTTTTTCAAATCCATAAAAATTATGAAAAACGGCGTGCTATAGTATGCCGTACAGTATGGGCTATTAGACGAGCGTCTAGAAATGGGATAAAAACGTCTAAAAATAGTCGTCTAAAACACGTCTAAAAAAAACACGTCTAAAAATAGACGTCTATTTTTTGACGTTTTTTATCCCATTTTTGACCATGGGCTATAGCCCATACTGTACGGCATACTATAGCAAGCCGTTTTTCATCATTTTTGAGGATTTGAAAAAAATCTAAAAAATTCAAAAAACAATGGGCTATAACCCATCGTTTTTTTTTTTTTCGTTTTTTTCAAATCCTCAAAAATGATGAAAAACGGCGTGCTATAGTATGCCGTACAGTATGGGCTATTAGACGAGCGTCTAAAAATGAGATAAAAACGTCAAAAAATACACGTCTAAAACACGTCTAAAAATAGACGTGTTTTAGACGTCTATTTTTAGACGTTTTTTATCCCATTTTTGACCATGGGCTATAGCCCATACTGTACGGCATGCTATAGCAAGCCGTTTTTCATCATTTTTGAGGATTTAAAAAAAAACAAAAAACTATGGGCTATAACCCATCGTTTTTTTTTTTTTTTTAATCCGCAAAAATGATGAAAAACGGCGTGCTATAGTATGCCGTACAGTATGGGCTATTAGACGAGCCTCTAAAAATGGGATAAAAACGTCTAAAAATAGTCGTCTAAAACACGTCTAAAAATAGACGTGTTTTAGACGTCTATTTTTAGACGTTTTTTATCCCATTTTGACCATGGGCTATAGCCCATACTGTACGGCATACTATAGCAAGCCGTTTTTCATCATTTTTGAGGATTTGAAAAAAATAAAAAAAAATAAAAAAACTATGGGCTATAACCCATCGGTTTTTTTTCTTCTTTTTTTTCAAATCCATAAAAATTATGAAAAACGGCGTGCTATAGTATGCCGTACAGTATGGGCTATTAGACGAGCGTCTAGAAATGGGATAAAAACGTCTAAAAAATAGTCGTCTAAAACACGTCTAAAAATAGACGTGTTTTAGACGTCTATTTTTTGACGTTTTTTATCCCATTTTTGACCATGGGCTATAGCCCATACTGTACGGCATACTATAGCAAGCCGTTTTTCATCATTTTTGAGGATTTGAAAAAAATCTAAAAAATTAAAAAAACAATGGGCTATAACCCATCGTTTTTTTTTTTCTTTTTTTTCAAATCCTCAAAAATGATGAAAAACGGCGTGCTATAGTATGCCGTACAGTATGGGCTATTAGACGAGCGTCTAAAAATGAGATAAAAACGTCAAAAAATACACGTCTAAAACACGTCTAAAAATAGACGTGTTTTAGACGTCTATTTTTAGACGTTTTTTATCCCATTTTTGACCATGGGCTATAGCCCATACTGTACGGCATGCTATAGCAAGCCGTTTTTCATCATTTTTGAGGATTTAAAAAAAAACAAAAAACTATGGGCTATAACCCATCGGTTTTTTTTTCTTCTTTTTTTTCAAATCCCCAAAAATCAAAAATTTAAAAAACGATGGGCTATAACCCATCGTTTTTTGTTTTTTTTTAATCCGCAAAAATGATGAAAAACGGCGTGCTATAGTATGCCGTACAGTATGGGCTATTAGACGAGCGTCTAAAAATGGGATAAAAACGTCAAAAAATAGTCGTCTAAAACACGTCTAAAAATAGACGTGTTTTAGACGTCTATTTTTAGACGTTTTTTATCCCATTTTGACCATGGGCTATAGCCCATACTGTACGGCATACTATAGCAAGTAGTTTTTCATCATTTTTGAGGATTTGAAAAAAACCTAAAAAATTCAAAAAACTATGGGCTATAACCCATCGTTTTTTTTTCCCCATTTTTTTCAAATCCTCAAAAATGATGAAAAACAGCGTGCTATAGTATGCCGTACAGTATGGGCTATTAGACGAGCGTCTAAAAATGGGATAAAACGTCAAAAAATAGACGTCTAAAACACGTCTAAAAATAGACGTGTTTTAGACGTCTACTTTTAGACGTTTTTTATCCCATTTTTGACCATGGGCAATAGCCCATACCGTACGGCACACTATAGCACGCCGTTTTTCATCATTTTTGAGGATTTGAAAAAAAATCAAAAAATTAAAAAACGATGGGCTATAACCCATCGTTTTTTTTTTTCTTCTTTTTTTCAAATCCCCAAAAATGATGAAAAACGGCGTGCTATAGTATGCCGTACAGTATGGGCTATTAGACGAGCGTCTAAAAACGGGATAAAACGTCTAAAAATAGACGTCTAAAACACGTCTAAAAATAGACGTGTTTTAGACGTCTATTTTTAGACGTTTTTTATCCCATTTTTGACCATGGGCTATAGCCCATACTGTACGGCATGCTATAGCAAGCCGTTTTTCATCATTTTTGAGGATTTAAAAAAAACAAAAAACTATGGGCTATAACCCATCGGTTTTTTTTTCAAATCCCCAAAAATCTAAAATTAAAAAAACGATGGGCTATAACCCATCGTTTTTTTTTTTTTTTTTATCCGCAAAAATGATGAAAAACGGCGTGCTATAGTATGCCGTACAGTATGGGCTATTAGACGAGCGTCTAAAAATGGGATAAAAACGTCTAAAAATAGTCGTCTAAAACACGTCTAAAAATAGACGTGTTTTAGACGTCTATTTTTAGACGTTTTTTATCCCATTTTGACCATGGGCTATAGCCCATACTGTACGGCATACTATAGCAAGCCGTTTTTCATCATTTTTGAGGATTTGAAAAAAACCTAAAAAATTCAAAAAACTATGGGCTATAACCCATCGTTTTTTTTTCCCCATTTTTTTCAAATCCTCAAAAATGATGAAAAACAGCGTGCTATAGTATGCCGTACAGTATGGGCTATTAGACGAGCGTCTAAAAATGGGATAAAACGTCAAAAAATAGACGTCTAAAACACGTCTAAAAATAGACGTGTTTTAGACGTCTACTTTTAGACGTTTTTTATCCCATTTTTGACCATGGGCAATAGCCCATACCGTACGGCACACTATAGCACGCCGTTTTTCATCATTTTTGAGGATTTGAAAAAAAATCAAAAATTTTAAAAACGATGGGCTATAACCCATCGTTTTTTTTTTTTCTTCTTTTTTTCAAATCCCCAAAAATGATGAAAAACGGCGTGCTATAGTATGCCGTACAGTATGGGCTATTAGACGAGCGTCTAAAAACGGGATAAAACGTCTAAAAATAGACGTCTAAAACACGTCTAAAAATAGACGTGTTTTAGACGTCTATTTTTAGACGTTTTTTATCCCATTTTTGACCATGGGCAATAGCCCATACCGTACGGCATACTTTAGCACGCCGTTTTTCATCATTTTTGAGGATTTGAAAAAAAATCAAAAATTTAAAAAACGATGGGCTATAACCCATCGTTTTTTTGTTTTTTTTTCAAATCCTCAAAAATGATGAAAAACGGCGTGCTATAGTATGCCGTACAGTATGGGCTATTAGACGTGCGTCTAAAAATGAGATAAAAACGTCAAAAAATACACGTCTGAAACACGTCTAAAAATAGACGTGTTTTAGACGACTATTTTTAGACGTTTTTCATCCCATTTTTGACCATGGGCTATAGCCCATACTGTACGGCATACTATAGCAAGCCGTTTTTCATCATTTTTGAGGATTTGAAAAAAAATCTAAAAAATTCAAAAAACGATGGGCTATAACCCATCGTTTTTTTTTCCCCCATTTTTTTCAAATCCTCAAAAATGATGAAAAACAGCGTGCTATAGTATGCCGTACAGTATGGGCTATTAGACGAGCGTCTAAAAATGGGATAAAACGTCTAAAAATAGACGTCTAAAACACGTCTAAAAATAGGCGTGTTTTAGACGTCTATTTTTAGACGTTTTTTATCCCATTTTTGACCATGGGCAATAGCCCATACCGTACGGCATACTATAGCACGCCGTTTTTCATCATTTTTGAGGATTTGAAAAAAATCTAAAAAATTCAAAAAACGATGGGCTATAACCCATCGTTTTTTTTTTCCCCATTTTTTTCAAATCCTCAAAAATGATGAAAAACAGCGTGCTATAGTATGCCGTACAGTATGGGCTATTAGACGAGCGTCTAAAAATGGGATAAAACGTAAAAAAATAGACGTCTAAAACACGTCTAAAAATAGACGTGTTTTAGACGTCTACTTTTAGACGTTTTTTATCCCATTTTTGACCATGGGCAATAGCCCATACCGTACGGCACACTATAGCACGCCGTTTTTCATCATTTTTGAGGATTTGAAAAAAAATCAAAAATTAAAAAAACGATGGGCTATAACCCATCGTTTTTTTTTTTCTTCTTTTTTTCAAATCCCCAAAAATGATGAAAAACGGCGTGCTATAGTATGCCGTACAGTATGGGCTATTAGACGAGCGTCTAAAAACGGGATAAAACGTCTAAAAATAGACGTCTAAAACACGTCTAAAAATAGACGTGTTTTAGACGTCTATTTTTAGACGTTTTTTATCCCATTTTGACCATGGGCTATAGCCCATACTGTACGGCATGCTATAGCAAGCCGTTTTTCATCATTTTTGAGGATTTGAAAAAAACCTAAAAAATTCAAAAAACTATGGGCTATAACCCATCGTTTTTTTTTCCCCATTTTTTTCAAATCCTCAAAAATGATGAAAAACAGCGTGCTATAGTATGCCGTACAGTATGGGCTATTAGACGAGCGTCTAAAAATGGGATAAAACGTCAAAAAATAGACGTCTAAAACACGTCTAAAAATAGACGTGTTTTAGACGTCTACTTTTAGACGTTTTTTATCCCATTTTTGACCATGGGCAATAGCCCATACCGTACGGCACACTATAGCACGCCGTTTTTCATCATTTTTGAGGATTTGAAAAAAAATCAAAAATTTAAAAAACGATGGGCTATAACCCATCGTTTTTTTTTTTTCTTCTTTTTTTCAAATCCCCAAAAATGATGAAAAACGGCGTGCTATAGTATGCCGTACAGTATGGGCTATTAGACGAGCGTCTAAAAACGGGATAAAACGTCTAAAAATAGACGTCTAAAACACGTCTAAAAATAGACGTGTTTTAGACGTCTATTTTTAGACGTTTTTTATCCCATTTTTGACCATGGGCAATAGCCCATACCGTACGGCATACTTTAGCACGCCGTTTTTCATCATTTTTGAGGATTTGAAAAAAAAATCAAAAATTTAAAAAACGATGGGCTATAACCCATCGTTTTTTTGTTTTTTTTTTCAAATCCTCAAAAATGATGAAAAACGGCGTGCTATAGTATGCCGTACAGTATGGGCTATTAGACGTGCGTCTAAAAATGAGATAAAAACGTCAAAAAATACACGTCTGAAACACGTCTAAAAATAGACGTGTTTTAGACGACTATTTTTAGACGTTTTTCATCCCATTTTTGACCATGGGCTATAGCCCATACTGTACGGCATACTATAGCAAGCCGTTTTTCATCATTTTTGAGGATTTGAAAAAAAATCTAAAAAATTCAAAAAACGATGGGCTATAACCCATCGTTTTTTTTTCCCCATTTTTTTCAAATCCTCAAAAATGATGAAAAACAGCGTGCTATAGTATGCCGTACAGTATGGGCTATTAGACGAGCGTCTAAAAATGGGATAAAACGTCTAAAAATAGACGTCTAAAACACGTCTAAAAATAGGCGTGTTTTAGACGTCTATTTTTAGACGTTTTTTATCCCATTTTTGACCATGGGCAATAGCCCATACCGTACGGCATACTATAGCACGCCGTTTTTCATCATTTTTGAGGATTTGAAAAAAATCTAAAAAATTCAAAAAACGATGGGCTATAATCCATCGTTTTTTTTTTTTTTTTTTCAAATCCTCAAAAATGATGAAAAGCGGCGTGCTATAGTATGCCGTACAGTATGGGCTATTAGACGAGCGTCTAAAAATGGGATAAAACGTCTAAAAATAGACGTCTAAAACACGTCTAAAAATAGATGTGTTTTAGACGTCTATTTTAGACACGCCGTTTTTCATCATTTTTGAGGATTTGAAAAAATCAAAAAAATCTAAAAACGATGGGCTATAACCCATCGTTTTTTTTTTTCAATTTTTTTCAAATCCTCAAAAATGATGAAAAACGGCGTGCTATAGTATGCTGTACAGTATGGGCTATTAGACGAGCGTCTAAAAATGGGATAAAACGTAAAAAAAAGGACGTCTAAAACACGTCTAAAAATAGACGTGTTTTAGACGTCTATTTTTAGACGTTTTTTATCCCATTTTTGACCATGGGCAATAGCCCATACCGTACGGCACACTATAGCACGCCGTTTTTCATCATTTTTGAGGATTTGAAAAAAAATCAAAAATTAAAAAAACGATGGGCTATAACCCATCGTTTTGTTTTTTGTTTTTTTTTTCAAATCCTCAAAAATGATGAAAAGCGGCGTGCTATAGTATGCCGTACAGTATGGGCTATTAGACGAGCGTCTAAAAATGAGATAAAAACGTCAAAAAATAGTCGTCTAAAACACGTCTAAAAATAGACGTGTTTTAGACGTCTATTTTTAGACGTTTTTTATCCCATTTTTGACCATGGGCTATAGCCCATACTGTACGGCGTACTATAGCAAGCCGTTTTTCATCATTTTTGAGGATTTGAAAAAAATCAAAAAACGATGGGCTATAACCCATCGGTTTTTTTTTCTTCTTTTTTTCAAATCCCCAAAAATGATGAAAAACGGCGTGCTATAGTATGCCGTACAGTATGGGCTATTAGACGAGCGTCTAAAAATGAGATGAAAACGTCAAAAAATACACGTCTAAAACACGTCTAAAAATAGACGTGTTTTAGACGACTATTTTTAGACGTTTTTCATCACATTTTTGACCATGGGCAATAGCCCATACCGTACGGCATACTATAGCACGCCGTTTTTCATCATTTTTGAGGATTTGAAAAAAAATCAAAAATTTAAAAAACGATGGGCTATAACCCATCGTTTTTTTTTTTTTTTTTTTTTTTTTTCAAATATTAAAAAATGATGAAAAACGGCGTGCTATAGTATGCAGTACAGTATGGGCTATCAGACGAGCGTCTAAAAATGAGATAAAAACGTAAAAAAATACACGTCTAAAACACGTCTAAAAATAGACGTGTTTTAGACGACTATTTTAGACGTTTTTCATCCCATTTTTGACCATGGGCTATAGCCTATACTGTACGGCATACTATAGCAAGCAGTTTTTCATCATTTTTGAGGATTTGAAAAAATATCAAAAATTTAAAAAACGATGGGCTATAACCCATCGTTTTTTTTTTCCACCAAATCCTCAAAAATGATGAAAAACTGCGTGCTATAGTATGCCGTACAGTATGGGCTATTAGACGAGCGTCTAAAAATGAGATAAAAACGTCAAAAAATACACGTCTAAAACACGTCTAAAAATAGACGTGTTTTAGACGTCTATTTTTAGACGTTTTTTATCCCATTTTTGGCCATGGGCTATAGCCCATGCCGTACGGCATACTATAGCACGCCGTTTTTCATCATTTTTGAGGATTTGAAAAAATCTAAAAAATCTAAAAACGATGGGCTATAACCCATCGTTTTTTTTGTCTTTTTGTTCAAATCCTCAAAAATGATGAAAAACGGCGTGCTATAGTATGCCGTACAGGCGTACAGTATGGGCTATTAGACGAGCGTCTAAAAATGGGATAAAAACGTCCAAAAATACACGTGTTTTAGACGTCTATTTTTAGACATTTTTTATCCCATTTTTGACCATGGGCTTTAGCCCATACTGTACGGCATTCTATAGCAAGCCGTTTTTCATCATTTATGAGGATTTGAAAAAAATCTAAAAAATTCAAAAAACGATGGGCTATAATCCATCGTTTTTTTTTTTTTTTTTTTTTTTCAAATCCTCAAAAATGATGAAAAGCGGCGTGCTATAGTATGCCGTACAGTATGGGCTATTAGACGAGCGTCTAAAAATGGGATAAAACGTCTAAAATAGATGTGTTTTAAACGTCTATTTTAGACACGCCTTTTTTCATCATTTTTGAGGATTTGAAAAAAATCAAAAAACGATGGGCTATAACCCATCGGTTTTGTTTTCTTCTTTTTTTCAAATCCCCAAAAATGATGAAAAACGGCGTGCTATAGTATGCCGTACAGTATGGGCTATTAGACGAGCGTCTAAAAATGAGATAAAAACGTCAAAAAATACACGTCTAAAACACGTCTAAAAATAGACGTGTTTTAGACGACTATTTTTAGACGTTTTTCATCCCATTTTTGACCATGGGCTATAGCCCATACTGTACGGCATACTATAGCAAGCCGTTTTTCATCATTTTTGAGGATTTGAAAAAAAATCTAAAGAATTCAAAAAACGATGGGCTATAACCCATCGTTTTTTTTTCCCCATTTTTTTCAAATCCTCAAAAATGATGAAAAACAGCGTGCTATAGTATGCCGTACAGTATGGGCTATTAGACGAGCGTCAAAAAATGGGATAAAACGTCTAAAAATAGACGTCTAAAACACGTCTAAAAATAGGCGTGTTTTAGACGTCTATTTTTAGACGTTTTTTATCCCATTTTTGACCATGGGCAATAGCCCATACCGTACGGCATACTATAGCACGCCGTTTTTCATCATTTTTGAGGATTTGAAAAAAATCTAAAAAATTCAAAAAACGATGGGCTATAATCCATCGTTTTTTTTTTTCAATTTTTTTCAAATCCTCAAAAATTATGAAAAACGGCGTGCTATAGTATGCCGTACAGTATGGGCTATTAGACGAGCGTCTAAAAATGGGATAAAACGTAAAAAAAAAGACGTCTAAAACACGTCTAAAAATAGACGTGTTTTAGACGTCTATTTTTAGACGTTTTTTATCCCATTTTTGACCATGGGCAATAGCCCATACCGTACGGCACACTATAGCACGCCGTTTTTCATCATTTTTGAGGATTTGAAAAAAAATCTAAAATTAAAAAAACGATGGGCTATAACCCATCGTTTTTTTTTTTTGTTTTTTTTTTCAAATCCTCAAAAATGATGAAAAGCGGCGTGCTATAGTATGCCGTACAGTATGGGCTATTAGACGAGCGTCTAAAAATGGGATAAAACGTCTAAAAATAGACGTCTAAAACACGTCTAAAAATAGATGTGTTTTAGACGTCTATTTTAGACACGCCGTTTTTCATCATTTTTGAGGATTTGAAAAAATCTAAAAAAATCTAAAAACGATGGGCTATAACCCATCGTTTTTTTTTTTCATTTTTTTTCAAATCCTCAAAAATGATGAAAAACGGCGTGCTATAGTATGCCGTACAGTATGGGCTATTAGACGAGCGTCTAAAAATGGGATAAAACGTCAAAAAAAAGACGTCTAAAATACGTCTAAAAATAGACGTGTTTTAGACGTCTATTTTTAGACGTTTTTTATCCCATTTTTGACCATGGGCAATAGCCCATACCGTACGGCACACTATAGCACGCCGTTTTTCATCATTTTTGAGGATTTGAAAAAAAATCAAAAATTAAAAAAACGATGGGCTATAACCCATCGTTTTTTATTTTTTATTTTTTTTTCTCCAAATCCTCAAAAATGATGAAAAACGGCGTGCTATAGTATGCCGTACAGTATGGGCTATTAGACGAGCGTCTAAAAATGAGATAAAAACGTCAAAAAATACACGTCTAAAACACGTCTAAAAATAGACGTGTTTTAGACGTCTATTTTTAGACGTTTTTTATCCCATTTTTGACCATGGGCTATAGCCCATACTGTACGGCGTACTATAGCAAGCCGTTTTTCATCATTTTTGAGGATTTGAAAAAAATCAAAAAACGATGGGCTATAACCCATCCGTTTTTTTTTCTTCTTTTTTTCAAATCCCCAAAAATGATGAAAAACGGCGTGCTATAGTATGCCGTACAGTATGGGCTATTAGACGAGCGTCTAAAAATGAGATAAAAACGTCAAAAAATACACGTCTAAAACACGTCTAAAAATAGACGTGTTTTAGACGACTATTTTTAGACGTTTTTCATCCCATTTTTGACCATGGGCAATAGCCCATACCGTACGGCATACTATAGCACGCCGTTTTTCATCATTTTTGAGGATTTGAAAAAAAATCAAAAATTTAAAAAACGATGGGCTATAACCCATGTTTTTTTTATTTTTCCATTTTTTTCAAATCCTCAAAAATGATGAAAAACGGCGTGCTATAGTATGCCGTACGGTATGGGCTATAGCCCATGTTCAAAAATGATGAAAAACGAGGTTAACTTTTCTTTCAAAAATTCAAAAAACGATTGGCTATAACCCATGTTGTTTGATTTTTTTCATTTTTCTCAAATCCTCAAAAATGATGAAAAACGGCGTGCTATAGTATGCCGTACGGTATGGGCCATAGCCCATGGCCAAAAATTATGAAAAACTAGGTAATTTTTTTGTTTTTCAAAAATTCAAAAAACGATTGGTTATAACCCATGTTTTTTTTTTTTTTTTTTTTCTTCAAATCCTCAAAAAGTATGAAAAACGGCGTGCTATAGTATGCCGTACGGTATGGGCCATAGCCCATGGTCGAAAATGATGAAAAACCAGGTTAATCTTTTTTTTTTTAAATTCAAAAAACGATGGCCTATAACCTATGTTTTTTTAATTTTTTCATTTTTCTCAAATCCTCAAAAATGATGAAAAACGGCGTGCTATAGTATGCCGTACGGTATGGGCCATAGCCCATGGTCAAAAATGATGAAAAACTAGGTTAATTATTTTTTTTAATTCAAAAAACGATGGGCTATAACCCATGTTTTTTGAATTTTTCCATTTTTTTCAAATCCTCAAAAATGATGAAAAACGGCATGCTATAGTAAGTATGCCGTACGGTATGGGCTATAGCCCATGTTCAAAAATTCAAAAAACGAGGTTAAAAAGAAAATTCAAAAATTCAAAAAACGATGGGCTATAACCCATGTTTTTTTAATTTTTTCAAATCTTAAAAAATGATGAAAAATGGCGTGCTATAGTATGCCGTACGGTATGGGCTATAGCCCATGTTAAAAAATTATGAAAACGAGGTTAATTTTTTTTTTCAAAATTTCAAAAAACGATGGGCTATAACCCATGTTTTTTTAATTTTTTAAATTTCTTCAAATCCTCAAAAAGTATGAAAAACGGCGTGCTATAGTATGCCGTACGGTATGGGCTATAGCCCATGTTCAAAAATGATGAAAAACGAGGTTATTTTTTTTTTTCAAAAATTCTAAAAACAATTGGCTATAACCCATGTTGTTTGATTTTTTAAATTTTTTTCAAATCCTCAAAAATGATGAAAAACTGCGTGCTATAGTATGTATAGTAACGTCGTCAACGTCGTCGTCGTCGTCGTCGTCGTCGTCGTCGTCGTCAACGTCAACGTCGTCGTCGTCGTCGTCAACGTCAACGTCAACGTCAACGTCAACGTCGTCGTCGTCAACGTCGTCAACGTCGTCGTCGTCGTCAACGTCGTCGTCGTCGTCGTCGTCGTCGTCGTCGTCGAAACTAGAAACTCCATTCACACTCCATTCACACGATACGGGCTATAGCCCATGGTCCAAAATGATGAAAAACGAGCCTTTTTGAAAAAGTCGAAACTTTAAAAAGTTGAAACTTTAAAAAGTTGAAACTTTAAAAAGTTGAAACTTGAAAAAGTCGACTTTTTCAAACGTACAGTATGGGCTATTAGACGAGCGTCTAAAAATGGGATAAAACGTCTAAAAATAGACGTCTAAAACACGTCTAAAAATAGATGTGTTTTAGACGTCTATTTTAGACACGCCGTTTTTCATCATTTTTGAGGATTTGAAAAAATCTAAAAAAATCTAAAAACGATGGGCTATAACCCATCGTTTTTTTTTTTCATTTTTTTTCAAATCCTCAAAAATGATGAAAAACGGCGTGCTATAGTATGCCGTACAGTATGGGCTATTAGACGAGCGTCTAAAAATGGGATAAAACGTCAAAAAAAAGACGTCTAAAATACGTCTAAAAATAGACGTGTTTTAGACGTCTATTTTTAGACGTTTTTTATCCCATTTTTGACCATGGGCAATAGCCCATACCGTACGGCACACTATAGCACGCCGTTTTTCATCATTTTTGAGGATTTGAAAAAAAATCAAAAATTTAAAAAACGATGGGCTATAACCCATCGTTTTTTTTTTTTTTTTTTTTTTTTCTCCAAATCCTCAAAAATGATGAAAAACGGCGTGCTATAGTATGCCGTACAGTATGGGCTATTAGACGAGCGTCTAAAAATGAGATAAAAACGTCAAAAAATACACGTCTAAAACACGTCTAAAAATAGACGTGTTTTAGACGTCTATTTTTAGACGTTTTTTATCCCATTTTTGACCATGGGCTATAGCCCATACTGTACGGCGTACTATAGCAAGCCGTTTTTCATCATTTTTGAGGATTTGAAAAAAATCAAAAAACGATGGGCTATAACCCATCGGTTTTTTTTTCTTCTTTTTTTCAAATCCCCAAAAATGATGAAAAACGGCGTGCTATAGTATGCCGTACAGTATGGGCTATTAGACGAGCGTCTAAAAATGAGATAAAAACGTCAAAAAATACACGTCTAAAACACGTCTAAAAATAGACGTGTTTTAGACGACTATTTTTAGACGTTTTTCATCCCATTTTTGACCATGGGCAATAGCCCATACCGTACGGCATACTATAGCACGCCGTTTTTCATCATTTTTGAGGATTTGAAAAAAAATCAAAAATTTAAAAAACGATGGGCTATAACCCATTGTTTTTTTTTTTTCTCCAAATCCTCAAAAATGATGAAAAACGGCGTGCTATAGTATGCCGTACAGTATGGGCTATTAGACGAGCGTCTAAAAATGAGATAAAAACGTCAAAAAATACACGTCTAAAACACGTCTAAAAATAGACGTGTTTTAGACGTCTATTTTTAGACGTTTTTTATCCAATTTTTGGCCATGGGCTATAGCCCATGCCGTACGGCATACTATAGCACGCCGTTTTTCATCATTTTTGAGGATTTGAAAAAATCTAAAAAATCTAAAAACGATGGGCTATAACCCATCGTTTTTTTTTTCTTTTTGTTCAAATCCTCAAAAATGATGAAAAACGGCGTGCTATAGTATGCCGTACAGGCGTACAGTATGGGCTATTAGACGAGCGTCTAAAAATGGGATAAAAACGTCCAAAAATAGACGTCTAAAACACGTCTAAAAATAGACGTGTTTTAGACGTCTATTTTTAGACATTTTTTATCCCATTTTTGACCATGGGCTTTAGCCCATATACTGTACGGCATTCTATAGCAAGCCGTTTTTCATCATTTATGAGGATTTGAAAAAAATCTAAAAAATTCAAAAAACGATGGGCTATAATCCATCGTTTTTTTTTTTTTTTTTTTTTCCAAATCCTCAAAAATGATGAAAAGCGGCGTGCTATAGTATGCCGTACAGTATGGGCTATTAGACGAGCGTCTAAAAATGGGATAAAACGTCTAAAAATAGATGTGTTTTAAACGTCTATTTTAGACACGCCGTTTTTCATCATTTTTGAGGATTTGAAAAAATCAAAAAAATCTAAAAACGATGGGCTATAACCCATCGTTTCTTTTTTTCCAATTTTTTCCAAATCCTCAAAAATGATGAAAAACGGCGTGCTATAGTATGCCGTACAGGCGTACAGTATGGGCTATTAGACGAGCGTCTAAAAATGGGATAAAAACGTCCAAAAATAGACGTCTAAAACACGTCTAAAAATAGACGTGTTTTAGACGTCTATTTTTAGACGTTTTTTATCCCATTTTTGACCATGGGCTATAGCCCATACTGCACGGCATACTATAGCCAGCCGTTTTTCATCATTTTTGAGGATTTGAAAAAAATCTAAAAAATTCAAAAAACGATGGGCTATAACCCATCGTTTCTTTTTTTTTCATTTCTTTCAAATTTTTGTTGTTTGCCTGAAAAGGAATCTTTGAAATGTTTCATAGTTTTAGAAATATAGTGCTTTCAAATTTGAGACAAAGGCACATCAAAAGTCACTTTCACCTAGAAACTCCATTCACACTTTTTATTATTCAGCTTTCTGTGGAGACACATGCTGGAACTTTTTTTTTTTTAAATGTTTTGTAGTTTATGAGTTATTTAACTTAAACGCCCAATGCATTCTCTATGGCAATAGCACAAACTTTGGCATGCTACTAGTCCTACATACTTACACCTAGCAACCCCATTCTAGCCTACTTAGGTTCATCTTACGGTGGACATGTTTGCCTGAAAAGGAATCTTTGAAATGTTTCATAGTTTTAGAAATATAGTGCTTTCAAATTTACAATGGGGCTCAATGGCAAAAATGATGAAAAACGGCGTGCTATAGTATGCCGTACGATATGGGCTATAGCCCATGGTCCAAAATGATGAAAAACGAGGATTAAAAAAAATCTAAAATTCAAAAAACTATGGGCTATAACCCATCGTTTAAAAAATAAATAAAAATCAAATCCTCAAAAATGATGAAAAACTGCGTGCTATAGTATGCCGTACGGTATGGGCTATAGCCCATGCTCAAAAATGATGAAAAACAAGGTAATTGTTTTTTTCAAAATTTCAAAAAATGATGGGCTATAACCCATGTTTTTGTTTTTTTTTCAAAACCTCAAAAATGATGAAAAACTGCGTGCTATAGTATGCCGTACGGTATGGGCTATAGCCCATGCTCAAAAATGATGAAAAACAAGGTAATTTTTTTTTTCAAAATTTCAAAAAACGATGGGCTATAACCCATGTTTTTTTGTTTTTTTTTACATTTTTTTTCAAATCCTCAAAAATGATGGAAAATGGCGTGCTATAGTATGCCGTACGGTATGGGCTATAGCCCATGCTCAAAAATGATGAAAAACAAGCTAATTCTTTTTTTCAAAATTTCAAAAAACGATGGGCTATAACCCATGTTTTTCTTTTTTTTTTTTTTTTCAAAACCTCAAAAATGATGAAAAACTGCGTGCTATAGTATGCCGTATGGTATGGGCTATAGCCCATGCTCAAAAATGATGAAAAACGAGGTTAATTTTCTTTTTCAAAATTTCAAAAAACGATGGGCTATAACCCATGTTTTTTTTTTTCAAATCCTCAAAAATGATGAAAAACGGCGTGCTATAGTATGCCGTACGTTATGGGCTATAGCCCATGGTCAAAAATGATGAAAAACGAGGTTAATTCTTTTTTTCAAAATTTCAAAAAACGATGGGCTATAACCCATGTTTTTTTTTTTTCAAAACCTCAAAAATGATGAAAAACTGCGTGCTATAGTATGCCGTATGGTATGGGCTATAGCCATGGTCAAAAATGATGAAAAACTAGGTAATTTCTTTTTTCAAACTTTCAAAAAACGATGGGCTATAACCCATGTTTTTTTTTTTTTTTTAATTTTTTTCAAATCCTCAAAAATGATGGAAAATGGCGTGCTATAGTTTGCCGTACGGTATGGGCTATAGCCCATGTTCACAAATGATGAAAAACAAGGTAATTCTTTTTTTCAAAATTTCAAAAAACGATGGGCTATAACCCATGTTTTTTTTTTTTTTTTTTTTTTTTCAAAACCTCAAAAATGATGAAAAACTGCGTGCTATAGTATGCCGTACGGTATGGGCTATAGCCCATGCTCAAAAATGATGAAAAACAAGGTAATTGTTTTTTTCAAAATTTAAAAAAACGATGGGCTATAACCCATGTTTTTTTTTGTTTTTTTTTCAAAACCTCAAAAATGATGAAAAACTGCGTGCTATAGTATGCCGTACGGTATGGGCTATAGCCCATGCTCAAAAATGATGAAAAACAAGGTAATTCTTTTTTTTCAAAATTTCAAAAAACGATGGGCTATAACCCATGTTTTTTTGTTTTTTTTTACATTTTTTTTCAAATCCTCAAAAATGATGGAAAATGGCGTGCTATAGTATGCCGTACGGTATGGGCTATAGCCCATGCTCAAAAATGATGAAAAACAAGCTAATTCTTTTTTTCAAAATGTCAAAAAACGATGGTGTTACATAATCAGGGATTATGTTTATATATATGTATATGGTATACGATAACGTGGTTATGTATATATATATGTGTATATATATTATAGTGTTCAAGTATATATATATATATATATATGTGTATGGTATATGATAACGTGGTTATATGTATATATATATATATATATATATATTATTTAGGATACAACGAGTAAGAGTAGGGTACATTATGAATAGAGTACTGATTAGTCCTTTCAAGTCACAGGTCTGCTGTGGTGCGTGGAGGCGGAGACCAATCAACCTGTCTGCCCACCCCCTCGTCACCAGGAACCAATCCGCTCTCAGAGGACCAGCCTGGGAGCCCTACTTAACAGCACCTGTGACATGCACTCGTTGGCATTGTCTCTCAGTCTTTCATACTGTGCAGTACTCTGTCCGTGTAGGAGCTTAAAGCTTGAGGTTAAAACCAGTGTTTAAAGCATATAGGCCAGGGGCTAAACCTGTGTGGAGTCCCCTGAGCCATATACTGTGTTCTGTGTGATCTGTGTGAGTTAAAGCTATCACTGATATTATAGTTATATATATATATATACGAGATATATAGTATATAATATAATATATAGTGATCCGTGATTTCTGAGCTTAAGATACAACTGATGTTATAGTTATATATATATATAGAGATATATATAGTATATAATATAATATATATAACGGCGTATGGGTGCGTACTTTTTGTAAATCTTTGTTAGGGCAGTAGTTAGTGTAGACAGCTTAGATAGATTGAATTTGTGTAACTTCATTTCATTTATTGGTTAGAGTTAGGTCAGAGTGTTGTGTGATACTTTAGAGTAGGGCTAGATAGTTCTGATGGTTTATTTGAGTTGCCCCATATAGCCTGTCTTTTGTTTTGCATTTCAAGTTGTATCCTTTATTGTTTATGTATACCTTTTTCACAAACGGTGAATAAATCACAATTCTCGTGCCAGCCGTGTTGCATCCCTTATTAATACCCCTAGACCTACTAAGGGAATGTAACAGATGGGCTATAACCCATGTTTTTCTTTTCTTTTCTTTTTTTCAAAACCTCAAAAATGATGAAAAACTGCGTGCTATAGTATGCCGTATGGTATGGGCTATAGCCCATGCTCAAAAATGATGAAAAACGAGGTTAATTTTCTTTTTCAAAATTTCAAAAAACGATGGGCTATAACCCATGTTTTTTTTTCAAATCCTCAAAAATGATGAAAAACGGCGTGCTATAGTATGCCGTACGTTATGGGCTATAGCCCATGGTCAAAAATGATGAAAAACGAGGTTAATTCTTTTTTTCAAAATTTCAAAAAACGATGGGCTATAACCCATGTTTTTTTTTTTTTTTTTTTTTCAAAACCTCAAAAATGATGAAAAACTGCGTGCTATAGTATGCCGTATGGTATGGGCTATAGCCATGGTCAAAAATGATGAAAAACGAGGTAATTTTTTTTTTCAAACTTTCAAAAAACGATGGGCTATAACCCATGTTTGTTTTTGTTTTTTTACATTTTTTTCAAATCCTCAAAAATGATGGAAAATGGCGTGCTATAGTATGCCGTACGGTATGGGCTATAGCCCATGTTCACAAATGATGAAAAACAAGGTAATTCTTTTTTTCAAAATTTCAAAAAACGATGGGCTATAACCCATGTTTTTTGTTTTTTTTTAACATTTTTTTCAAATCCTCAAAAATGATGGAAAATGGCGTGCTATAGTATGCCGTACGGTATGGGCTATAGCCCATGTTCAAAAATGATGAAAAACAAGGTAATTCTTTTTTTCAAAATTTCAAAAAACGATGGGCTATAACCCATGTTTTTTGTTTTTTTTAACATTTTTTTCAAAACCTCAAAAATGATGAAAAACTGTGTGCTATAGTATGCCGTACGGTATGGGCTATAGCCCATGCTCAAAAATGATGAAAAATAAGCTAATTCTTTTTTTCAAAATTTCAAAAAACGATGGGCTATAACCCATGTTTTTCTTTTTTTTTTTTTTTTTTAAACCTAAAAAATGATGAAAAACTGTGTGCTATAGTATGCCGTATAGTATGGGCTATAGCCCATGCTCAAAAATGATGAAAAACGAGGTTAATTTTCTTTTTCAAAATTTCAAAAAACGATGGGCTATAACCCATGTTTTTTTTTTCAAATCCTCAAAAATGATGAAAAACGGCGTGCTATAGTATGCCGTACGTTATGGGCTATAGCCCATGGTCAAAAATGATGAAAAACGAGGTTAATTCTTTTTTTCAAAATGTCAAAAAACGATGGGCTATAACCCATGTTTTGTTTTTTTTCATTTTTTTCAAAACCTCAAAAATGATGAAAAACTGCGTGCTATAGTATGCCGTACGGTATGGGCTATAGCCCATGCTCAAAAATGATGAAAAACAAGGTTAATTTTTTTTTTTAATTTCAAAAAACGATGTGCTATAACCCATGTTTTTTTTTTTTCTTTTTTACATTTTATTCAAATCCTCAAAAATGATGGAAAATGGCGTGCTATAGTATGCCGTACGGTATGGGCTATAGCCCATGTTCAAAAATGATGAAAAACAAGGTAATTCTTTTTTTCAAAATTTCAAAAAACGATGGGCTATAACCCATGTTTTTTTTTTGTTTTTTTTTTTTCAAAACCTCAAAAATGATGAAAAACTGCGTGCTATAGTATGCCGTACGGTATGGGCTATAGCCCATGCTCAAAAATGATGAAAAACAAGGTAATTGTTTTTTTCAAAATTTCAAAAAACGATGGGCTATAACCCATGTTTTTTTGTTTTTTTTTACATTTTTTTTCAAATCCTCAAAAATGATGGAAAATGCCGTGCTATAGTATGCCGTACGGTATGGGCTATAGCCCATGTTCAAAAATGATGAAAAACAAGGTAATTCTTTTTTTCAAAATTTCAAAAAACGATGGGCTATAACCCATGTTTTTTTTTTTTTTTTTTTTTTTAACCTCAAAAATGATGAAAAACTGCGTGCTATAGTATGCCGTACGGTATGGGCTATAGCCCATGCTCAAAAATGATGAAAAACAAGCTAATTCTTTTTTTCAAAATTTCAAAAAACGATGGGCTATAACCCATGTTTTTTTTTTTCAAATCCTCAAAAATGATGAAAAACGGCGTGCTATAGTATGCCGTACGTTATGGGCTATAGCCCATGGTCAAAAATGATGAAAAACGAGGTTAATTCTTTTTTTCAAAATTTCAAAAAACGATGGGCTATAACCCATGTTTTTTTTTTTTCATTTTTTTCAAAACCTCAAAAATGATGAAAAACTGCGTGCTATAGTATGCCGTATGGTATGGGCTATAGCCATGGTCAAAAATGATGAAAAACGAGGTAATTTTTTTTTTCAAACTTTCAAAAAACGATGGGCTATAACCCATGTTTTTTTTTTTTTTTACATTTTTCTCAAAAATGATGGAAAATGGCGTGCTATAGTATGCCGTACGGTATGGGCTATAGCCCATGTTCACAAATGATGAAAAACAAGGTAATTCTTTTTTTCAAAATTTCAAAAAACGATGGGCTATAACCCATGTTTTTTGTTTTTTTTTTACATTTTTTTCAAATCCTCAAAAATGATGGAAAATGGCGTGCTATAGTATGCCGTACGGTATGGGCTATAGCCAATGTTCAAAAATGATGAAAAACAAGGTAATTCTTTTTTTCAAAATTTCAAAAAACGATGGGCTATAACCCATGTTTTTTTTTTTTTTTTTTTTTTCAAAACCTCAAAAATGATGAAAAACTGTGTGCTATAGTATGCCGTACGGTATGGGCTATAGCCCATGCTCAAAAATGATGAAAAACAAGCTAATTCTTTTTTTCAAAATTTCAAAAAACGATGGGCTATAACCCATGTTTTTCTTTCTTTTTTTTTTTTTAAACCTAAAAAATGATGAAAAACTGCGTGCTATAGTATGCCGTATAGTATGGGCTATAGCCCATGCTCAAAAATGATGAAAAACGAGGTTAATTTTCTTTTTCAAAATTTCAAAAAACGATGGGCTATAACCCATGTTTTTTGTTTTTTTTTAACATTTTTTTCAAATCCTCAAAAATGATGGAAAATGGCGTGCTATAGTATGCCGTACGGTATGGGCTATAGCCCATGTTCAAAAATGATGAAAAACAAGGTAATTCTTTTTTTCAAAATTTCAAAAAACGATGGGCTATAACCCATGTTTTTTGTTTTTTTTAACATTTTTTTCAAAACCTCAAAAATGATGAAAAACTGTGTGCTATAGTATGCCGTACGGTATGGGCTATAGCCCATGCTCAAAAATGATGAAAAATAAGCTAATTCTTTTTTTCAAAATTTCAAAAAACGATGGGCTATAACCCATGTTTTTCTTTTTTTTCTTTTTTTTAAACCTAAAAAATGATGAAAAACTGTGTGCTATAGTATGCCGTATAGTATGGGCTATAGCCCATGCTCAAAAATGATGAAAAACGAGGTTAATTTTCTTTTTCAAAATTTCAAAAAACGATGGGCTATAACCCATGTTTTTTTTTTCAAATCCTCAAAAATGATGAAAAACGGCGTGCTATAGTATGCCGTACGTTATGGGCTATAGCCCATGGTCAAAAATGATGAAAAACGAGGTTAATTCTTTTTTTCAAATTTTCAAAAAACGATGGGCTATAACCCATGTTTGTTTTTTTTTCATTTTTTTCAAAACCTCAAAAATGATGAAAAACTGCGTGCTATAGTATGCCGTATGGTATGGGCTATAGCCCATGGTCAAAAATGATGAAAAACGAGGTAATTTTTTTTTCAAACTTTCAAAAAACGATGGGCTATAACCCATGTTTTTTTTTTTTTTTTTTTTTTTTTTCAAATCCTCAAAAATGATGAAAAAAGGCGTGCTATAGTATGCCGTACGGTATGGGCTATAGCCCATGTTCAGAAATGATGAAAAACGAGAATAATTTCTTTTTCAAATTTTCAAAAAACGATGGGCTATAACCCATGTTTTTTTTTTTTTAAATTTTTCAAATCCTCAAAAATTATGAAAAACGGCGTGCTATAGTATGCCGTACGGTATGGGCTATAGCCCATGCTCAAAAATGATGAAAAACAAGGTAATTTTTTTTTCAAAATTTCAAAAAACGATGGGCTATAACCCATGTTTTTTTTTTTTTTTTTTTTTTTCAAATCCTCAAAAAAGATGAAAAATGGCGTGCTATAGTATGCCGTACGGTATGGGCTATAGCCCATGGTCAAAAATGATGAAAAACGAGGTTAACTATTTTTTCAAAATTTCAAAAAACGATGGGCTATAACCCATGTTTTCTTTTTTTTTTTTTTTTTCAAAACCTCAAAAATGATGAAAAACTGCGTGCTATAGTATGCCGTATGGTATGGGCTATAGTCCATGTTCAGAAATGATGAAAAACGAGGTAATTTCTTTTTTTCAAAATTTAAAAAAACGATGGGCTATAACCCATGTTTTTTTTTTTTTCATTTTTTTCAAAACCTCAAAAATGATGAAAAACTGCGTGCTATAGTATGCCGTATGGTATGGGCTATAGCCCATGTTCAGAAATGATAAAAAACGAGGTTAATTCTTTTTTTCAAAATTTAAAAAAATGATGGGCTATAACCCATGTTTTTTTTTCTTCATTTTTTTAAAATCCTCAAAAATGATGAAAAACGGCGTGCTATAGTATGCCGTACGGTATGGGCTATAGCCCATGCTCAAAAATGATGAAAAACAAGGTAATTCTTTTTTTCCAAAATTTCAAAAAACGATGGGCTATAACCCATGTTTTTTTTGTTTGTTTTTTTCAAATCCTCAAAAATGATGAAAAATGGCGTGCTATAGTATGCCGTACGGTATGGGCTATAGTCCATGTTCAGAAATGATGAAAAACTAGGTAAATTTTTTTTTCAAAATTTCAAAAAACGATGGGCTATAACCCATGTTTTTTTTTTTTTCATTTTTTTCAAAACCTCAAAAATGATGAAAAACTGCGTGCTATAGTATGCCGTATGGTATGGGCTATAGCCCATGGTCAAAAATGATGAAAAACGAGGTCATTTTTTTTTCAAAATTTCAAAAAACGATGGGCTATAACCCATGTTTTTTTGTTTTTTTTTTACATTTTTTTCAAATCCTCAAAAATGATGAAAAAAGGCGTGCTATAGTATGCCGTACGGTATGGGCTATAGCCCATGTTCAGAAATGATGAAAAACGAGAATAATTTCTTTTTCAAATTTTCAAAAAACGATGGGCTATAACCCATGTTTTTTTTTTTTCAATTTTTTCAAATCCTCAAAAATTATGAAAAACGGCGTGCTATAGTATGCCGTACGGTATGGGCTATAGCCCATGCTCAAAAATGATGAAAAACAAGGTAATTTTTTTTTCAAAATTTCAAAAAACGATAGGCTATAACCCATGTTTTTTTTTTTTTTTTTTTTTCAAATCCTCAAAAAAGATGAAAAATGGCGTGCTATAGTATGCCGTACGGTATGGGCTATAGCCCATGGTCAAAAATGATGAAAAACGAGGTTAACTATTTTTTCAAAATTTCAAAAAACGATGGGCTATAACCCATGTTTTCTTTTTTTTTTTTTTTTTTCAAAACCTCAAAAATGATGAAAAACGGCGTGCTATAGTATGCCGTACGGTATGGGCTATAGCCCATGCTCAAAAATGATGAAAAACAAGGTAATTTTTTTTTTCCAAAATTTCAAAAAACGATGGGCTATAACCCATGTTTTTTTTGTTTTGTTTTATTCAAATCCTCAAAAATGATGAAAAATGGCGTGCTATAGTATGCCGTACGGTATGGGCTATAGTCCATGTTCAGAAATGATGAAAAACTAGGTAATTTTTTTTTTCAAAATTTCTAAAAACAATGGGCTATAACCCATGTTTTTTTCATTTTTTAATTTTTTTCAAATCCTCAAAAAAGATGAAAAATGGCGTGCTATAGTATGCCGTACGGTATGGGCTATAGTCCATGTTCAGAAATGATGAAAAACTAGGTTAATTTTTTTTTCAAAATTTCAAAAAACGATGGGCTATAACCAATGTTTTTTTTTTTTTTCATTTTTTTCAAATCCTCAAAAATGATGAAAAACGGCGTGCTATAGTATGCCGTACGGTATGGGCTATAGCCCATGGTCAAAAATGATGAAAAACGAGGTTAACTATTTTTTCAAAATTTCAAAAAACGATGGGCTATAACCCATGTTTTCTTTTTTTTTTTTTTTTTTTTAAACCTCAAAAATGATGAAAAACTGCGTGCTATAGTATGCCGTATGGTATGGGCTATAGTCCATGTTCAGAAATGATGAAAAACGAGGTAATTTCTTTTTTTCAAAATTTAAAAAAACGATGGGCTATAACCCATGTTTTTTTTTTTTCCATTTTTTTCAAAACCTCAAAAATGATGAAAAACTGCGTGCTATAGTATGCCGTATGGTATGGGCTATAGCCCATGTTCAGAAATGATAAAAAACGAGGTTAATTCTTTTTTTCAAAATTTAAAAAAATTATGGGCTATAACCCATGTTTTGTTTTTTTTTTGTTTTTTTAAACCTCAAAAATGATGAAAAACTGCGTGCTATAGTATGCCGTACGGTATGGGCTATAGCCCATGCTCAAAAATGATGAAAAACAAGGTAATTTTTTTTTTCAAAATTTCAAAAAACGATGGGCTATAACCCATGTTTTTTTTTTTTTTTCATTTTTTTCAAAACCTCAAAAATGATGAAAAACTGCGTGCTATAGTATGCCGTATGGTATGGGCTATAGCCCATGCTCAAAAATGATGAAAAACTAGGTTAATTTTTTTTTTCAAAATTTCAAAAAACGATGGGCTATAACCCATGTTTTTTTTTTTTAATTTTTTTTCAAAACCTCAAAAATGATGAAAAACTGCGTGCTATAGTATGCCGTACGGTATGGGCTATAGCCCATGGTCAAAAATGATGAAAAACGAGGTTAACTATTTTTTCAAAATTTCAAAAAACGATGGGCTATAACCCATGTCTTCTTTTTTTTTCTTTTTTTTCAAATCCTCAAAAATGATGAAAAACCGCGTGCTATAGTATGCCGTACGGTATGGGCTATAGCCCATGGTCAAAAATGATGAAAAACGAGGTTAACTATTTTTTCAAAATTTCAAAAAACGATGGGCTATAACCCATGTTTTCTTTTTTTTTTTTTTTTTTTTAAACCTCAAAAATGATGAAAAACTGCGTGCTATAGTATGCCGTATGGTATGGGCTATAGTCCATGTTCAGAAATGATGAAAAACGAGGTAATTTCTTTTTTTCAAAATTTAAAAAAACGATGGGCTATAACCCATGTTTTTTTTTTTTTCATTTTTTTCAAAACCTCAAAAATGATGAAAAACTGCGTGCTATAGTATGCCGTATGGTATGGGCTATAGCCCATGTTCAGAAATGATAAAAAACGAGGTTAATTCTTTTTTTCAAAATTTAAAAAAATTATGGGCTATAGGCCTAACCCATGTTTTTTTTTTTTTTTTTTTTTTTTAAACCTCAAAAATGATGAAAAACTGCGTGCTATAGTATGCCGTACGGTATGGGCTATAGCCCATGCTCAAAAATGATGAAAAACAAGGTAATTTTTTTTTTCAAAATTTCAAAAAACGATGGGCTATAACCCATGTTTTTTTTTTTTTTTCATTTTTTTCAAAACCTCAAAAATGATGAAAAACTGCGTGCTATAGTATGCCGTATGGTATGGGCTATAGCCCATGCTCAAAAATGATGAAAAACTAGGTTAATTTTTTTTTTCAAAATTTCAAAAAACGATGGGCTATAACCCATGTTTTTTTTTTTTTCATTTTTTTCAAAACCTCAAAAATGATGAAGAACTGCGTGCTATAGTATGCCGTACGGTATGGGCTATAGCCCATGGTCAAAAATGATGAAAAACGAGGTTAACTATTTTTTCAAAATTTCAAAAAACGATGGGCTATAACCCATGTTTTTTTGTTTTTTTTTTACATTTTTTTCAAATCCTCAAAAATGATGAAAAAAGGCGTGCTATAGTATGCCGTACGGTATGGGCTATAGCCCATGTTCAGAAATGATGAAAAACGAGAATAATTTCTTTTTCAAATTTTCAAAAAACGATGGGCTATAACCCATGTTTTTTTTTTTTCAATTTTTTCAAATCCTCAAAAATTATGAAAAACGGCGTGCTATAGTATGCCGTACGGTATGGGCTATAGCCCATGCTCAAAAATGATGAAAAACAAGGTAATTTTTTTTTCAAAATTTCAAAAAACGATAGGCTATAACCCATGTTTTTTTTTTTTGTTTTTTTTTCAAATCCTCAAAAAAGATGAAAAATGGCGTGCTATAGTATGCCGTACGGTATGGGCTATAGCCCATGGTCAAAAATGATGAAAAACGAGGTTAACTATTTTTTCAAAATTTCAAAAAACGATGGGCTATAACCCATGTTTTCTTTTTTTTTTTTTTTTTTCAAAACCTCAAAAATGATGAAAAACGGCGTGCTATAGTATGCCGTACGGTATGGGCTATAGCCCATGCTCAAAAATTATGAAAAACAAGGTAATTTTTTTTTTCCAAAATTTCAAAAAACGATGGGCTATAACCCATGTTTTTTTTGTTTTGTTTTTTTCAAATCCTCAAAAATGATGAAAAATGGCGTGCTATAGTATGCCGTACGGTATGGGCTATAGTCCATGTTCAGAAATGATGAAAAACTAGGTAAATTTTTTTTTCAAAATTTCTAAAAACAATGGGCTATAACCCATGTTTTTTTCATTTTTTAATTTTTTTCAAATCCTCAAAAATGATGAAAAACGGCGTGCTATAGTATGCCGTACGGTATGGGCTATAGCCCATGGTCAAAAATGATGAAAAACGAGGTTAACTATTTTTTCAAAATTTCAAAAAACGATGGGCTATAACCCATGTTTTCTTTTTTTTTTTTTTTTTTTAAACCTCAAAAATGATGAAAAACTGCGTGCTATAGTATGCCGTATGGTATGGGCTATAGTCCATGTTCAGAAATGATGAAAAACGAGGTAATTTCTTTTTTTCAAAATTTAAAAAAACGATGGGCTATAACCCATGTTTTTTTTTTTTCCATTTTTTTCAAAACCTCAAAAATGATGAAAAACTGCGTGCTATAGTATGCCATATGGTATGGGCTATAGCCCATGTTCAGAAATGATAAAAAACGAGGTTAATTCTTTTTTTCAAAATTTAAAAAAATTATGGGCTATAACCCATGTTTTTTTTTTTTTTTTTTTTTTTTAAACCTCAAAAATGATGAAAAACTGCGTGCTATAGTATGCCGTACGGTATGGGCTATAGCCCATGCTCAAAAATGATGAAAAACAAGGTAATTTTTTTTTTCAAAATTTCAAAAAACGATGGGCTATAACCCATGGTTTTTTTTTTTTTTTCATTTTTTTCAAAACCTAAAAAATGATGAAAAACTGCGTGCTATAGTATGCCGTATGGTATGGGCTATAGCCCATGCTCAAAAATGATGAAAAACTAGGTTAATTTTTTTTTTCAAAATTTCAAAAAACGATGGGCTATAACCCATGTTTTTTTTTTTTTTAATTTTTTTCAAAACCTCAAAAATGATGAAAAACTGCGTGCTATAGTATGCCGTACGGTATGGGCTATAGCCCATGGTCAAAAATGATGAAAAACGAGGTTAACTATTTTTTCAAAATTTCAAAAAACGATGGGCTATAACCCATGTCTTCTTTTTTTTTCTTTTTTTTTCAAATCCTCAAAAATGATGAAAAACGGCGTGCTATAGTATGCCGTACGGTATGGGCTATAGCCCATGGTCAAAAATGATGAAAAACGAGGTTAACTATTTTTTCAAAATTTCAAAAAACGATGGGCTATAACCCATGTTTTCTTTTTTTTTTTTTTTTTTTTTAACCTCAAAAATGATGAAAAACTGCGTGCTATAGTATGCCGTATGGTATGGGCTATAGTCCATGTTCAGAAATGATGAAAAACGAGGTAATTTCTTTTTTTCAAAATTTAAAAAAACGATGGGCTATAACCCATGTTTTTTTTTTTTTCATTTTTTTCAAAACCTCAAAAATGATGAAAAACTGCGTGCTATAGTATGCCGTATGGTATGGGCTATAGCCCATGTTCAGAAATGATAAAAAACGAGGTTAATTCTTTTTTTCAAAATTTAAAAAAATTATGGGCTATAACCCATGTTTTTTTTTTTTTTTTTTTTTTTAAACCTCAAAAATGATGAAAAACTGCGTGCTATAGTATGCCGTACGGTATGGGCTATAGCCCATGCTCAAAAATGATGAAAAACAAGGTAATTTTTTTTTCAAAATTTCAAAAAACGATGGGCTATAACCCATGTTTTTTTTTTTTTTTCATTTTTTTCAAAACCTCAAAAATGATGAAAAACTGCGTGCTATAGTATGCCGTATGGTATGGGCTATAGCCCATGCTCAAAAATGATGAAAAACTAGGTTAATTTTTTTTTTCAAAATTTCAAAAAACGATGGGCTATAACCCATGTTTTTTTTTTTTTCATTTTTTTCAAAACCTCAAAAATGATGAAGAACTGCGTGCTATAGTATGCCGTACGGTATGGGCTATAGCCCATGGTCAAAAATGTAGAAAAACGAGGTTAACTATTTTTTCAAAATTTCAAAAAACGATGGGCTATAACCCATGTCTTCTTTTTTTTTTTTTTTTTCAAAACCTCAAAAATGATGAAAAACTGCGTGCTATAGTATGCCGTATGGTATGGGCTATAGTCCATGTTCAGAAATGATGAAAAACGAGGTAATTTTTCTTTTCAAAATTTAAAAAAACGATGGGCTATAACCCATGTTTTTTTTTCTTCATTTTTTTAAAATCCTCAAAAATGATGAAAAACGGCGTGCTATAGTATGCCGTACGGTATGGGCTATAGCCCATGCTCAAAAATGATGAAAAACAAGGTATTTTTTTTTTTCCAAAATTTCAAAAAACGATGGGCTATAACCCATGTTTTTTTTGTTTTGTTTTTTTCAAATCCTCAAAAATGATGAAAAACGGCGTGCTATAGTATGCCGTACGGTATGGGCTATAGCCCATGCTCAAAAATGATGAAAAACAAGGTAATTTATTTTTTCCAAAATTTCAAAAAACGATGGGCTATAACCCATGTTTTTTTAATTTTTTAATTTTTTTCAAATCCTCAAAAAAGATGAAAAATGGCGTGCTATAGTATGCCGTACGGTATGGGCTATAGTCCATGTTCAGAAATGATGAAAAACTAGGTTAATTTTTTTTTCAAAATTTCAAAAAACGATGGGCTATAACCCATGTTTTTTTAATTTTTTAATTTTTTTCAAATCCTCAAAAAAGATGAAAAATGGCGTGCTATAGTATGCCGTACGGTATGGGCTATAGTCCATGTTCAGAAATGATGAAAAACTAGGTTAATTTTTTTTTCAAAATTTCAAAAAACGATGGGCTATAACCCATGTTTTTTTTTTTTTTCATTTTTTTCAAATCCTCAAAAATGATGAAAAACGGCGTGCTATAGTATGCCGTACGGTATGGGCTATAGCCCATGGTCAAAAATGATGAAAAACGAGGTTAACTATTTTTTCAAAATTTCAAAAAACGATGGGCTATAACCCATGTTTTCTTTTTTTTTTTTTTTTTTTAAACCTCAAAAATGATGAAAAACTGCGTGCTATAGTATGCCGTATGGTATGGGCTATAGTCCATGTTCAGAAATGATGAAAAACGAGGTAATTTCTTTTTTTCAAAATTTAAAAAAACGATGGGCTATAACCCATGTTTTTTTTTTTTTCATTTTTTTCAAAACCTCAAAAATGATGAAAAACTGCGTGCTATAGTATGCCGTATGGTATGGGCTATAGCCCATGTTCAGAAATGATAAAAAACGAGGTTAATTCTTTTTTTCAAAATTTAAAAAAATTATGGGCTATAACCCATGTTTTTTTTTTTTTTTTTTTTTTTTAAACCTCAAAAATGATGAAAAACTGCGTGCTATAGTATGCCGTACGGTATGGGCTATAGCCCATGCTCAAAAATGATGAAAAACAAGGTAAATTTTTTTTTCAAAATTTCAAAAAACGATGGGCTATAACCCATGTTTTTTTTTTTTTTTTTTTTTTTCAAAACCTCAAAAATGATGAAAAACTGCGTGCTATAGTATGCCGTATGGTATGGGCTATAGCCCATGCTCAAAAATGATGAAAAACTAGGTTAATTTATTTTTTCAAAATTTCAAAAAACGATGGGCTATAACCCATGTCTTCTTTTTTTTTCTTTTTTTTCAAATCCTCAAAAATGATGAAAAACGGCGTGCTATAGTATGCCGTACGGTATGGGCTATAGCCCATGGTCAAAAATGATGAAAAACGAGGTTAACTATTTTTTCAAAATTTCAAAAAACGATGGGCTATAACCCATGTTTTCTTTTTTTTTTTTTTTTTTTTAAACCTCAAAAATGATGAAAAACTGCGTGCTATAGTATGCCGTATGGTATGGGCTATAGTCCATGTTCAGAAATGATGAAAAACGAGGTAATTTCTTTTTTTCAAAATTTAAAAAAACGATGGGCTATAACCCATGTTTTTTTTTTTTTCATTTTTTTCAAAACCTCAAAAATGATGAAAAACTGCGTGCTATAGTATGCCGTATGGTATGGGCTATAGCCCATGTTCAGAAATGATAAAAAACGAGGTTAATTCTTTTTTTCAAAATTTAAAAAAATTATGGGCTATAACCCATGTTTTTTTTTTTTTTTTTTTTTTTAAACCTCAAAAATGATGAAAAACTGCGTGCTATAGTATGCCGTACGGTATGGGCTATAGCCCATGCTCAAAAATGATGAAAAACAAGGTAATATTTTTTTTTCAAATTTTCAAAAAACGATGGGCTATAACCCATGTTTTTTTTTTTTTCATTTTTTTCAAAACCTCAAAAATGATGAAGAACTGCGTGCTATAGTATGCCGTACGGTATGGGCTATAGCCCATGGTCAAAAATGTAGAAAAACGAGGTTAACTATTTTTTCAAAATTTCAAAAAACGATGGGCTATAACCCATGTCTTCTTTTTTTTTTTTTTTTTTCAAAACCTCAAAAATGATGAAAAACTGCGTGCTATAGTATGCCGTATGGTATGGGCTATAGTCCATGTTCAGAAATGATGAAAAACGAGGTAATTTTTTTTTTCAAAATTTAAAAAAACGATGGGCTATAACCCATGTTTTTTTTTCTTCATTTTTTTAAAATCCTCAAAAATGATGAAAAACGGCGTGCTATAGTATGCCGTACGGTATGGGCTATAGCCCATGCTCAAAAATGATGAAAAACAAGGTATTTTTTTTTTTCCAAAATTTCAAAAAACGATGGGCTATAACCCATGTTTTTTTTGTTTTGTTTTTTTCAAATCCTCAAAAAAGATGAAAAATGGCGTGCTATAGTATGCCGTACGGTATGGGCTATAGTCCATGTTCAGAAATGATGAAAAACTAGGTTAATTTTTTTTTCAAAATTTCTAAAAACAATGGGCTATAACCCATGTTTTTTTCATTTTTTAATTTTTTTCAAATCCTCAAAAAAGATGAAAAATGGCGTGCTATAGTATGCCATACGGTATGGGCTATAGTCCATGTTCAGAAATGATGAAAAACTAGGTTATTTTTTTTTTCAAAATTTCAAAAAACGATGGGCTATAACCCATGTCTTCTTTTTTTTTTTTTTTTTTCAAAACCTCAAAAATGATGAAAAACTGCGTGCTATAGTATGCCGTATGGTATGGGCTATAGTCCATGTTCAGAAATGATGAAAAACGAGGTAATTTTTTTTTTCAAAATTTAAAAAAACGATGGGCTATAACCCATGTTTTTTTTTCTTCATTTTTTTAAAATCCTCAAAAATGATGAAAAACGGCGTGCTATAGTATGCCGTACGGTATGGGCTATAGCCCATGCTCAAAAATGATGAAAAACAAGGTTTTTTTTTTTTTCCAAAATTTCAAAAAACGATGGGCTATAACCCATGTTTTTTTTGTTTTGTTTTTTTCAAATCCTCAAAAAAGATGAAAAATGGCGTGCTATAGTATGCCGTACGGTATGGGCTATAGTCCATGTTCAGAAATGATGAAAAACTAGGTTAATTTTTTTTTCAAAATTTCTAAAAACAATGGGCTATAACCCATGTTTTTTTCATTTTTTAATTTTTTTCAAATCCTCAAAAAAGATGAAAAATGGCGTGCTATAGTATGCCGTACGGTATGGGCTATAGTCCATGTTCAGAAATGATGAAAAACTAGGTTATTTTTTTTTTCAAAATTTCAAAAAACGATGGGCTATAACCCATGTTTTTTTTTTTTTTCATTTTTTTCAAATCCTCAAAAATGATGAAAAACTGCGTGCTATAGTATGCCGTACGGTATGGGCTATAGCCCATGCTCAAAAATGATGAAAAACAAGGTAATTTTTTTTTTCAAAATTTCAAAAAACGATGGGCTATAACCCATGTTTTTTTTTTTTTTTTCATTTTTTTCAAAACCTCAAAAATTATGAAAAACTGCGTGCTATAGTATGCCGTATGGTATGGGCTATAGCCCATGCTCAAAAATGATGAAAAACTAGGTTAATTTTTTTTTTCAAAATTTCAAAAAACGATGGGCTATAACCCATGTTTTTTTTTTGTTTTTTGTTTTCAAAACCTCAAAAATGATGAAGAACTGCGTGCTATAGTATGCCGTACGGTATGGGCTATAGCCCATGGTCAAAAATGTAGAAAAACGAGGTTAACTATTTTTTCAAAATTTCAAAAAACGATGGGCTATAACCCATGTCTTCTTTTTTTTTTTTTTTTTTCAAAACCTCAAAAATGATGAAAAACTGCGTGCTATAGTATGCCGTATGGTATGGGCTATAGTCCATGTTCAGAAATGATGAAAAACGAGGTAATTTTTTTTTTCAAAATTTAAAAAAACGATGGGCTATAACCCATGTTTTTTTTTCTTCATTTTTTTAAAATCCTCAAAAATGATGAAAAACGGCGTGCTATAGTATGCCGTACGGTATGGGCTATAGCCCATGCTCAAAAATGATGAAAAACAAGGTATTTTTTTTTTTCCAAAATTTCAAAAAACGATGGGCTATAACCCATGTTTTTTTTGTTTTGTTTTTTTCAAATCCTCAAAAAAGATGAAAAATGGCGTGCTATAGTATGCCGTACGGTATGGGCTATAGTCCATGTTCAGAAATGATGAAAAACTAGGTTAATTTTTTTTTCAAAATTTCTAAAAACAATGGGCTATAACCCATGTTTTTTTCATTTTTTAATTTTTTTCAAATCCTCAAAAAAGATGAAAAATGGCGTGCTATAGTATGCCATACGGTATGGGCTATAGTCCATGTTCAGAAATGATGAAAAACTAGGTTATTTTTTTTTTCAAAATTTCAAAAAACGATGGGCTATAACCCATGTCTTCTTTTTTTTTTTTTTTTTTCAAAACCTCAAAAATGATGAAAAACTGCGTGCTATAGTATGCCGTATGGTATGGGCTATAGTCCATGTTCAGAAATGATGAAAAACGAGGTAATTTTTTTTTTCAAAATTTAAAAAAACGATGGGCTATAACCCATGTTTTTTTTTCTTCATTTTTTTAAAATCCTCAAAAATGATGAAAAACGGCGTGCTATAGTATGCCGTACGGTATGGGCTATAGCCCATGCTCAAAAATGATGAAAAACAAGGTTTTTTTTTTTTTCCAAAATTTCAAAAAACGATGGGCTATAACCCATGTTTTTTTTGTTTTGTTTTTTTCAAATCCTCAAAAAAGATGAAAAATGGCGTGCTATAGTATGCCGTACGGTATGGGCTATAGTCCATGTTCAGAAATGATGAAAAACTAGGTTAATTTTTTTTTCAAAATTTCTAAAAACAATGGGCTATAACCCATGTTTTTTTCATTTTTTAATTTTTTTCAAATCCTCAAAAAAGATGAAAAATGGCGTGCTATAGTATGCCGTACGGTATGGGCTATAGTCCATGTTCAGAAATGATGAAAAACTAGGTTATTTTTTTTTTCAAAATTTCTAAAAACGATGGGCTATAACCCATGTTTTTTTTTTTTTTCATTTTTTTCAAATCCTCAAAAATGATGAAAAACGGCGTGCTATAGTATGCCGTACGGTATGGGCTATAGCCCATGGTCAAAAATGATGAAAAACGAGGTTAACTATTTTTTCAAAATTTCAAAAAACGATGGGCTATAACCCATGTTTTATTTAATTTTTTTGTTTTTTTAAACCTCAAAAATGATGAAAAACTGCGTGCTATAGTATGCCGTATGGTATGGGCTATAGTCCATGTTCAGAAATGATGAAAAACGAGGTAATTTCTTTTTTTCAAAATTAAAAAAAACGATGGGCTATAACCCATGTTTTTTTTTTTTCCATTTTTTTCAAAACCTCAAAAATGATGAAAAACTGCGTGCTATAGTATGCCGTATGGTATGGGCTATAGCCCATGTTCAGAAATGATAAAAAAACGAGGTTAATTCTTTTTTTCAAAATTTAAAAACATTATGGGCTATAACCCATGTTTTTTTTTTTTTTTTTTTTTTTTTAAACCTCAAAAATGATGAAAAACTGCGTGCTATAGTATGCCGTACGGTATGGGCTATAGCCCATGCTCAAAAATGATGAAAAACAAGGTAATTTTTTTTTTCAAAATTTCAAAAAACGATGGGCTATAACCCATGTTTTTTTTTTTTTTTTCATTTTTTTCAAAACCTCAAAAATTATGAAAAACTGCGTGCTATAGTATGCCGTATGGTATGGGCTATAGCCCATGCTCAAAAATGATGAAAAACTAGGTTAATTTTTTTTTTCAAAATTTCAAAAAACGATGGGCTATAACCCATGTTTTTTTTTTGTTTTTTGTTTTCAAAACCTCAAAAATGATGAAAAACTGCGTGCTATAGTATGCCGTACGGTATGGGCTATAGCCCATGGTCAAAAATGATGAAAAACGAGGTTAACTATTTTTTCAAAATTTCAAAAAACGATGGGCTATAACCCATGTCTTCTTTTTTTTTCATTTTTTTCAAATCCTCAAAAATGATGAAAAACGGCGTGCTATAGTATGCCGTACGGTATGGGCTATAGCCCATGGTCAAAAATGATGAAAAACGAGGTTAACTATTTTTTCAAAATTTCAAAAAACGATGGGCTATAACCCATGTTTTCTTTTTTTTTTTTTTTTTTTTAAACCTCAAAAATGATGAAAAACTGCGTGCTATAGTATGCCGTATGGTATGGGCTATAGTCCATGTTCAGAAATGATGAAAAACGAGGTAATTTCTTTTTTTCAAAATTTCAAAAAACGATGGGCTATAACCCATGTTTTTTTTTTTTTTTTCATTTTTTTCAAAACCTCAAAAATGATGAAAAACTGCGTGCTATAGTATGCCGTATGGTATGGGCTATAGCCCATGCTCAAAAATGATGAAAAACTAGGTTAATTTTTTTTTTCAAAATTTCAAAAAACGATGGGCTATAACCCATGTTTTTTTTTTGTTTTTTT